>NC_132934.1:122070285-122374928 GCF_034638445.1 Ciconia boyciana | reverse complement strand
TTAGAGGGGAAGAGTGATTTATCTTAAAACAAAATTAATTTCACTCCCTCATACTGTCATACCCACGTAACCCGAAGCACTGAGAAGCATGCATCCTCCTGATCTGGCCAGGATTCCTTGTGCTGGCACAGAGGACCAGGAACACTGGCTACCCAGCCCTCACCAAGTCTCCTGAGTGACACTGTCCAGGTTCAGATACGCTATTTTTTACCCATCGAGAGCTGACAGTGATGAGTCTCTCCATCCTGTCACACCTCTCCATGAGTCATCAGGATTTTATCTCCTGAGTCCTTTGTCTACTGATCTGGGTGTCCTGAGAGGCTGTGCCTAGATGTGCTTCTCAAACACCTGCTAGCCCAGCTGCCACCAACAACTGCCATCCCTCCTGTCCCCCTCCTGGAGTTTCGCATCCCAATATTCCCATTCATTCTCCTTTCATACCAATCTTCACATTTCTGTCACAACTTTCTCCACCGCCACATGGGTTCCACATGAGGCTGTGCGTGGGCACATCTTTCAGCTGAGCTCCAGCATGCTACGAAGAGGGAGAGCCCAGCTCTCCCTCAATCCGCAGGAAGGGTTCAAGGGGCTCAGACAAGAAGCAAAGCATGCTGCAGCCCAGTCCTCCAGCAGGTGTCCTGAACGTGGGGTTCTTCCTGAGCACATGGTGAGTGCTTTGGATAAGATTCATCTGCTCAGATGTAGATACTTGCCCCCTTCTGATCTTGCCCCCTAGCCAATGGACATAGCCCATTGTGGGAGCAATACCTCTCTTTCTGATGGAGATGGCTAAGATGGGCTAGATGGAGTGTGCCCATGGAGTGGCTATTTCTCTCCATGGTCTACCCAAGGAGACAGACAAGGACAGAGAGCTCAGACTGAGATGTCTCCTCTGTAGACCTCTGAAGTTAGGTGAGCTGAATCCTATCCCTGCAGCCCAGAGAAGAGCAAGCAATGGGGGTGGGAAATGCATGGGAGGTGGGACTTGCCGTTCACAACCTGATCCCAAGCCCCTTCTCAACTGCGCATTGCCCACGCAGTTTGACTTTCCCCACACTTCCTACAAACTTCCCAAAAGAGTGAGCAACCTGAGCGCATTTCCCAGGATTCTTCCTCTGCAGACTTCTCTCTGCGTTTTCATCTCACAAGCATCCTTCTCCTGCCAAGCTGCTGGGATAGTGGCAAGGCCCTTGAGTTTGTCTGCTGTCCCCCTCTAGTGCAGCAGATTTTGTAGCTTTTGCTCTTTTGCCCTATCAATCTAAGTTGGCTCAAGGATGGTCAGGAAGTGCTTTGTGGTCTAGGATGCATTGAGGCATGGGAAGAAAATGTTCTGCAAACACTGCCGGGCAGGACAGGCTTGTATGTGGTTGCTCGTAACAGCAGGAGACTGGATGGGGTGACCCAGGTGGTCACTTCCCCACCAACGTTCCTAAGGGCACCAGTAGGACAGGTCAGCAGCTTGGCATCCTCCAGTTTACCTGCCCTCCAGTTTTCGTGCAACTACATTCTGATTTTTGCCCGTGGCTTTGATTCTTAAAGGACAAGCGAGGGAAATCTCACGTTACTGCTGGCCTCCTCTAAGGACACGTGCGTTTTGCTGCCAGGCAAGAACAAACTGCATGCAGAGTAAATGTACAACCAGGGTCCAAGGGGAGTGCTGAACGCCAGCCAGTGTGTCGCTGGCAGCCAGGAAGTTTGCAGGCTGGGGAAGGACGTTGCTTGGAAGTGTTACGGAAGACCTTGATGACTCCAGACATCTCTGGTGCATGTGTACGCAATGGTTACCTCAGTAACAGGTGTTAAAAAGTCCCGGCTTGCTCAGGAATAGGCTCCGCCACCCTCCCTCTCCCCATAAAATCCTACTCTCAGCACGCTGGCAATAAATAACCCCCTTGTCATGCACCGTGGGCACACCAAGTACTCAAACAGGGCCATCCTTTGGAAGGGAAGGTTATTTTCGGCAGCAGATTTTAGCTGAAAAGGGGAAGCTCTGAATAGGGGCCCTGGCATTTTGCAAGGCTTAGCTGAATTGTTCGTGCCTGCTGGTTCCCACAGTCCTCCCGGCATGGTGGTGTCACTGCATCCACACGAACGAGGGTGAAGTGATAGTTTGATTAATGTCAGCAGTCTGGCACTGGTGAAGGTGCAGTCTTTGCTCTTTCCTCAGCTGAAAAACAATACGGCTTTGTCGCTCTTCAGCAGTTGGCGGGGACGCGTCCTGAGAACCGGCTAAGCCCAGCGACTTGGTGAGGGGAAAGAAAGGAGGGGAAAAAACTGCTTATTGTTTTGACAGAGAGATGTTGTCTCTAAGATGCAAGGAAAAGGAAGAGCCAGATGCCGTGTACGGTTAATGGTCAACAGCAAGCACGATTTCAGTCTGACAGGCATATCAAAATGGCCCTCTAAAAGATCACCGGATCAGTCTCTTCTTCCCAGAGGGCACATTCATGGTTGGACTTCATGGTTGGACTAGATGATCCTAGAGGTCTTTTCCAACCTTAATGATTCTATGACATGTTTCTTGGTTTCCAATTGCAACCTGAATGCATTTCTTCTATATTAGGGGCTTTAACAAACCACACTGTCTGCAGGGCTATTTTCTTGCCTTCATTCAGTTGGGATTAACATGAGGCCAGCTGCTATTCACCATCCTCCTATTTTCCATGGCTCCCATACACCTCCACCCTATACGTTTCTGGAGGGAAGGCCTTCCGCTTTCCAGATGGTGTCCTACAGTCTGGTCTGCATTGCCGTGCCTCTGTCCTGGCAGGTATGGTCCCCCCACAGGTACAGCATTAACCTTCGAGGCACACGCAGGCAGCTGGAGCCCTGGCTGCACTTGCAGGCAGGCTTTTTGTGTGAGCTTTGGTCTGACAGAGGTGTCTGGGGACCTGCAGAGGCATTGCAAGGAATGCCCAGAGAAACTGGGGCTGGGCAAGGCTCTGCACAAGGGCAGATACACAGCTAAAGCTAGCCTTGCCTCCCGGACCTGGCAGCGTTTTATGAGTGATCTGCTGCACAGACACAAAGCGATCATGGTTGGTGAGAATCTGAGTCCTTCGTGGGCAAGAAGGCGGCAAGACTGTGGGTTTCCCCTGGAGATGCAACCCTGGTTGCCACCAATGCAGTGTGGAAATGCATTGCATATACCTGTAGGTACATCCATGCTATCTCTCTTACTTCTTTGACATTCCCACTGCACGTATACAACATACAGATCGGTGCCTTCCATTATGCACACCAGATGCGTCCGTTCGTTGCTTGCCATCTTTCCTTCCCAGCTCAGAAGGAAAGGCTCTAGTCTTTGGAAAGCACTGCTGCCGAATTTGTTCTGCGGAGCAGTTGCCCCAGGAGTGCAACATCAGGAATCAATACCACCAGGTGAGCAGGAGCGAGCTGCTGGAGGGCAGCTGGGAGCTGGCTGCAGAAGGGAGGTGATGCGGAGGCAGAGTGAGAGCTGGAGTCAGAAAGGCTGCACCAGTCTGGGTGTGGGGCAGTGCCAGGGCCTGGTGGGTGGATCAAAAGGCAGTGGCCTTTAGGGGGAAGATGCTGGCCAGAAGGAAGGTTCAAAGGGAACCCAGTAAAAATAAAACCCTGAGCTTCTCTGGAACAGGGAAAGTTGGTGCCTTGCTGTGGAGCACATAGCGTGTAGTAATAAAAAAAAGTGGCTGTTGCTCCCTCTCTTCGTGCTCTCTCTGCAGGAGCCCAGCTGATGCCCCGGAGATGCCCCCGGTAGCATCACTGCACCCTCACCTACAAGTCCAGCCCAAAGTCAGGCCCTGGGCCCTTCCCCTGGGGTGGGTAGGGGGGTTTCCACCTATGCACAACTTTGTCTTCTCCTTTGAGCCCTCTTCTCCACCACCTCATTCTGGGGAGAGTTTGGGGGTTTCCCAGAGAGTTTCTGAATTGCTAGCTATGGGGACTTTCCCCAGGAGCTTTTTCTCCCCACCAGGACGTGTCTGAAGTTTTGTCCACCCCATGTGAGCAGATGCTGCCAAAAAGCTGACTATAACAAGAGTAACAACACCCACACTTTTTCCTGGGGCACCCACCCACCAGGTCCAAAATACCACGAAAGCCGTCCTCCAGCACAGATGTGCCTGGCTCACGTGGGCACAGCAAACCCCCGCGAGCATCGCCGGCCGGCGTTGGTGCCAGTGCCCCGTTGGTGCTAATGAGGCTAATGGAGGAACTTCAGCTCAGTTGATCTTTTCCTTTAACATCCTCCTGGGTGCTGGTAACCAAATAGCTGTTCCCCATCTCTGGTACCTTCCTGGGGCACTGGGTGCCCTTGGCAAGAGCTAACTCACAGACTGGCCCTGTAAAAGAAAACAGCTGCCAGGAGCCCCTTCCTGCCCATGCGCTTGCTCATGCAATTCCTCTTCTGCCTCTCCACTGCCTTCTTAAATCTTGTCACGCTTAAGCTTTGGTCCCTACTGTCAAGGGCCTCCATAATTCCCTCTCTCCGGCTCGACTCTGCCCGCGCAGGGCTCGTGCAGCCGCCTGAGCTCCTGTAATCTCTCTGCACAGAGCCATCCGAGCAGAAGCACTTCATGCAGTTTCTGTACCCAGCGCTTCCAGGCTTAAAGCAACCCCACGTAAAAGAAGAGTTTTTTCTCAGGACCTGTATATTGTACATCCACAGAGCACTTTTTAATGTAAAAAATTATGCCCAATTTACATGCTTATCTTATAATAAGAAGTAATGCAGAAGTCATACCGTCTTTTTTCCCCTCTGTATCCCCAGACTTCCATCTTCTCTTTCCTTAAGATGTATCTAAGGAGAAGAAGTACTAAGAAGTAAGCTAGAGATTAAACCAGATTTTTGCGGCTGTTGCACAGTCTCCTAATTCTGCTCCCATTTCCTGGCCGATACCTTGTGTTACCCAAGCACCTGTGAACCCCTGGAAGGGCTGCAGCGTAGGCATTGCACAGGAAAATTTTGGCAGACAGTCTGGCAAATCTCGCTGCTGCTGCTGCTGGCCCACCGTGTGCCACCCTGCCTTCTGCAGAGGCGAGCGCTGCAGACCGGTGGTTACAGCAGTGGAAGGGGGTAATGTCTAACCCACCGTAACAACCATGGTCAAGGCTCAGCTCTCAAAGCCCTCACTGACTTGTAGATTGACTTCGGTGCCCAAAACCTCCTCTAATTTTTCCAGCTCTGCTAGCGGAGATAAAGAAAAATATTCCCTCTGTCTACAAACCTTTGACCTGGCTATGTCCTGAGACATTGCAGCTACGGCAAAATATGCTGGAGTCCTCGGTGCCTGGTTCTCTTCCAAGGTAAAGAGAGCATTTCACCTCAGATGCTTGAGAAACATGAGTTCACATCTGATTTATTGGGGGACTTCATTCTGCGGTGCAAAGACGCAGTGAGTAACTCCTCTGTGCCCCAAGCGCTGTGGGGGTCACAGGGAGAGGGGTTTTCGCCACAGTAACTGCTCACCTCAGACTGACTCCCTCTCGCCAAAGCATCCTGGCATACAAACCCCTCCTGCAACAGCTGGTGATGAAAGGCCTGTGCAAATGAAACCACAAATGCTATGGATATGCATTTTTCCTTCCGTTCATGCTGTCTCACCCCAAAATTTACAGGTAAAATGCTGTCAGACTCTGCTGTCTTGGTTTTTTGTTTTGTTTTGGTTTTTTAATCTCTCGGTTAAATGAATGTATTTTCAGCTGCTTGGTTAACGACCTAAATGTGCAAGTCACGCGGTGAGGCTACCTTCTGCAATTTGGCAGGCACCAATTTGAATGAGAAACTTAAATGACAGTTAAGTCCCCTCAGCGACAAACTCCGAGCATCAGCTCGGGAGGGAGAGCAGTCCAGTCCAGCCCAGTCCAGCCGCACAACGATCGCATGCTGATTTCTGCTGTACTCTGCTGGAGAGCATTACAAGTATTTCAGATGCTAGGGTGGCTCCTGCACTTTATCTTATCAAAGGAGGAACAAGATGAAAAATGCATATAGCCTCTGTTGTGGGGTTTTTTTAAGTTTCTGTTACTGAACTATAAACGAGTTGATCTATACTTCCTACTTTAGCCGAAGACTTTGTCTCCGTGTTATCTGCCTGCTCCCAGGGGAGAAGGTGGAGTGTGGCTGGGCTGCTTTTTCTGAGGAAGATGGAAATCTTTGTTGCAGCCAACTTCACTGGCTCACCCATCAGTACCATTTCTTGTTTGGGTCTTCCATGCATCCCAGTCTATCTCTCTTTTACTCTATGCTCCCTTTCTTAAAAAGTTAAAATGATAGGGCATTAGTAGTGCCTGGAAAAGAAAAGCCAGCCTGGCAGGCTTACAAGTCATCTCTGGTGTGTACTGCTAGAGAAACTACTGCCTAGCAAAAAATTGTGAGCGATCGCTTTTCTTTACAAAAATCCGTTCCCAGACTCCACTGAATCACCCTGCCATTGCTAATTAAGTTCATTGTATTCCATTTTCTCTGTGTTGATGTGACAAGGTATTTGCTTTGCGTGAAATTCAGGTGAGACTTTGAGCTGACATGTTGAAAATCAATGAGAAGCAGAAATCAGGAGGGGAAGCCAAACTGCTGGAGAGCTGAATGAGCCTGTTGGGCTTCCTGGTTTCAGTCCCACGGACAGGGTCATATATTCTGGAGTCATGAACCTCACAAGGGAAATAATGACATATCCAGAGATTGAAACAAAGCTATGTATAGCTCTTCTTACCCCTATGGCCCGCCGAAGCACATAAATAAGTCAGGCATTTTGCATTACTGTTTTTTGGACTGTTTGGAAGTAGTCCATAAATTATCGGAGAAGAAAGGTCAGTCTCTTCATGAATGCTTTGGAAAATCAGCATCTTTGGGAAGGATTTGACACACTTTGTTTACAGTGCGAGAGAGTTCAACATACAAATCTTCTGAAACGCCCAAGGAGCCTTCCAGCAAAACCAGTGGAGACAAGGCTAGACATCCCAAATATTTCTCCTTAAGTAAAAACAAACAACAACAAAAAAAGCAGGAAATTAAACCGCAGACCTTCCTTAGCACCAAAAACTATGAAGCAGGCTTCTCTCAAAGGTCTTTATAGCTCACCTCTGAGCTCTGGCAGCAGACGCCCGGTGAGTTATCTCAATATAAACACCGTCGGAGCCAAATGCAGCTCTGGTGTGAGCCCTCAGCCAGGCATCCCGGGCTCACGCAAGGGACGAGGGTGGACGAAAAGGGACCCCCTTGACCAGAGCCTCCTGCATGGCAATGGCCTGCATGTGGGCAGGGCAGAGCAAAACAGTTTGGGGGGCATTTCCCCCCTGAGCTTCCCCTTGTTTCCGCCCGGGTGGCTCGGTGGCAGGGTGACCCTGCACACCCAGTCCTTTGGGTGCTAGCACAGCTTGGCACGGCTTGGTACGGCTTGGGCTCAACAGGGAGGAAAAGGGCTGCCAAAGGTAGGAGCGAGGCTTCGGCTCTAAGCAACTTCTCCAGCAGAAAAAATAAAAAAACCAGCGTTGCAATTAGCAATTTGGAGGGCAGACAGCAGTGCATTAAGTCCTGCGGCGAGGGGCTGACATCAGCCTGAGTGGGTGGAAAACCGAGACAGGGCCAACAATGGTGCCGCTCTGCTTCCTTTTGAGCACATTGTCAAAGAAAAAAAGAAAAAGAAAACTGAAATAATTACTGCGGGGGGGGGGGGGGCGAAAAAAAAAGAAAATCCTGTATGTTCCTCCAGTCTCTGTAGGAACATACAGGAGATGCTCAGAAAAATACCGAGCGTGACCTTTCAGTGGGGTGTTTCCTTCCAAGCAGGGGAGGCCGTTCAGCCCCAAAGACGAGGGGCTGCTGCCACCTCCCGGCGCGCCCGGCCGCAGGGCTCCCGCCGCCGCCGGGCCGCGGAGCGGAGCCGGTACCGGGCTCCCGCCGCCACGGGCCGCGGAGCGGCCGCGCTGGGGCCAGCGCCAGGGAAGGAGGGCATCGGCCGGCCGAGAAAGGACGGAGATGCAAGGCCAGCGCCTTTCTTCCTGAAAGGAAGCAGGAACGGCTGGATGGATATGTAAAAATCCTTTGGTACGGCATCGCTGAGCCCAGCGTTTAAGGCATCAAGGAAATAAAACTGTATGTGTGCAAATATTATGTCAGATATGCAAAGTTCTGTGTACGCTGAAATACATGTGCGTTCAGAGCTTTCTACACTGATGTCCTTAAAGGCAGAGAGGAGACTCTGAATTAAGCTGCGTGCCTTTTCCCCTGGTCGGAGGCTAATGAAATGATCGACCAACTATGAAATCTTCACGGAGAAAGTACTGCAAGCAAAGCACGGAAATTCCCTTTTTCCCAACAGGGACCCGACTGCCAGCTGCATCGTTGGTTCCCCTGGGAGACACCAGTCCGCCCCACGCGATGGCACGCTGTCCATGAGCCCCTCGAGAGCTGCATGCTGAGCCTACCCCACGCAGGGCCTCCCTCCCTCTGGACCAAGTACCCATCCCAAAATAGCTCCAGCAAGATATGGCAGAGCACTCTGGAAGCAATGAGTGCTTTAAGGAGGAGAGTCCCTGCACTGGTCCCCAGGGACTGGCAGCTCAGCCTCTGCCTATACCCCAGGGATAGCTGTGTCTCGCCCCCAACCCCAAAGCAGCCCCCTGACTCAGGCCGGTGGCCCTTGGACCTCCCGATTACTGTCACTGCGGTTTAGGTAGATGACCTCTTTGCACGCTCTGGTTTGGGAGCAGGGAATGGGCACAGCAGGAAGCACTGCTCCTTTGTGTCAGGGTCTCAAAGAGCACCTGTGCTAAAGCCCTGTCATCTCCTTGCCTGGCCAAGGAGATACATCTATAGCTATGTGCTCCGCGGCACGCTGGAGGTGGCAGCCACCCTGCCAGGCGTGGCAGATGCCTGTGGGTGGTGGCTGACAGCTCTCCCAGTGGCCCGGAGCTGCTGGGTGGGGTGTGTCTCCTACCCTGCCCCCCTGCTCGGTGGCACCCCCCAATTTACAGCTCTCCCAGCACGGCAGTGGTGGTGGCCCACAGCAGTCTGGGCAAACACGGGCTGTGAAAGGGCAAGCGGAGCAGGCTGTCAGGCAGAGCCACGGGGCGATGTGCGGCGGCTGGCAAGGATTTCCCCAGCAGCGCTGGGTTTTGCCGAGCCCCTGCCCTGCTGTCAGCTCCTCTGCTGAGGCAGGGCAGCTCCTCCAGGCCGGGCTGAGCCCACCCTTCCCGAGCAGAAGGACTATTTGCTGAAGAGTTCAGGGCCCTCATGGTTTGTGGTGGGTCTCTGCAAGGCAGCTGGAGGATGGCCTTTGAGGCGGGAACAAGTGTCCTGAATTTTGGTTGAGTTACATCACTCCATCATCTTGCCCCAGCCTCTCTGACTGAAATTTCATTTTTACCCTGCTTGTGCTGTACTCTAAGATAGGCCACAAACATCTGCGCCATGTCCCAACCTCACATTTTTCCATTAAAGTGCCAGTTAATTGCAAGCTAAGCGCCAGCCACGTAACCCGAGCTAGGAGAGGACTGCCCCTGGCTCCAGCCCTGCTGCGTGGGCTGCGTGCGGACCTGACTGCACTTCCCCTGGGAAAAGCCTCACGGCTGGATCAGGAGCTGGGAAACGAGGGACACGGCAGTTGCCTGCTCGTCTCACGCAAGCTGGTAGTTTTCCAAGCCAGTCCTGATAAGAGGTCACACCAGAGGGACAAAGTCCAGGTTGGGGGGTAGAGCCCACGTCACTGCAGTCTCCTTTGGCTGTGTCTCCCAAATCTACGTGCCTGACACAGCAGCGACAAACTGCAGAGGTGTGCCCAGTGTGTCAGTGTTATGCATTTTTGAGAGAATACTGGGGTTTTTTTGGATGTGTTTGGAGCCCTTTTTGTTGCCAACAGAGGCAGTTACTGCTTTTTTAACCTCAGATCGTAGAGACTTGTGTGGCAGAGCCCAAATCTTGGTGAAGATGCCAAGGAGATGAGGGGTTATAGTGGTTGCATGTAACAGAATTTGCTTTAAAGAAAGAAAAAAAGGGAGGGGGATGCTGGTAAACTTTCAGACTACTCCCGATCTTTATGTAACGCTGGCTAACTTGCAAATCAATCAGAAACCAAGAAATGCCAGTTGTGCAACCCTCGTTGGGTCCATGTGCCTGCTTGCCTTGTGCCCTGGGTTTCGGTCTCTCTGGGGAGATGCTGGAACACGGGGCGGGGGGGCACAGGGAGCCCTAGGTGTGCCAGAGCACAGGAAGGGCTGCCGCCCGCGGGGGACAGGGCTTTGCCGGGAAATCCCTCCCTCTCTGCCGGGCTGTCCTTCTGCCAGAAGCCAGGGGACAAAAGTCCAAAACTAATGGATAAACTGGGGGTGAGAGGGCGGGAAGCAGCGTCTGCTGATTGCCCGAGCCCTTGAGGAGAGGGCTGTGTGAACTCTGCGCGCCTTCTCCCGAAAAGGATGAGGAGGGTCCTCCTTATCCCCTGCCAAGAGGGGCGACAAGGGGAGAGCCCTGGCCCGAGATGCTCAGGGACGGCTTCCCGGCTGGGAGGCCTGCGGGTCGAATCCTGCCAGCCCTTGCTCCCAGCTTTTTCTTGGAGGAAACAGGATGCTGGCAGAGGTGAAGTGCCCTGCCCAAGCAGTGCAATGCCGAGGAAGGGAGGGGGCAGGCACAGCACCAGGAGCTGCTGCTGTACCCCACATCCGTCGCTGCCACCACCACTGGGTCACTGGGGTCTGTGGGAGGAGAGGGAATTGCTTGGAGCAGGGTGCATGCCCCTGAACCACCGTCTGATGCATCAGCCCTCAGGACCATTTAACAATTTCTCTAGAGGGGAAGCTAAAGTCATTTCTGCTTTGCAGCAGGCAAGCGAGGTTAGCACTCTGCGTGGAAACAGACAGCAGGTAATAAAAACACAGCGCAGTAAGGATGAATAGTCACCCTGAGCAGAAACCCCTGGTTACAGGCCACCCAGCACCAAACTGCCCAGACGCTGGAAGGTGCCATCAGTGCCCTGCGGGCAGGGTCCTCCACTGCCATTCTCTCCATGACAAAATCATCGACTGAGTTTCTAACCAAAAAACTTCCAAGCAATTTTGTTAATCCTTGAAGAGTGTTAGCAACACCTTATTAACAGGGGAACTTGTGTAGAAAGCTGTGGTGAAGAGCTCCCTCTTGAAACCGTGATCATAGGCTACGAATGACAAGACTTTCTTTAAATGCAAATTAATCTCAGCAAAGGGAAACAATAATTTTTGCAGAGCCAAATGCACAGAAGAGGAGGAGAAGTATCCCAGAGCAACGTGACTAGGAAGACTTCGGGGTGAAAAATGTGAAATATTTTGAGTGACACATAGACACTAGTAAGCAGGGAGGCGTTACTGCCCATGCTCAAGCTCTTCTACGGGTGGATGAACCCCTTGGGGCTGGGGGGCTCTGGACTTGGGGACAGGCAGGGAAGCCTTCAGCGACACATCCCCCCTCCTACACAAAGCACCACCAGCTGCCTGGCGTGTCCTCGCACAGAGGCTTTTAGCAGCTGCTCATGTTTTTAATCAGCTGATGGATTGCAAAGGGCTTTAAAATCAGCCCTACTCAGAGCAGCAAGACGGTCAAGGTCTGGTGTCCCCAGGATTTACCCCAAAAGCGAGGGGCTGCACGGGTCCTTCGGCACCCGCTGCATTGCCGCACCAGAGCCACTGCAAGAGCTGCTGTCCCCTCTGCATGGCTCCCGCTTGCTCCAAACCTGCCCTGATTTCCTATCATCAAAACTTTCACTTTCTGCCATCCAGATAGAAAAACAAGCCCAAAAATGGTTCAAATGTCATTTTGTGGGACGGACATACACGCTGCTCAAACACCTGCAGGTAACGTCTGCACACAGATCACACTCAAAATACGTTTCCCTATTTTTACGTCTCTGAGAGGTTTGAGGCTGGGTTTGGGGGGCTTTTTCCTCCTGGCTTTGCTGAGTTTGTGTCAGGAAGGAGAGAGATGTCAGCACATGGCGGGGAGGTGCTGAGGCTCTGGCTGGGAGATGCCTCCCAGGGGAAAGGCGCAGACGCCAAAGGGCCTGTTAGTGCCAGGCAAAGCAGCGAGAGGCAGCTTCTTTTAAAATGCCCTTTCCCTGCTGGCAGTAATAGCTCCCTCGTGGTATGAAATTGCCCTTTCCCCAAACACGCTCATTCACGCCTTTCCCCTGGAGATGAAAATGCAACAGGCTGCACATTTTTTGGTAGAAAGCTTTGGGATTGCCCAATAATTAACCTCAGTAAAAAATAGCTTTAAAATAGTGTCAGACGCCGAGGAGATTCCTTGCTTTCTAATTACCAGACACTAATCTCCCTCCTTTCCCTCTCGCCCCTGCTTCTGTATCACTCCCCCCCTCCTGCAGCCTTGCCCCTCTCCCTGGCTTTCCCCCGGCCGCCCCGTTCCCGGCAGGCTCTGCCACAGATGCTGTGGTGTTGGTCCCAGTAACGTTCCCAGCAGCCCTGGCCTCGGGGGCTTCAGGCAGGGGACAGGGCTGAGCCCTGGGGCACACTCACTTTCTCTGGATGGGGGGCAATGTCCTTGCTCCTGACTCCCAGCCCTCCCCAGGTTTTGGCCTAGATGTGGCAGAAGAAATTGCTTTTTAATTTTAAATAGGCCCAGAGCTTCTGTGTTTATGGTTCATATTAACATTTAAACCCACGCCATGAGGAAAAAAACCCTGCATGTATTTTCTCTCTTTTTCACAGCTAATCCGCAGCCAAGGGGAGGAGGTTGGTGGGCTCGTCTTTTTGGCAGATCAAACACTCTTTCTCCAGCTGTCCTCACCTCCCAGTGATGGCACGGACCTTTGCTCTTTCCTGGGAAGGGTGTGCTTCTTTTGTTGTCACCCTGCCTTGTTTTGTAGGCATGATCCAGGAGCCCCCAGAGACATGCTGATCAAGACAAGCTTGTGTCTGCTCCTGGGGAAGAAGTGACCTTCTCTACTTAGGAGCCAAGGTGGACCTCAGAAGCTCCACCTCACATTGCAGATGTTGGATGTGAAGATTTCTACCAAGAGGAGAAGCACTCGGTGTCCAAACTGATTTTACCTATGGGGATGTGGGGTTATCAGTGCTGCTATGCTTTTCCTAAACACCCCAGATTTCCATCCAAGTGGAAAGCTATTTGAGTCAAGCATGAGTGCTGAAACCTTCAATCTTGAGCACTCACATCTATGCAGGCTTGGGAGCCATCGATTTCATGCATGGCAATTGCAGGGAGAGCTAGTACCTACGCCCTACCCGCCCTGCCATCAAACAGCTTTTCACTTCAGATTAAATCCTTCACATCGTATCACACAAATGAGGTCTGCGTTGACGTCTTTACTGATGCAATGAACTTGAGAAATGGCGTGGTTGTTGGGCTGTGGAATTTTGTTCTTTTTTTGATCTTTTTGTTTTGCTTGCGTGAAAGATAAGAGGAACATGAAAGAAAGGGCAAGCCATCATGACAAAATGTACTTCCAGCAGTGGAAAGCGGGTCCTCCAAGTGGTGTTAGGCACCACGCTAACCTTTCAACTTCAACAGCCTTAGAAAGGAACAAATGAAACCCCCAAAGCCAATTGCGTGTTTCCTATATCTCTTTATTGACCGCCACTGATCGCGTTCTCAGGTTGAGTGCCAGATACCAGTGGAAGAGGTGGTGCTACCCTAGAATTACAGCGAGAGCAAGGGAGATGGTGTGTTACACGCAGGCTGGGGAGAGCTGGCTGGGGATGTGAAGCCTCTGCACAGCGGTGAGTCCCCCTCTCTCCCCCGAGGGCCTACTAAGACAGTGGAAAGACGTGCTTGTCCTCATGTCAGTTGTCCCTAAGGGAAACGACAGGGTAGTGGTGCGAACAGATACACTTAAACACTTTGCTGAAAAAACTATACATTGCAACCCCCGAAGGTAAGACGTTATTATTTCTCCTGCGGTTGCAAGGAACTCGTGGCACATTCATCGCACGTACGCAGGATCTCAGGTGTGGGGCTTGGCTCTGTTGCCTTTTTTTAAGAGTAACCAGTTTAACTCTGCGTGGGGTAGAGCAAGTCTGCAGGGCTTTTCCCCTGCTCCAAGCCTCGCCTCAAGACCTGGTGCACCAGGAGCCAGTGTTACTCGTGCACTCCCTCCTACCTGATGGTGGTTATGGACTACAGCACCGGACGAAGACCCTTTCAGCAAGTACAACAGCGTGACAGCATGCGCCATCCATGCCATCCCCACAGCACAGCTCGCAGGTTTAAGCTTCAAAGTCCACCAGCCGCTCACCCAGCCCCTCGTCCCATCCAAGGGAAAGAGGAAAAAAAAAGAAACAAAGGGAGGGATGGGGGGGAACCAACAAAATAAACCCCTCTAGATATTCACTGGTATCTATGCAATGGCTCTGGGAAGGAGACCTGCAGACGGTGGCAGCCTGCGTACCGCAGCGGCAGGCGGGCTTAGGAGGAAGGCGCAGAGGTGGGCTTCTCCTCCCGGGACACGGGGATGGGCCTCTCGCCGTGGCTGGCGTCCATGTTGGAGGGGACCTTGGGGCCCGTGAAGGTCAGCATGCCGTCGTTGGACAGGGAGCAGGTGATGGCAGCCTGGTCCACGTTGGCAGGCAGGCGGTACCGGCGGTGAAACTCACGGGAGATGTAGCCGTGGTCGTCCTGAGAGGCAGTGGGAAAAGGGGGGAAGGCCCGTCAGACCCCCCCCGGCACCAAGCTGCACCTCCCTCTGCCCGACCCCGCGGCTCCGTCGGAGGGGGGGTCCACATTCACCCTGGCTTACCGTGACACTGTACTGCCCGTATCGCCTGGCGCATCTCTGCTTTTTACTCTATTTTACAGGTTTGTGTCCCCCCCATGATGCCCCTGAAGCTGCAAGAGCTAAGCAGAGCAGCAGGGTGTTATTTTGGCCACATTATAGGTTGGGATCTGATTTGGACTGGGGCCCTGCCGCAGCCTCCGATTTCAAAGGATGCTTGGAGAGAAAGTCTGGGGTTCTGCAAAGGTAAAAGCAATGCGCACATGTGTGCCCATGTATTTCCTTACTAGGCAGCAACACTGTGTCAGCCAAAGTACACAATCCTGGCCCCCTTTTTTTTGGCCAAAAGAATGAGAAATGCAATATTTTTTTATAAGTCAGCCGTGAAAACGGCTAGTCTCTTCCTCTGGAAAAAATAACTATATTAAAAAATACATACTGTTTCCAAGCTAGAGCTTTGTCTGGCCAAAAAAGTGTATGAGAAGAATTAAACCCCTGCTGGTATAATTCACTTTTCGACCCCCACAGATATTTCCATGACATACGTGTTAAAAGTTTCCAAGCCTGAGGCACTCAGTTGTTTTTCTTTTGTTTTGTTTGCTCTTGCTTTTCTCTCCCAGATCAGCATATGAAAACTCTGTTTTCACTAACGATTCTGGCTTATGAAAACTCAGCCATGCTTCGGCAGCACCAGATGATGTTCTTTGTCTGGTCCAGTGTTATTACTGAACAATGGACATCGTCACCTGATGGTTATGGAAGATGATGATTGAAAATAAACAAAAGAGGAGTGGATTAGGTCGTTATTGTCAGATATCAGGCTGGGGCTCTATGGGAACTGGCCATGCCAATAATGACAATCGATAAATAACTCCTTCTTCTGATATATTCTTTTGTTTTTCCTTCAGCTGAGGACCATTGGAAAGAAAGAAAACGGAGCTCGACTCCCCAGTTGCTCCACCGTCACCCTCACTTTCACTTACCTGTCTTTCACTGTGCTTGCCATGGATTTCCACAAAGTCATCGATAATCTTCACACTCAGGTCTTCAGGAGAGAAGTGTTTTACATCCAGCATGATTGTAAACTTGTCCCGGTCAGACCTCACCTGAAACAAACATTGTTACACAGTGAGACCCGAGCTCTAAGCGCGGAGGTAGCACCAGCGTTGTGGCAGCTTAAAAGCTGGAGAAGGGGTGGTCTAGCGGCGGCACGGTTTCTCCTTCTGTGACTACAGGGGTCTTCTTCCCATTGCGGGGACCCAGGGACACTGGGAGGCCGTGGTAGGCATCTGCGCCATTGCTACTGCTCTGGGGAGAGGCGTCACTTCTCACCACTGTTCTTGTGCCGGGGACCCCTTTGCACTCAGCAATCTGCCAGACGCACCAGGCATTTGTACTCAGCAGCGAGAAGGGATGGAAACCAGTGTAATATTCTCTGATAGCACGCGTTTCGTCCTTTCAGCGATTTATGGTTTCTTTGTGATCTTAGCTCTGGCAGGAAACCACTAAGAGAGAGCTAGAGAAAGCACTGGTCCCTGAGCTTCGGACCACAGCCCCCACAGTTACGTGCTCCTCCTACACGCTGCCTTTGGAAAATTGCTCCTGGGTCCTCCACCGTGGGCTTGCAAAAACCACCGAGCTCCTGAGGTGGAGGAGGGGGCCAGAGGAAGCTCCCGCTCGCCAGGGTCCTCTCCCACGCCGAGCTGCCCTCGCGGGCGCTTACTCCAGGAGCAGCCTAGCTCTTCCTTTGCCATACGGCTGGCAGGCGCGAGGGCAGCAAAGGCAGCCTTTTACATGTCGGAAACAATCATCAAGAGCCAAAATGGTTTCCGTTTCTCATAGGGAATCCTTCTCCCCAGCAAGGGTTTCCCTCCATGCCCAAGAAGGGGCGGGCAGGCTGTGCTTGGCGGTGGGCCGGAGGTCCTCCTCGCCCCCTCGCACCCCAGCACAGGGCTACAGCCGCTGGCCCCCGCCGGCGAGCCACAGGTGGGAAAGAGCAAGCAGAAGCATAAGGAGGGAGAGGAAGGAAAAGGAGAGGAAGCTGAAGGGCCCTTACCTCTGAAATGCCTGACTCCAGCACGCTGCGGAAGAGGGACTGCCTGTAGTAGGGGCTGATAGTGGAAGAGAACAAAGGCAGGAGATCGTACTCGAGGAGACCCTCTCCGAAAAACTGGTCGAACAAACGGCTTGGAATGAGGGGTCCCAGAGCACGCTTGAACCAGGGGTGCTGGATGGTAATGTCCATGCTTGCTGCTGCTGCGACCTGTGGCTGCAAGGGGAGAGCGGTGGGGGCAGTGCAGCTGCTGGGGAGACAGCGATGCCTTGGCTGGACTGCACAGTGCAGCCCCAGGGAAGCTCCCCCTATATATACCAGTCTCGCAGAATGAAGGCATTAGCGGGATTTCTCTGGAAAGACATGATCTCATGATGGAGGCAACATGGTCAGCAGAAATGCGGAGACTGACCTGGAAATGACAGTCTGGTTGGAATTGGTGCCAGATCTCCCGGAGGGATGATGCCAGGCAGCAGGCTGTGAGACTGCTGTGAGACAGGGTGCCCAGGGGTACTGGCAGGTCCTCTACGGGATCAAGCAGGCTAAACAGGAGACCCCGGTGGGCATCTCAAGGATGCTTGTGAACGAGGTCTGCTCTGTGGGTCTTTGTAACCCGCCCTTGGCTTTTCGTTAATTTGCTTCTGTTTCTGCCCCTCCTTGAAACAGAGACATAAAGTCTCTTCCAAATAAATGAAACAACTTCCTTCCAAGAGAGGAAAAAGGGTTTGATTCAGTTTGAAGAAAGGGAAACTTTTTTTGTGACATGCTGTAAGGTGTCTCCGCCACTTGAGAGGGGCCTGACACCCCTGGCATGGGGATCCTGAGGAGGCTGGCAGGGAAGCAGGACTAATGCATGATGCAGAGCATGAACATGGGTTTGACAAAACAGAAACTTTTAACAAATAGAGACTTTGCCAAAAGAAGAAGGAAAAATAAGTTTGGTCACCAACCATAACAGCAGTCCCAAAGCTGCTCTTGAGACTATCCTTGTTTTGATTTAAGAGTGTTGTGGGAGATTCATTTATCTCCTGGTGTCACGACACAGATCCTGCTTAACATGCATTTCTGGTTACGGTTGTTTTGCATTTCTGTTCACTTAAAGCTGCCTTTAAGAGGTCGTCCGCCATCCTGGATGGACCGGGGAAGGGGCACGTGAACAGCCCACTGTGGGAGCAGCAAGCCCTGCCAGGAGGCACAGGCGGCTGGGCGGCGAAAGGGCAGCGAGGCTGCCCAGCTCCACAGCAAGGCTCAGCATGAGGCCGGGGCAACAGCTGAAACCCCATTTCCACTGCAGCCAGTGATACAGGGGTTGCATCCTAGGGGTCTTCTGGACAGCAGAAGCACCTACATCAGGAGTCTTGTGCGTCTCAGCACCTTTTGCAGTCAGCGGAGAGTGAAGGAGAGAGGGGAGAGGGCACCTCCAAAAGGCACTTCAGAGCTGAGGGGCTGAATCATCCTCTCATGGTGGCAGGGACTAAAGAAACTGAAGATGGCATCAGTGTTTTGGGAGAAATGGGATCAATCCAGGCCAGAGGAGTTAAATTCAGAAGAGCACTGAGGCAAAGTGACATTCAGCTGAGCATTGCCTGGCATCTAGGCAACATGTGGTCTTGGAAAGTCCTTGGCCTTGACTCCCACACATGACCCCTCCCCACACAGTGCAGGGAGGCAGGCGAGGAAAAGTGGGAACCAGAAGATCCTGTTACAGAGGCTTTCCTCCATGGAGAGCAAGAAGTTGAGCAGAAAAACACCCAAAAAGGCAGTAGAGACTGCTAAGAAGACAGACAAGAGTTTAGGTTCAACCTCACCTAGTTCCAGCAAGAAAAGGCCCTGTCATCTGGCCATGGCTCTTAGGCATTAAGGTTTTTCTAAAATCAGGTGCCAAAACAAGATCAATCCCTCCTCAAGACATGGAGGAAAAAACCACAACAGACAGACCTAACCCCCCATTCAGTCCCATTGTCCCAAATCTGTCATTTTGCTTGAGAAAATGAAGGGAAAGCAAACAAGGGTCATAAAGCGCTACCAAGATTTTTCTTCAAGAGCTCTATGAGATTTGGGTCTTTGCCCCAGAAGAGAAGAAAATATCTCCTCAGCCACCCAGTACCAGAGACTGGCTAACCTGTATTTAACCAAATGGCAGCAGTGACCTGATATATGCAGAATGAAAGGAGAGATACAGGAACTGGTTCAAATCCCAAGGCACTCACTGGAGCACACAAAGCAAATTATTTATTTGGCTGGTAGAGGAGCAGGTGGGAACTGTGCCCTGATACAGAAAGTGAGACAGATTTGGGGGTCTGACATACCATCTGGGCCCCAGCCACGCGTGAGGTGTGGATGCAGTCCCTGCAGTGTGTTGGGAACACACCCTTTGTGTTTCCCAAATCAGGGGTTATACCAAGACCACAGGGAGCAACACACACAATGGCAGGCTCCTCTCTGGGCATTTTCAGTCCTTAAGAAACTGCCAAACCCTTGAGATCTGACCTCCAGTGTGTTCCCCACACAGGAGCGGGGGCGGATTATTGGGGCGGGGAGGAAGAAGGGAGCCCAGGTGGGCTGTACCTCTCTCAGCAACACCGACCAGCAGCACAGCGGTGCTCTCAGTTAGGCACCAGGAAAGCAGCTGCTTGCCTACACACCACCATTTATCTCACAGGGAAGCCCAACAAAATCCATCATCTACCCACAGCCCAAAGCTTGCTCCAGGATCGGAGCACGTGTGTGTTCAACACATGATCGGAGCACCCCGTATGTTCAGCGGGATGATGGGAATGGGCCGTTGAGAGAAAAAATGACAAATATGTCTTCACCTTAATTTCATCTAAGATGATGTATATTACCACACATTCAAATACTTGAAAAGTAGCAGCCAACTTTATGGTTTTATATCTTCAGTTTCTTCTGGACTCACATTTTCATGGCTCTCCCTAGAATTAATCATATCATTTTGTCCTTGACAGACTTTTTTGCCTTTTATGGGCAAAATATTTCACTGAAATGTAAACTTCATTTACGGAAGTTTTTTTCTGATACAGACTTCGCACTGTCTGCACGCCTCTGGGCAACAAGCAATCTCCTGAGACTCATCACATCTAACTTCCAACTGTCTAAAACTTAGGTGTCCAGTTCAAATGAGTTGTCCAGGCTCCCTGTCCAGTCAGTGGAGAGGGACAGATGCCTCCAGATGGCTCACATTATAATGCAGGTGGGTAGGAAAGGTGAAATGAGACACCTTTCAGCAGTGCCTACATCTTGACTGACTAAGGAGGGAGCCTGGACAGCTGCCTTAGGGGAGGCAATTCTAATTCTAACCTCATTCTGGACAAGCAGAGCTGGTGAGATGAATCCCATCCAGTGGGAACTCCATATGAGAGGAGAAAGCAATCATTTTGCACCAGTTCAGGGGACCAGTCTTCTTGCAGGATGCACAACATTTGTGCATCATCACCTGCTGAGCAAAAGCAGTGAGATTTCTTGGTGTTCCTATAACAGGAAGAAAAACTAGTGCATACGCTCATGAGCGCGTGCAAATGCAATGCATCAAAGGCAGGTTTTCCCAAAGCCTCATTGCAAATTCAGAATGTGAGTCCAACTCAAAAGGTCTTCCAGTAGGATCTGCTGTCTAGCTTACCGTGGAAAGAATCCCTTCCTAAATTGTCATGCATAATTGCCAGCACATGAGACATTTGGTAAAGGATGTTGCCCAGGACAAGCTGCAGAAATCCTAGATCATGTTTCTGAGTAAAGCAGGCATCAGTGATCAGGCACAGCCCTTGCATGTGTTTAGCTGCTATTAGTTTGTCCGCATGACTGACTCTCACCTGCCAATTTCTAGGCGAGTCCAGCACTGTTTCGAACCCCCATGCCAAGCTCTGTACAAGCCCAATGTGAAGAGAAAAGCAAGTATTTAAGTGGAGCAGCGACTGGTCAGGTGTAACTGTGGAGGGTTTGTATGCGATTCTGAAGTGCTAATATAACTGGTATTACCCTTTCCAACTGGCGTGTTGCAGCCCCAGGAGAGCCAAGAAAGGCAACCTGTCTGCTCTGATCTGCAGGGACTCTCGAGTCAAGTGGTCTCCGTTAACCTGCAGAGGGTGCAACTCTTCAGACAGTTCTTATAGAAAACAGAAATGAGTTCCAGTACTTTTTCTTTCAAATAGACCTGCCAACCCAAAAAGGTACGACTGTACTCATTTAGATGGTCCTTTGCATTTAGATGTAAGCTGTTTAGTGACAATATAAGGGAGTGAATAATCTCTGCCAATATTTAATGATAAAATTGTTGCAGCATGCTAATCAAACTAAGTTTTCCCTTTGGAGGAACATTTCTATGAGGTACAAAAAGGCCTTCATGACAGCCACACAGAGAATAATGTGATTTTATTGCAAGTTTTCTTCCTACCGGTCTTGCTGTGGTGGAAAATACTACAAAATGTGTGCGAGGGAGCTGGTGAGTGGGAAAAAATGACCATGCTTTTCTTAATCTTACATAGACCTAGCTTTGGAAAGGATGCAAGTCGATAGAAGTCAGTATGCAAGCAGCCAAGCTAAAAGGGCAGGCTCAGTAGGGAGCCAGCATTATCAGTTTTGGGTTATGAGCTGCTAAGCACTTACTAAAAGCTATCCCTAGAAATGAACACAGAGCATTTATTTCTTTCTTTTTAAGTGGAGAGTCCTTTCTTTAGAAGACTCATTTCCATTTCCTGTTCCTCAAACATATGCGTGCCACCCAGGGCAGTACCATGGCCAGGAGCTCCAAACCTTTCTACCATGTCTGACCTGGGATGCTGATGGATGAAGGAGCAACTGGTTATAACTGCAGCTAGATTCATTTTCCTCTGCACTCAACCCCCACCAAATACCATGGAAGGCACTAAAGTAGTGATTTCTGCTGAGTTTTGAATGCTGTTGATATCTTGCTAAAGTTTATAATGGATGGGAGGAGGTGAGGCCATGTTATCAGTGCAATTTGCACACCATGCTTAACTGCGGTTGGGGCTGCAGGGCTAACACAGTGGGAGGGCTGACATGAGAGAGGGCAGATGTTATATTCTTTTTTATTAGATTAATACGTGTTTCTTGTTAAAAGCAAAGAGAACACTTGAAAACCCCTCTTTGAGGATAGTTCATAGCAAGAAAGAAGCCAGTTAGTGGGAGGGTTGCTACATGCTGAGCACCTTTGAAAATCAGGCCATGTATGAAGAAATTTATATATAGATCTAGGCGCCTAACTTTCAGCAAGTGTATTTAAAAAAAAAATAAAATAAAAAAAAAAACCAAACCCAAACTTGGCTTGCTTTTCTTTCAAAGAGAGGTCAGCGTGTCCCTAAAGAACTCTGCAAATTCCCATGCCTCCCAAACAGCCATCAGCTGCCCAGCTGGGAGCAGGTGAGCAACCCCCTGCACTCCAGCAGCTTGGCTTAAAGAGAGCAGGGTAAGCCTTTCCTGGTGTAAGTCACCATAGCTCTCCCTTCCCTCACCTCTGCAACTCTTGCTTAATGAACGGTCAACCCCTGTACCACAAGTTTTGTCCCAGGTAGTCCCCACTCTTGCTCACAATAGTTTTTGTCCCACAGGGACCGTGGTTGCAAAGGTGTTTAACACTGGAGCCAGGGAGAGAGTGATCACAGAGGGGACAAGTTGTGGAGGAGACGTTTCTAGTTTTCTATCTAAAAAGTAATCTTTGTCCCACTGTCTTTAAGGCACAATCCTCTGTTTTATTGCTGGCCTTTGGGATTCTTTTTCCACTCCAACATCTCCTTCCTCCCTATTTTAAAAGGATGGGGTGATTTTTATTTCCTGGCTTATAGCGATCTACAGTCAGATTTACTATTCAGCTGTATACTGAAAAAGTTAAATATCCACTCTCCTCATACAAAGACTGATATTTATTTTATCTAAAGAATTTATATAATACCAACAGTCTGCCTTGGTGCAGCCAAAGAGGCTTAAAAAATTACTAGCAATCCCTTTTTTCCACCTCAGAGCCCACATGCTAAACACTGAACAAATCCCATCAGTGTTTAGGGCACATAACATCATTGTTGTCAAATCAATGGTGAATTTACGTGCTGTTAATCCTTGGCATTTATTCAAACAAGCTCAGCAAGTTTTAGCAGCACAATGCATTTTATGTTTTCATCAATGGATTTGCATAGGGAATGAGAGATGCTCTTTGCTTCCCAGTCTGCAGCAGCATGCCCAGAGAGTGGGAGATGCGGAGAGAGCATCTAGCACACCCAGAGAGCAGGAGAACTGGAACAGGAGCAGGTTTGGAAATTTACAGCTGCTAAGCAATGATGCTTCTCCCCATCTGTAGATCTCAGAGCACTTTCCAGAGAAGGTAAGTATCATCATGGTGACTGGGAACAACAAGTAAAATGACTTCTCACCCAGAAAGGCAGAGGTACAATTTGAGCCCTTTTCACTCCCCTAGTCTTTTCTGTGAATAAAACCACCTCTCTTGCAACTCCACAGAGCTTGCTGCTGAGAGTCCCTCTGCCTTGCAACCAGATCTCATCTCCATGAGCTTTCCATGGCCCCTCTTCCTGCAGTATAAAATAGTCCCTTTGCTCTGGGAATTACATCCATTTTTTTCAGACCAGAGAATTTGAGAGTGTAGGGTTGTTTTGTGGCATGATGTTTACTCATCTAAAGCAAATAATTATGCTAAGTGATATAACAGTTTGAGGAATTAAAACCTTGACTGTTTTTTGGAGGAAAGGAGAAATTATGTCCATTGGGTTTTTTTGGTATTAATCTCTACCAAACAAATACATAATTAACTAAATAAAAAAGATATCTCTTCAGATTGAGACCTCTTTTTAAAAAAAAAAGAAAAAGAAAATCAAAACTTGCTATATGGTTCTTTGATTTTATAAAATAAAATTTTTTCTTCCAGTACTCTTGACAGTTTAGATGTGAGTTATGTCTGCATGGTCAACATGAGCATTCCTGCATTGAGCAGATCATCCTACAGAGCCTATAGCAAAGCGATCCTATAGATTTTTTTTCTCCAAAGGATCGATACCGAGCCTCTGCACTGGGAAGGTATGGCATACAGGGAGGAGCAGGGGTATCACAGGGAATCCTCTACCACGGATATTCACTCGGCAAATAGGCAATGTGGAAGGCTTGGGAAGCAGACAAGACTAGGGGCAGTGTCTGGAAAGGGGGAAAAAAGATTGTAGGAGGGGTTATCCAGGAAGAAAAGTGGCTTTATCTGCTGGTCCAGGGAAAGAGGGAAATTGAACAAGTGGTGCTGATGTAGTGGGGAAGGAGAGGCAGGAGGAGATCTGTAGGAGCACTGGAAGAAGACTGGAAGAGATTATATCATGGAAGGAGGGTGGTCTGACCAGGACAAGCAGCTCTGTAAATGGCACTCTGCAAACCCTGCAGACACTTGGTAATCCTGCAGTGGACCACACAGTCCTGGTTTGAGTCTGCCTCTCACTGTCTGAGCAGGGCTTGGAGGGAAAACACTAGACACTGAAGGCAGATGTCATTGCATGAACTGTTAAACCACCCAGGAAAGCTCCAAAAATTGCCTAATCGCAGGTGATGCTGCAGTAGCTGTTTAGTGCTCAGGTGTAACCTGGCACTGAGAATTGAGCTGTTTGTTGGTGCTAAAGGGACCATGGAGGTTGGCTCACAGAGAAGACAGGAGGTGGACAGGGCAAGAAGGCAGTATCAGATCTAAAAGGGACACTAATGAAAGGGGGTTTGGGCAGGCAAATCATATTATCGATACAGGTTAGAGAGTGAGAGGCATTGAGAGACCTGTTGGTACTACAAGGGCTGAAACCAACATGATTCTCCACCAGGTAGCGTGTACACAGGCTACCTGTATAATTAGGTTATTTAAAGTTAACCTAGATAACTTACCACGATTGCACAATGCAAACAGCATCCAGATACTACTGCAGGGAGCACATCTTTTAACAGGCAACCACAGGGGTGCACCTCTCTGAACCTCCACCGGGTTCAGAGAAGTACCTGTGCAGCGCCATAGGACCTGCAAATCTCCCTGTGCTGAGGAGAAACACAAAATAATCACAGCTTTCATGTGGCTCAAAGAGATCCACTCTGTTCATCCAGCAGCCTAACCGAGAGCAAAAAAGCTAGCTCTTGATGGGATAACGATTCCCATCGCCTAGATGCCAGACGAGTCTGTTACGGTGGCAGCTGTCTGGTGACTTGGAGGATTTATTTTTACAGTAGCTCGGTGATGGGAATCTTAGAAAAAAAATCACTTGGCAGAGAAAGACCCTAATGAACCGTTTGTCTAAGCTGCTCCCAAATCCTCTTGCTGGGTTTATGTGCACTCATGTGAGGATGAGCATTAGTATGAGGGTGGTGGAGGTTAGCGGCAAAAAGATTAGCGTGATAGGCTGGCAAACAAAAAGCTGAGACCGGCTCTGCATGCGTCACTGTGTGCGTGCAGTAACAACGCCAAGGCCCGCTCTCAGCAGTTCTTCTCAGCTGTTACGCACCACAGGTTTATGGCTGCTTTGCATCACTGGAGGAGGGGAAGGAGTCAGTATGAGCCAGTGATCCCCTTGATGTCTCTTACGATTTTGCAAGGTAAATAGAGCACACAGGCCGGGGACTGGAGCACACTCCTGGGGAGAAGACTGCAAACTAAGGGATAATCAAGCTGAAGAGCATCACATTTCCCAGGCTTTAACCCATAGGAAAGTGTTACACTCAGGCACAGCAGATGGGAAGAGACTTCAGGTAATTGATGCAACACCAATGACCATGGCTCTGCTGTGTATAATTAAGGTTAAATGATAGATTGTCACAGCATCTCCAGTCTAAAACAACCCCTCTTTTCCCTTTCTTTTTTTTTCTCCCTAGATGCTTTATGCATTTTGTCAAAAGGTCATAGCCGGGGGACCAAATACGGTGAGGGAAAACAAGTAAACAGAAAATTCCCCGCTGGAGCTGTTGAGTAAAAGAAATAAAGGAATTTTGTATGTTACAGCTGGGAAGAGCAGTGCAGAGGAGGGGAGTTTCAGCTGTGGGTGCAATAATAGGAGGGAAATTTAGAGCAATCATTTTTAAATGCAGGGCCCCAAAGCTAAACTCACAGCATGCAGAAACAAAAGTCCTTGCATAACATTTCTCAGTTACAAGGGTGACACAATGACCTGTAGATCACAAAGGAGCTTTTCAGTGACCCAGTGAGGATGCTCTCAGTCATAAAGGTTTAAGTAATGCACTTTATGAGCAGCTGTGGATGTAGGAGAGCGGTTCTGGAGGCTTCTGATAGCATTCGGGCAGATGAGCAAATAGAAATTTGCACTAAGTAATGTTGCCTAACGCTTGGTGTTCTTTCTCCACCTACTGCATGACAAGAGGAATGCTCTACAGCCTCACTGAGCTACCCAAGAAGTGACTCTCTTCTGGTGCTACGCACTGTTTTGCCACTGACTGAGTGTGTCCAACCTTCCTTTCTCACGCTGAAGTCTTGTCTGGCTCTCCCCTCTGACTCCCCAGTTTTATTCACCGGGATACCTCTGTGTATTTCTGTGCTCCTGAGTGATTAAAACCTTCTGCAAATGCTGTTCAGTCTTCCTCTGGGCCTGTGTTGCTTTACAGTCCTGTTCAGGGTACCTAAAAAAGTTGTTACTTCCAAAGAGCTGCTTGCTCTTCACAACACTCCAGCAAAAAGCAGGTCGTCATCCTCTGAAGGGCATGAAGATTTGACTGCTTTTATGGCCCTGTTGTGGCCATCCTTTTTCAGTGTCCCAGCCTATGCTGGAAGCTGGCTCCCGCCCCAGGGATGACCTGAAGGTAAGAGGAGTAAGAGAAAGAGGGCAGACACTAAATCTTCCCTCTGGTAACAAAATGTGGTCCTGGGGGCTCCATCAGCTCTGCTCCTCTCTAGGATGGGCAGTATTTCCCCGCTGGGAAGGTCTTACCTGCAAGGAGACATTCAGACATTGGTACTAATTACCCTGGAAAGGGAAAAAAGGGAACCAGGCACAACCACATTGGCTATAGTACTGGACCTGCTTATTGCCCACTGTGCACCCCCGAGAAGAGGTGTAAAGAAAGCATCCACAGAGGGCAAAGGGATGTTTCCTGATGGGAAAAGTATTCCCAAGAGCCTCACAACTCAGCCTGGCACACAGCACCCTTCCCCCTGCTCTTCCAACCCACACCCCTAACACCAGCCACCATGCCAGTCCCTGTGAACTCTGCTCCTCCTCTCTTGCACTACCTTCTTCTGGAATGTGGGGGTTTCTCTTTTCTGAAGACAAGAGTTTCAAGAGGCTGCAACTGTGAACGGGACAGTCCTTCAGCCACTGTGCACTGCTGTGGCTGTGCCACTTCATTTCAACCCCCTGCCCTGGTCCAGGTGGCTAGGTTATCTTGACCTGCAGGGATCCAGCTTGTTAGAAGACGTAAACAATCAGCATAGAGAATACCTGCTGTAATCAATAAAAGCATGAAAAAAGATTGGCATATATCTTTGAGAAAATTAGGACAGCCTACCTGAAAACCATTCCCCTCCCTTTGGGATTCCCAGAGCCTGAGAATTTCAGGCCATGTAAGTAAAAGTGCAACCCTTGTAATACCATGTAATAAGTGTCTTCGTGCAAAGCAGGAGATGTTGCCCTGAAAAAACCTGCCTTTCTTCAGTAAATGTTATTGCAAAGGTTTTGACATGGCCGCTTCAGGCTTACCGCAGTTGGCAAGTGCTTTTTATCTCCATAAACTGTAGTGCAGGCAATTTTTCCAGTGTGTTCACAGCATATCAGAAGCAACGTGCAGTCTTCAGCTGAGATGACAATATGCTCCACATCCATTTAGCATCTATTCCCATAGGTTGCCACACTGCAGAGCTGACTTTGCCTTTACAAAGCACTAGGGTCTGAAAATTTGTGCAACTCTGGAAGGGGTTGAGCAGGGTCGTTGTCACCATTCCCAGTCACATGTAAAAGACTTTTTTGAACCTCTGAAAAGCAGCAACACCCAAACTGCCTACAAGATGACCTGAGTTAGTCAGGAATCTCATCCATCCCATCAGCTTGTTCTATCAACATTATTCTCCACATAAGGGACAAACGTAGGTGCTCATTTTCAAATGAGTTTAGCTTTCATTTTCACCCTTAAACCAGGATCTGATTTTCAAAGTGTTCATCTTCCAGCTCATGCTGGGCCACAGACAGCTAGATTTTCCCAAGCAGCCCCCAGGCAATGTGCCATATTCTTCTAATACCTGGCCTATGGCACAGATCGGCAAGGGGAGGGAAGCGGTGTTACCAGCCAAACAAAAGAAGGTGCAAAGGAAAGAGCTGAGGTTTCACAGGTGCTGCTGCCTAGTTTCACACCTCTTTTGCTTACTAACTTCCAGACAACAGTAGTCTTTGGAGGTAAGCACTGGTTTTAACTTGCCCCTGCATGCTTACTTCTCAAGCTGAGCACATTTCCCTGGCACAAACAGCCAAAGCTAAACCCTTCCAACTGCGAAGGGAAGCTCGACTCCAGAGCAAAGCCATGTTATGTGACCCTCAGTCTAAACGCCCTACGTTGTACCAAATCCAGAGCTGAAATAGCTTGAGCCCTCTTCAGCTCTCTAAGCATCATCGCTGCATCCACAGCCAGGGAGGCTCCTGTTCTCCCACATGTGGCATCTCCTGACCTTTGCACCAAGTCCTCCACTAGCCCAGAAGCGGCACAGACACCCCACGCTACATCCAGCATCATGCCTTTGCATGAAGGGGGCAGAGACAGGAGGGGACCTCACTGCAGCCCGTCAGCTCTTCGTTGCTGCAGGGCCTTCTACTGTCTGCAGGCAGGGAGCGCGCTTCAGGGCAATGCCCCAGGGACTCGGTGCTGGAAGAGGGACTGGCACACCATCGCCCCCTAATAGTGAGCCATATTTGCAAGCCTGCTCCACCCCCACCCAGTGATACGTGCTGGAGATGGCACTCTGTGCTCGATTGCTCGCAGCTAGCGATAGACTGAGGATGGGGAATCACCAGGAAAGATGAACTGAGCAGTAATTTCTTTTTCTTCCCCAACTTTTAGCTGGACTGTAGGAGTGCTCAGGACCAGACACACAGTATCTACCACATCAAAACAGACTGAGGAATGACAACTGTACGATTTGGCCTTGTTAATCCAGCTGTTTAGTA
Source organism: Ciconia boyciana (assembly GCF_034638445.1). Classification (NCBI taxonomy): domain Eukaryota; kingdom Metazoa; phylum Chordata; class Aves; order Ciconiiformes; family Ciconiidae; genus Ciconia; species Ciconia boyciana. Next base: position 122,346,033 of record NC_132934.1, on the reverse strand, counting down.
GAATATGTAAGTCAATAGCAGCTGTTAATGAGCTTGCATCAATATACCTGCTCAATAACCAAGCACTGCTAACAGGACATTTTTTGCAGCTGTGACTTTAAAACCACTTCTGGTCTAGAAACACAGTGCAGCAAAATTCCCATGACATTCCAGTGAAGACAACTGCTTAGGAAAGCAGTTTATATGGGGAAGAAAACAAGCAGGCTCTTTTGTAGGCATTGGCATACTGATTAAAGTGCCATGTATCTTGCCTTAGGGTGTTCATTGTAGCTGCCGATTTGTTGAGAGAGACAAAGGGCAGAGAGAGCATGTGTGGAAAAGTGCACAGAAACGGGCTTGGATGGGTATCCGCTGCTGTTCAGCCATTGCAAAGATGAAAGTGGTCTGTTTTAATGACTGTTACAAAGGTAGACCAGCAATCCCTCTTCATCCCGTGGAGGTGCGTCCCTCAACGTCCATTTCAAGGCGGTGAACACCCTGATTACACACCACAAATGCCACTTGCTTCAAAAGAACTTTTTTCACACTGTTCTTTCAAAAACTGTAGCGAGTGCGTGCACTTCTCGGGCCAACAATTCAGCCATTTTCAAATAATTTCAGATGTCCCATGTCAGGTCGGGTTACAGCCAGCCACCTTCAACCTCTGGATAATAACCTCTTCCCTCGAGGTGTGTCAGGCCCACGGAGGAGTCCCAGGCAGAGCCAAGGAGTCAGGTGGAGCCTGGGAGCCCCTTGTTGCAGGCTCCCTCCAATCTAAGTGCATCTTCAAGTATGAGCAGTAATTTTCTCTCTTGCTTTATTGAGGAGAGTAAAGGAATACAATTCAGGCCTTTTTTGTCATAGATGAGACCTGGAAAATCACTGGGACCTGTACGACCAGCTCATTGAGACTGCAACGCCACGGCTGTAAAGTCTCCTGACCGCTGTTCCCGGCCCACCCTTGCAGTCTCTCTGAGATCAGGCTGGAGCGTGTTTGCAGGCTGGGAGCTGGGGAGGAGCAAGGTGTGGGCAGCTGAGGCGAGGAACCCCCAGGTCCCTTTGCACCTGCCAGCCCACTGCTGGCAGCTGCCCGGGCTCCTCCGCCAGGTCACAGGGAAGCTTTCAGCCATTCAATACAACAAGAGGCAATACAGGCTAGATCTAGAACTGAAATCAGCAGCGTACATCTGAGCCTAATGAGTGCCAGAGCCTACAGGAAAGCTGTTCCAAGTGACAGGAGGCGCAATGGTAAAAAACCTTTCAGCAGCATCAGTGAAGGGCCAGGGGAGCCTCTTTAATTTAGGATCAGCTAAATGCCTGAGCAGCCTCATGCCAGTCGCCGAGCTACTGAGCTATGCTGTGGCTTCAGCTGCCCTGTCCTAGCAGAGCTCAGGGTCCCCCTTCATGACACTGTCACCTTCCAGCTCTCTCACTACCTCGTACCAACAAAGTTAGAAGAAACTAACGCTCTTGATGTGGTTGTTTTAAGTAGATTTTAATCTTGTGGAAAATAGTTGTCTAGTATTACTCCAGCATTCAGTATTGCTCAGCTCTGAAAACTAACTCTAAAACTGGACTTCTGGGAAACTCCCTTTGTCTTTTGCTAAGCCAGATGAGGAAGGTAGGTCCTTTCCAGGGCCTTGGTTGCGCTACACCCAAAGGACATTTCAACAGCTATCCAGTGTTGCATAGGTTTCCTGCTGCAGATTTACACCCCTAGTGTTTCTTACTGAGCTAGTGTTACTTCAGTTAGAGCTACTTTACAGTGCTAAAACTAGCACTGTAAATACTAGCAATCTTGGCCCCTGCTCTGAAAAAAAGCAGTTCTGCTGGATGTTGTGAACATTTATTTCTTGCTAAGCTCCATGGAAATGCTTTAAGATAGCAAATAACTTAGCATTAACAATACTGACCTTTTTTTCTAAGCCTCATCAGTTCCTTAGTCAGGTGGTAGCAAAGAAGCCTGTTGTTGCAGTTACTGCCCTGAAATTAAGGGCTAAAACAACAAGAAGAATTCACACGAGGCAACACAGCTCTTCAGCTGCGTCAAAGCCAACAGCTTTGATGCTTGTTCACAGGACTGACTAAACAGATCGATTAGATCTGCATCAGCCATTCTGCAAGTCATAAATGGAAAATATTATTTTCCCAGGATTAGAGCTTCTTGCTTTGAAAATAAGCAGCTTGACTTTGGCTAAAATTTTCCAGGGCACCTATGTGATGCAGAGAGTGGAGCCTGATTTCAGCATGGATCAGCAGACCCGTGGCAGCTTACCTGGCCTCTGCAGGGTGACGTTGGCAGTGGAGAAATGATAGCTTGGGCTTGGGCTTCACCTCATGCTACCCCTCAGAGCCTGCTTGCTGGCAGGTTTCTACTGCAATTGCTTTTGCAGGGTGAATCTCCTCCTCTGCCTCTTTACCTGTGGTAACTAAGGCTCTCTGACAAAGGCCAGAAACGCAGTCCCACATGCAGGCTTGTCTGCCGTCCCTGTTATGTACCTGTGTATTCACAGTGGACAGGGACAGCCTGACCAGGGATGGCCCCCACCTCTTGCTTATGTCGGAGAACGATTTGTGTGAAGGCAGGATGAGCACACCACAGCATGGATACCTGGACAGCACAGCTGTGTAGGGCAGAGCGAACCCCTGGGAGCTGAGCAAAACCCCATAGCAAAACCGCAGCCTCCCTTGCGCAGCTCTGGCCCCCTGGCGAAGCGAGAGGGGTTGCAAGCAGGCTTCATTGCAGCCCACCAGCCTCCGGAGGGCCTGTCTGCTGCCGCAGGACTCTGCAAGGAGCCGGGAAAGCAGAACTTACATACCACAGCCTCTTTAGGCCAGGCATACCGCACAAGGCAAGGGGCTCCTGTTTTCCTCCCATGAGCTCCTGAGGTGCCATGTACCCATCCCCCCTCAGGGCCTCCCTGCAACCGTCCTGCTCCTCTCTCTGCACCAGGAGTTTCCCCAGAGATGTCACCTCACAACTCCAGCTGGTCTGGTAACACTTTCCTAAGTGCTCCCATGCTGGTATAGGGTCAGGCAGCCTTTCCCAAGTTATCCCACCCTCCCCCAAAGTGGATCCCACATTCAAGTCCCCTCACAGGCATCTTCTGTCCCCAGAAGATCTCCACACCTGCCAAACAATACATCAGGCTCCCCCAGCATCACCCAGCATCTATGTACTCAGGTGAACGCAGGTAGCACAACCCATGGTGCCTTGTTTCACACGCCAGCAGAGAGCTCCCCTGTGCGCAGTGCATTGCTGGGGGTCCCTGCTGCTCAGGCAGGGTCCCAGGGGAGGACAGGGCAGCAGCACCCATGTTGCAGCCGTATCAGGGAGAGCCACGCTGCAGAAGAGGGAGAGGCAGACTCCCAAGGAGCAAATTGCACGCTTAAAGTGCAAATACTGGGGCAGTCCGGGTCTCCTGCCCAGGCTGCTGGGGCTCACAGGAGGGGAGCCTGGGCCCACCACCTTGCTGAAGTGACTCTCCTGCTTCTGGAGTGCAGGGGTCACTCGCCACTCTGCGCTGGGCCACGCAGCATGCTCTGCGGCCCCTCGACGCCCATCACGAGCGCCTCATGCCATCAGCAGGTTCATCGTGGGAAACACTGCCCTGGGTTATGTCCAGCTCAATTTCTGCCAAGGATTTGTAGTGCTGCGTTGGGTGAGCCCTTCCAGCTGAAGGCCACCGGAGGGAGCCCCAGCAAAGCAAATGAAGGCTCACGGGAGTTTCTGCATCCATCATTTAGAGCCGTGGCTTTCACCCAGGTCATCCCCAGGCCCTTCGGAGTCAGGGGATTATTTCGGGTGGGGGTCATGGAAAGCAAACCGAGAACAGCATGTCTGCTGTCAGGAGGTGCCTGTCACTGCACGTCAGTCTGCTTCTTTACTAGACCACAGGGCACAGTGATGCAGAAAAGCTCTAGAGCCCTCATGAGTACATGTGCCACAGGGTAACGGGAACAGCCTGTTCACCTGCACTTCTTACCCACATCTGGCCCAGGAGAACTCCCGCCAGATTTGGTGGGAGGTTTGTCTGACACAGGGAAGGAGCAAGAAGCTTGTTGTAGGTGTATTGTGCCTTGCCTTTCTGCAGGCTGTTATAACTGGGCTCTTTTCCTAAACAAAACATCTTCTGTAAATGTATTTCAGGATAAATCTGACACGCTCCTTTTTTTGTGAACGTGGAGCTGTGAGCAGAGTTCAACTGCAGACAGCAGAGGGAATGTGCAGGAGGTTCCCCCCCCACCTACAACAGCTTGCTCTGATATTCCTGCTCTAGTTCACTGGCAGAAATACCTGCTATTTTTAGGTCTAATATTTGCTGATAAAAAAGCTCCACTGTGAGGGTACAGTCCCATGACAGGCTTGAGCTGAACAACTTTGCTGCTGCAGAAAGGGAGAAGCCTTACACCCCGTATTCCTCCTTCTACTCTATCCTTCCTGCTTTCCCTCCCTCCTCCCGCCTTGTGCTCCCATCCGTGCAGTGCATCTTCGTTTCCCCTTGCAAATTCTGATTGCAAGATAAAATGATGCAGCTTATTAACCCAGCCATTTGAGCAAGTTCAATCCGCTTACCATGCAGTCAGGCAAGTATGAGAGATGGAACAACATAAGCACTGGGAGGGGTGAGGGAAACCTGCCCCTTCCACCATGGCTGAGCTAATGTTAGCTAAGCTCCTGCTGTATCAGGAAACCATAACCAAATGGAGCCAGCTGGAGCCAGGCTGAAAACAAACAAAATGATGCAATGGGGATAGCAGATCTGCAAGCTGCTTTGCGGAGGACAGCATAGGCAAAGAACTTGCATGGGCTCAAGGGGCACTAGACAAGTCCTTGGAGGAGAGATATAATAAGGGGTACCAAACTGATGAACCACTAAAAGCCCAGGAGGTCCCCTGAGCCGAAAGAAGTTGGAGGCTAGGAGCGTACCTGTGGAGACAGGGCAGCTCATGTATGCGTACCCTGCTCTTCCTCTCTCTCGGGGATATGCCTCTTCTTTCACCAGGTACACACACCCACTAGCGATCTGCTGCCTCCTGCCAGAAAGCAGCGTGTCCTCAGACAGGGGATTCTCAGCATTTTCAATGCAGACTGACCCATCCCTCCTGATAACCATGCAGTCACGGAAAAGCCTGCATCAGCCTGTGCTCCACCACCATGCTGCAACAGCTGCTGGCGGGAGGACCTGCAGACGTTTAACCGCTGCTGCTGGCACCTCCATGTGCACAGTCACCCGCATTGAGCTGGAAGCAGCCTCTGAACACATATGAATCAGTCCCCGTAGCCTTATCAGCAAGCTGCTGCTGCACGCCCAGCACCTCACCCCCGGGGACTGCTTCCAACAGCGACGCAGCTGGGAGGGCCCCCGGTGCTCCGGCCAAGGCCAGATCAGACAACTGTCATGATGGGTTCCCCATCACAGAACACAGCAGTGTGACTGGCGGGGGTCCCTCCAAATTTGCCAAGGTTTCCACCAAACTCTCTTTTCACTGCCTTGCTGTCCTCCCAGTCCTCTGACTGCTGCAAAGCATCTGGGGGCAGCAAGCAAGCAATACCTGGAGAAGATTTCCAAGAGTACTCAGAAGGGTCCAAAGAGATCAGTTTCTCCCACAGAATGCTCCATCCAAACTGCCCAGGACAGCACAGAGACGAATTTCTCTCAAAGGAGCAGCTGGATTTGCTTGTCAGATGGACTTTGATAACTTTCCAGTCAATCCTTTTGGCCCCTGGGACATGCAACAGGGGTGAGGTGGATCATGGACAGCCCTGGGGCAGCACTTCACAAGGCTGGGAAAGGAGGTCTGAGACAGGACAGCCAGGATTACACTCACAGAGGCAGGCACTGAGAGTGGAAGAAAAAAGGTTTTTCTCCTTCTTTTTCTGGGGAACAACAGGGATGCCATCCCCTCACAGCCACAGCACAGTGATGCCGCCTTGGGGAAAGCACAGGGGTCGGCACAGCCAGAGGGCAAAGGAGGAGGCTCACCTTGGGAAAACCACCTTCATGGTCTTAGTGCTCTCCTGCCAGGTCAAGTACCACTACTGTCTCTACTGACTTCTCTTCAGGGTCAGGCTAGCACACGTCCTGAACAAAACTTGAATCCCTGCCTAGCAAGGGGGGCTAGAGGACTATGGTGAAAGAAAACAGAGAGAAATCAAGTGATTTGCAGCCGCATAAGGAGAGTGTAAACAATGGGGTCCAAAAAATCAAGCCTCAAAAAGTGGTTGTGGAGGAGCCAGAAGTGGGGCTGCAGCCTCGGGCACTGGACATACTTGTGCGCTGAGGTCTCCCTCTTGGCATGAATGAGGGAAGGCCACAAACACACCACTGCGCACTGCTGTGTGCAGAATGTTCCCCCTTCTGCCCCCCCACCCGTGAGACCAGGTCTGCACCCCCTGCCGGGGTGCTTCAGCCTCACTGCCAGCTAAGATGTCCCACCACTTCGTGTGTGAGTGAGGAGACGGAATAAGTGCAGCATGAGTGTGGAGAGGTGCCTTCACAGCACTGTTTGGACGTGGAGGGGCTGGATGTAAGACCTCCCTCCCTGTGAGCCTGGGCTTGGTGAACCCTCTGTCTGAACCACCAAGGCTGTTCCTAAATTCTAATCCTGACTCTGAACGTCTCCTGTCCATCTTGCTGTTGGGAAAATCACCTGATTTCTATGTCTCCTCTGTAAAGGGAGGAGGATGGCATTTTTGTCTAGCTTGTAAGCTCCTCTGAGCAGGGAGAGAGGGCCCTTTATATAAAGGAACCAACATAATGATGGTCTTGAGCCCAGACCACACAGCAGCTTGCCGGACCAAAGTGCTAAACACAACATCAAATAATGCGTTGAACTTAAAATGTCCTGCAGCTTTATTAATTTTCCTGATTTTCAATTGTAAGGCACTCTCTAATAGCAACAGTTAACAAATCAGCAGTGCTCCTAATCACAGGTTGGATCTCAAAAACTCTCCAAGGAAAAGTTTCCATAAGACACCCAAATCTCTCATCCATGCTCTGCAGTGTCTGCACTGTTGCTTCTCTAATACTGTTCTTCAACTCAGCATTTTCTCTCCTCTTCCTTGCCATTCATCCTACCCCACTGACTGCCCCTCATACCAGACTGGTTAAATTTATACCCACAGCACCAAAGCAGTGCCCTTACACCACTGATGGTGATTAGCACTCAACTGTGAGTGACCTGGAGAGAGGGTCCATCCCCATGCACTCAGTCCTTCATGCCAGTGTATGTCGCTCCAACACGTGAAACAAAGCCACAACCAGTTTGCACCAGACACACTCCTCCCCCAGACCCATATGGCAACTATGGCTACGAAGACCTCACTCGTCTCTGTGCTGTGTAGCATTTACTGGGGTTGCTATAGTTAAGGATCTTTGATAAGATCTGCTTATATAACCATGGTGATTAGCAAAGTATAGGCATGGAAGTAGATTAAATTAGATTACTAGCTACAGTTCTGTTCTAATGTACATGAGTTGCCTTCTACGATTATTTTTTTGATGTTACATCTTAAATTGCTTCTCTTTGCTCACGCTTGTGCCTTGTTCCAAGAGGGGTCAAGCAGAGAGCTGGTAAAAGTATTCAAAGGGCTTGCTGGCTGTGGGTTACTAATTATCCCTCCACATGCACTGTTGGCAAAATCCCTTTAACCTGAGAAACCAAGTCCTGTGCACTGGCCTGGAACTCCAGGTACCTCTTTAATTAACACAGAGTTCTAGGCGCTTGCAACAAGAAGGTGCTATTTTCCAGTGAATGCATTAAGTACTTTATGTACTGACTCCCAGGATGTGTTTCTGTGTTTGTTTTAATCTCTTTTTTCTATATCCAAGCATTGCAGTCTTTTGTTTCACAACCATTTTTTCTTCCCCTGTCCTCCTCGCTCTGCCTCTCTTAAAACTGGCTGCTTCCCTACCGCCTTACTTTTTTTCCCCACCTCTTCATCTCCAAACCAAATCTGGGTGGCACCATTTTCTCCTCACCATGTGTTAGTTGGTACCCGGTGATGACACTGGACTTAAGAAGGCAGACCAAAACAGAGGAGGGTTTGTGGCGGCATTTAGCCCATTAGATCTAAGCAAGTTGGGGGTGGGGAGTAACCTGCAGTAAGCCACTAACCTGAACAACCCTGTAGCAGTGGAAAGTATGTAGAAAGCCAGGGAACATGTCCAAGCTGTGTTTCTCTCTCCCAAGTCCTGCAAATGTCCTCATTTAGATTGGGCAAAATAAAATATGCAATAATGAGTAGTTACATGGACTTCTGCCTTTGATTCCTGCTTTTCCCTGGAGACCCTTTCCTTCATGTTTCCTTTACTTTCCTGGCTCCTGTCTTTCCTCCCACCTTTCTAGCTGTGTTGTCAACATTAACTTGAAAGGGTCTTCTTCCCTCTCCCTCTCTTCTTGCACTCCCTAGTTTCTGTCCCAGGTCCCCTTCTTCCTTCTAAGTGTGGCCTTGTACGCCAGGTGAAGCCACTTGAGGAAGCTAAGTAATACAGTTGCTAAGAAGGAGCCTTTTATCCTCACTGTGACATGTCCACGCAATGTTGCCTGGAGTGTCTGTAGGCTCTGTCCACACTGCTGCCCTTCCGTTAGGCAGATGCACTGCAGCATCTCTTCCTTCAAACAATGGTTTGGCTACATTGACACCAGGGGAAGATATCCCACTTCTCAGATAATCAGTTGCAATACTGCCAACACCTCTAATGTAGATGGAATTCTGGCTCTTTGACATTGGATTAATTACAAGCTCATTGACGTCTCATGAACTCACACACAAAAAGACATTTTGTTTCATTTCTCGATTCATTCTTAGATACCTATAGAAGGAAGAAACATGTGAAAAGACCAGCTGCTACTACTATGCAAAGCACAGGTACCCTTCCCCTGGCACATCACGGTACGGTGCAGGCACAGCACCCTCCTGCTCTGGTGTGTCATGGTGCCGGTCTTGTCGGCACGTGCACAGCCAGGCTGAGCACAGGAGGGAAATGGGACGCTGAAAGAGACAGAGGGTCATAAAGTTCTGGTGGGGATGGATTCTGCTGTCCCCAGTGTAAGGGGCAGCCGTGGTACAGAGGACTGCTGAGAAAATGAAGAGCAAGATAGGAGTGGGTTTATTTTTCAATAGTTCCATGACATGTAAGGCATAGTCCTGGTTCTAGGACTACTGCCTCACAAAACTGAGAAAAGATATTACTAGTCAAGCACTCTCTACCCAGCCAACCACTACCAGCGCCATACCGATTCCACAAGCCACAAAGCAGAAGTCTGTGTTTTCTCTTTCAGCTTGTACTCCTAATTAGTTATTTTAGGCATCTACTTTTGCTAGAGGCATCATAAGATTTCTGCTTGTCATGTACAAAGGCATATTTCCAACATGGGATCAGCTGTTTTGTTTTGTTTTCTAATAGCATCTCCAGGTCAAGTTACTTGTCCATGAAACATGGATCCCAGGGTCAGCAGACTTCAGCAGAACAACTGACTTACAGGGTGTCTAAGTTAAAGCCACAGTCTGGAAAATGTTTCTTGCTCTCAGCAGTACACCATGCACTGCAAGCTAGAGCAAAGGGAAATCTAAAGTGAATGGGGTCTTCATAAGATAAGGAGTGAGAACCCAGTGCATTTCAAATAGTGAAAACAGATTTTAATTCCTCAGGAAAAACGTATTTCAACATATTTTAGCTGAAGGCTTTAACAAAAACATTAAAGCAAAAATTAATGCCATTTTGTTCTGCTTATTATGTAAAGCATATACTCTGTGAACACACGTTACAGGCTGCTTTCAGTAATGAATGAAAATCACCAGGAACTTCTACTTTGTCAGAGCTCATTGCAGGGTACACTGCAGTTTTAGTTCCCTTGATGACTTGGGCTAGGTCAAGAGTCACAGCAGGTTCCCACCAGGTGACTGAGCTGATTTAGCAGCAGGCTGCTATTGAAAGGGGCTGTCCCACTCCTTCATCACCCTCGCTCCAAGCTACAGCTGGAGCAGTCCTGATTGTCCCTCGTGCTAGCTCTAGCACTCATCAAACTGCTCAGTGAGCCAGTTCAGTTCACTACACGAGCAGGAAATCACTCTTTTATTTGCAGACTTTAGCTTCTGCTGGTTTAGTGAGTTTAAACTGCAGTGGCAAGCCTAGGTGGGAGGCAGATGAACAGTGAGCAACTGAGGCAAAGAAAGTATATCCTCTAACGCACAAACCTTATTGGGCATGTACACTGCAAGGCAAAGCTAAGCAGCAGTACCTGTTCTCTGGTAACAAGATCTTCTCAGCCTTTGCCAGGGATTTCTGCTTCTAGCACCTGGATCACAATAGTGAATTTGAAGGGAAGTCGGGGAGTGCAGGAGGAAGAAGCAAAGGGAAGTTAATCTGTCTGTATGTGGCAGAAGTTCTAGCAGAAAGCTTTTGTCATCTCAGTAAGGAGCAGCAAGGGGGAGGTGAGATTTACATCCCAAAAGAGTACGTACAGAAAGAACATGGCAGGACACACAGTGGTACCAACAGGACTGTCCTTGTCCTGTGATGGGTCATGTCATCTTTGAATCAGCTCAAACTAACTGAGGAATTCCAGGGGGTGACATCTATGTCTAGCAACTAGACTCCCTTCATTGGGTGTAACTATTGTCAAAGTAGTGAAACGTTGCTAAAATTACCGTTCCATTTTTAAAGCAGATGCATTTTAAAAATCTTTTGGAGTCAGACAGAAGAACATTCAGCTTACTTCCTCAGAACTGGACTTGCTGTTAAGTTTCAATTGTACTGTACTAGGGCACAACGCAGCAAGCACTTGTGCTTGCAAACAGTCCTATTGACTACAACTGGGGCTGTGAACACTTATGTGAAATAAAGCATATTTGTAAATGTTTCAGGGAATTCCAAAATATCTAAGAGACAAGTTTTACTTGTAATACACTGAGTGCTCAGTCTTTGTTTTCTGCATCAACAAAATGAGTAAGTTCGCTTTCCTGCAATGATTTTCAGACTGGAACACCACTTGTGTTGCAAATGCTGATCAGGCTATGCAGTATCAGTCTTCCACATGCATTACTATTCCATTTCAAAAATTTCAATTTGCTTCATTCAAATTTGCATCTTTTGGCCCATACTTCCATGAAGCTTCCCAGAATGACCAGAAAGAATTTGGTCCTACCTCCACTCTGCTTTTAATGAAAATGCATATTTTTCTTTGTGGCTTATCCAACTTTTATTTAAACTCCTTCAGAACCTGTACCTTCCTGCCTTTGAGCAATTACTTTATTCCAGCACTTGAAGTCACAGTAACAAAGGTCTAATTTGGATTTCTTGTCAGTGTCCTTTGTACCGATGACTAATTGCAGGAAGACCCTTTAGCTTCTAAGCAGCATCCTTATCTTCTCTACATATAAACTTCTGTTAATGCTGTGCCCCAGCAAGCCCTTCTTTCACATCTGCCTTCAGTCATTTTTTTTCAGACTGCCATCTTTTGAGTTGTTGCGCCCTTCAGCCACATGCTTCGCTATCTATTGTTGGCTTCTCGATTTCCTCGAACCACTGGCTGTCTTTCTTCTGCTCTGAGCTTATTCTAGCAACATTACAATTGCTTCAGAAGTTTGGGTACAACACCCTGATGGCCACACAAGAATGCAGAACGGGAGGAGGGTGTAATTTGGAAATTTGGGCACACATCTAAACATGGGAGGCACAGCACACTTCAGTCATTCCCCCCACTGAACCACTGGGAGCATAACGTGCATTACAACTGATGCAACACTCCCGACGAGATACATGCCAGTCACCGCGGCCACGAGAGAGGCGCCCAGTTCCCACAGGGCCGTCTTCAGTCCGCCACAGGCCGCTCAATCCCCGGTGGGCAGCTGGCGCCTCTCGCCAAAGCACCACCTCCCGGACTCCTGCGGTGAAGAGCACCGCTCTTCCCTCTCTGCTCCGGCGAAGGCCTGGCTCTAGCCCTGGCGGCTGCCGGACACGGGCCCGGGGGACGGGCGGGGACCTCCCCACCGCGGCCGGGCCCGCTCAACTCCAGCTCAGCGGCCCGCCCCGGCCCCGACCCCGCACCCCCTGCGCATGCGCCACAACGGCATCGCGTGGCGCGAGCGGGACCCGCGCGCCCTGCCCGCGCCGCCGGAGGGGGAGGGGAGGCCCACGCCGCTCCCCCAATGAGGGGCTGGCGGCCTCGCGCGCATGCGCAAAGAGCCGTGTTCCCCCATCCCCCTCCCCCGCCCGCGGGGCTCGGTAGAAGTGTTTCCGGCGCGGCGGCTGTGACGTCCGCGGTCGGCGCCGGGCTGTCCGGCGGGCGGGCGGTGGGAGATGGCGGAGTATCTGGCCTCCATCTTCGGAACAGAGAAGGACAAGTGAGTGGCCCATCCCCCCTTCCCGCGCCTCTCCGCGCCGCTCCCGCGGCTTCGGCGCCCCGGGGGGGAGCTCGCGGGAGGCCGGAGGCTGGTGGCGGGTTCCGCGGGGCGCGGGGACGCGCAGCGCCCGCCTGGGCGGCCTGCACCGACCGTGGCGGTCAGCCCTCCCTCCCCCTCCCCCGCGGGGGGACCCGGCCCGTTTCTTCCACTCCCGCCTCGGGGGCCTGCGGCACCCCCGGGACCGCGGCGCGCCCCCGGGGGTTCCCCTCCCGCCGCCGCCGCGCGCTGGAACGTGGCGGCGCGCGGCCGCGGAGGGAAGAGGAAGCGAGGCGGGCGCGCTCCCCCCTTCCCCCCCCAGGCCCGCGGCGCGGCAGCCCTCCTCCCCTCCCCCCTCGCTGGAGCGAGGGCGCGTGCGCGCGCCGCCAGGGACGGGGAGGGAGGAGGGAGGGAGGGGGCGCGCGCGCCCCCCTCGCCGCGTGGGGGCCTGCGCGTGCCCGCGCCGCGCGCCGCCGGCCCCGCCCATGCGCTTCCCTCTCCCCTGCCGGGCCGGGCCGGGTCTGTTCTCCTCGGGGACTTCCTCCTCCTCCTCCTCCTCCCCCCTCCCCCGCCGCCCCTCCCTGCCGGCCGCCATGCGGGCGTGCCCGCGCCTCGTGGCGCGTTGCCGTCCCCCGTCCTTCCTCCTCCCCGCCCTCCCCCCGGCGGCCGCGCTTCTCTGGCGGCGGGCGGGAGCGGCCGGGGCCGCTGGGTGCCGAGCTTCCCGCCGCCTCCCGCCAGAAAGGGCCTCTTCTTCCCCTTTTGTTCGTGTCTCTGGGCCTCGCAGCGGCCCGAGAGCTTCCGCTCTGCTGCAAGGACAGCGACTGGTTATTTCTCCCCCCTCCCCAGGGTGCGGAGGATTTCCCCGACTGCTGCATCCTGATCCTCAGGCTTCTGCCTGCAGCCTTCCACGCGTCGGGAACGCCTCTAGTTTCTCTGGTTGTTGGAAGCATACTTACAAAACCCTCCTAACGAGAATTTGGTCACCGTCGGCCTGACCAAACCAGCGTGTTTTTCCACTCGTAAAAATGAAAGGGGGCATCGATGTGCTGCTGGACTAAAATTACTCTTGTCAGCCTCTGGCCGCGAGGCTTCTGTTTTCCTTCTACTTTGTAGTGCTACATGCGGTTCCAATTCGCTCATCTGTCAGAAAAGCAGTATCGGCAGCCTCTCTTGAGCTCTGTTACTGTAGCATCCTTTCTGATATAATGCATTACAGTTTAACAGTGTTAGTACGTGCCAATACAGCAGGCATGAAATTCCTGTACTGGCCTTATTTTCTATTCAAAAAGCAAGCACAACTCTCCAGAAAGTGTTGAAGTTGGAGGCACTATTGGAAATTTTATAGTTAGGGGTTGTTTTTTTTGTTTCAGGATAGAGTTCAGAAAAGACAGTAAGTATATCGTAATGCTAAGTATATATTTTCAAAAATGTAATGAAGAGTAAGCATGTTACAATTTTACAATAAATGTTTTGCTAGAGATCAGATATGCTTTAGTACTTTAATATTTCTCCCTTCCATGAGTTATTGTTGGTTACACAGGATTGTGGAAAGAATTGGTGTTAACTACAAGCATGGGAATAATAATCTTTCTTCCAGGAGAATTCTTATATTTCACTTACACATATATAGCCCGTAATAGTTTTCTTGCCCTTCAGAGTTTTGCATTCAGTTTTCCCTGTCAAGGTAACTAAACTCCTCATGGTTTTCTTTCATCATTCCATGTGAATTACACTTACATGTGAGAGTTCTACTGGCATTCCTAGACCAACATAGTTTTGAAGGTGTCATTAGATGACAGTTAATTCAAGAAAAGCTTGTGGTTTAAAAAAAATTAAATACTTCCTTTTAAAATTATTAACTACGTTCATGGAAATGGCTTAATTAAATGAATTTATTTTGCTTATGTGTATTCTCTCTAACATGGTTTTTCTCTTACCTGAATTATTTCAAATACTGTGTTGGCAGCAGTCTGTGTTACCCTTAGAGTCTAACTTTAAACAGGTGGTTTATAAAACATTAGGTAGGTGCAACTGTATCAGCTTTAAAGCAGGTTATATTGCCTAGACTAGGGGGTTGCATGAACTAAGACACAACCATATAGCTCACAGTGTAATTTTTGAGACTGTTTTTCACATTATTTCCCACCCTATCACCCAGGGAAACTGATATAAAGACAAGAATGGAGAACCAGAAGGGTAAAACAGTAGCAATTGCTTCTGTCCGTGGTGGTGTAGTGAATGCACTTTGGGTTTGAGTAGCAGGTGAAATTGATTAGATGACTTGTCTGAAATGAGGGGTAAAGAGGAATGAATATGAACAGGTTTGCTGTAATGCTTTCCTGTACTGTTTTGATTTTTTTTCTGTGTTACTTCTCCACAACAAGATAAAGGCATTTAGGGCATATGTTTTATAGGAATTGTATATTAATGTCTTTCTATTCCAATATGTAACTACTTTGGGTTTTCTACTTGCAGAGTCAACTGTTCATTTTATTTCAAAATTGGAGCTTGTCGTCATGGAGACAGATGTTCTCGATTGCACAACAAACCAACATTTAGCCAGGTTTGTTTTCCTTTTGTTTTCTCTTTCTTGTGGAAGTATATTCGTGCTTCTTTAAAACGTAGATTCTCCAATACAAGTGAATAATTACCAACCTCCAGATTAACTAGTTCACTTTTGGCCCCAGTTTATATGGGTTTTTGCTTTTTTTGGGGGTATTCCATTTACTTCTCCCAGCATTTCTAATTATCTCCTGTCACCCTTAATGGCTGCAGGAAGCGATGCTGTTGTAAGCTTGCCTGTAGTAGAGACCAACCAGTGCTAACTTTCAGGTGAGTGTGCCTTCTCAGTGGTGTTTAGGCACTTAAACCATCCCAGATTTTTTTAATCACAAACAATGGCAGCGTGTTCCACCTATCTCAAAGGTGTGAACTTAAGTCCTTTATGCATATAATAGAAGAAAACTAATTAATAAATAAAAGCGACTCTTCTGTCATTATATTTGCTCTCTGACCCAGGCTCTTAAGTTTCGAGAGTAACTTACATACTTGCTTTGAATGTGAAAGAATTGTTTCTTGAAAACAACTTGCCTGGTTGCTGAGGGTCTATATGTCAGTTGACTTGACAGATTATTTAATCTTTGGCTATGTGAGTATTGTTAGAGACATGATGTGTGACTGCATCTCTGCCAAAGAAAAAAAAAAGGTGCAGTGGATGATAGGGTTTTTATTATTATGAGCTCTCTAGTTTTCAGAAGTTGCATTCCTGGGGAACTGTACACTTTGCCTTTTTCTATCACTGCTGATTGTCAAGGTATACAGGTAAATAGATTTCCTTGGGACTATTGTATATGGTAAGTAGTTCCCATGGGAGCTGTTGCATTATCAGCAGCTTTACCTACAAAGGTAAAGTTTACATAGCAGTGGGGTCCTCTGCAAGTTCGTTTTAGCTGACTTGGAGCAGGATTGATTAGAATGGTGGAATGGTGTTGGTTTGGGGAGAATTAGGGAGGCAAGTGCTATCCACGTGATTGGAGTTCAGAGCAGTGGTGCTTGTGAAGTTAAACTTTGCGAGTGCATGAGTGGGCAGGGTAGTTCTAGGGGGGGGCTGTCTAGGTTACTGATCGATAGGAACCACTATTGGTACTTCATCTACAAAAACAGTATTCTACTTCTGGTAATTCAGTAATTTTTAATGTAAATATAGTATCTCAAAAGGAATATTGTCCATTTTCAAAACTACTCAATGTTGCTGACCTACATGGAGAGTGTGCTGAAATGTGATTGTTTATTTAGAGACCTGAATTTAGGTCATTGGCTACTAGAAAATATTTCAAAATTAGACAACTTCCACAGTAGCTGTCTTTAAGTTTAAAAAAAAAAAATCTTTTTTTTTACAAAAAAACTTTGTGTGCAACAACGGTTTCCTCTGGCAGTGCAGTCTTTAGCTTTGCTTTAGAAACTGTGGTTAGCAATGCCAGCTGAAGTGGGTCAGCAGGGCGTGTCAGATTCATCCACTGATGTCTGGGACTGCTACAGCATCGTACCTGGCAGATGTGCTGTATTGTAGCATCTCAAACGTACCTGGCAGATGTGTAGGGTTCACTACAGAAATCTTTATCTGTATGCAGATTGATAATCAGCTGTGATAGAAAATAGAGGAATAGATATCTTAATAATGGGAAGTTACTGGCACAATATTTTTATCTTGTGTTGCTATTGCTGGTGTAGCTACTTTATAGAAGAGCTGTGTTAGGAAAGGTTGTGCAATCCAGGGTGATCAAATTACCACCAATCAGCAGAAACACTGTAACTATATGCATGTTTCTGGCTCTCTCCAATTGTAGGCTAAAATATAGTTATTTTAAACCTGGGCCTCGGAAGCACAAAGCTTTGGTTGGTATGACCGTACCCATTATAAAACAAGTGTGTGATTTTAAATGTGATGTTACAGATTTTTTTTACATGTTAAGTGGACAGCATATGTAGGTATGACATTGCTGGTCCTGTGACCTCTTTAAGCTCTGAATTCTGACTGTGACTAATAATAATGTGTAAGCTAAAATTATTTGGGGATTGCGATTCATACTAACTAACACTGAGCTTGTATTTTAAGTAATCAAATTTCAATTTTTGAGCTGCTTACAGTGATATGGACGTTTGGAATTTTTTTGTAATATTAGTTTACTAACTTAAACATGGTTTGTTTTTTCAGACAACTTGATTTTAAGAAGAACGGTACAAATGTAAGGTTTCAAGTCTGCCTGGGCTAATTCTTCAAGTAAAAAGCAGAAGGGCTAAAAGGATATTGTCTTTATTTGAAGGATCGGAAACATGTGAACCTATGATGCTATTATATTATTTAAACAGAAATTCCACCAAGAAATTCCTGATGCACAAAATGAGACGTAGCTCTTGCCTAAAAACCTTACTGTCTGGTGTAACATTTTAGACTCTGTGGCATTATGTATTATATGCTGTGCACATAACACTTTTTTTTTCCCCCCCCTAGACTTACAATAATGAATCTGGTCTCGAAAGCTAGGCATCTCCATAATATCATGTAGCTGGACATCTTAGGTTACTGTGCCTCACAACTCCCATATTGAGGGTAGCTGTTGAGACAAATGCAGCTCTTTCTTGGTGGTTAATTAAAACTGTTTTCATAATATGATGGTCTGGATGCAATTTTGGAAGATAATTCTGCAAATACAAAAGGAAGTCTTAAGAATAAATTATTACTTTTAGCTGTTTGCAAACAAGTTGTCTCTTTGCAATTGTCTATTATATGCACAGCAGCCAGTAGAATTCCCCTTTTTATTTTTTTTCCCCGCAGACCATCTTGATTCAAAACATCTATCGTAACCCCCAAAACAGTGCACAGACGGCTGACGGCTCACACTGTAAGTCCCACAGTTGGAGAAATTTTTTTAAAGAATGGTGTTAAAGAGCCCACTCCTAATTATGAGAAAATAATGTTGGCTTCTGAGCTGCTGACATAAAGCTGTTGCAAACAGGACAAGTGACGGAACTCTTCTTGCGCATAGATCAAGAACTTGTCAAATGTGTGCAATTCAGAATGCAGAATTGACTGCATAAATTGGACTTGTTGCAGATTCTCTTTTGCACTGCAAAGTGAAACTTGATTGCTTAGTAACACTGCATTCTTTCTAAAGGGCTAAACTGCAGACATTTCTCAAATTCTTGATTTAACAACAACAAAAAAAAATAGGTATATATGTGATGTACGGTAAGTTTCCCAAAACTGGGTTTTCTTTCATCTTAACTTTTTTAGGAAAATGGAGATTTCATGTTATGCTGTAATTATTGTATTACTTCCTTTCCTGGGGTTTTGCTACTAAGAAACTATTCAGTAAAACCAAATTCAAACAAATTATTATGCTTGTTATTTGAATAGTGTGTTTGGATGCCATCTGTTACATATCTGCGTGAAATCATGCAAAACCCCTCTATAGTAATATTGGTGAATAAAATAAAAAATACAATAATGGAGTATCATGAGATCTCTATTACTTTACAGTGTTAGGTTGATTCAGAAAGGTCACCAGCTAAGTAAAAGTTCTCCTTCTTGGGAGAGAATAACCACCTCTCTTTCAGCACAGACTCGGCTAAAGCGACCCTAAAGGAAACCGGTTTCTTGTTAAAATTATTTTCCATAATATAAAGTTGTTGCGTTTTGTATTTCAGACCATTGCCCTCTTGAACATTTACCGTAACCCTCAAAACTCTTCCCAGTCTGCTGACGGTTTGCGCTGTAAGTTCATACAAGTTCCTTCACTGGTTCCCTGGGCTTGATTGTCAGAGCTCAGTGTCGACTTAAGCTGGTCTACCATTTTAGTTTAACAGATCAAACTGACCACATTTCATTAAATGTGTCCAAAACAAACACACACAAAAAAAAACCAAAATCTTTTTTGTCCCACTCACCTTCCTCCCTACTCCCAAAACGATGAGGGGAATCTGAATACCATCTATTAAATCAAAAAGGGTTGAAATTGTACTTCCCCTGTAAAGCAGTCTTGGTTGCACTGCTGTCTCCCCTCCACCTTTCTCCCTGCCAGTTGCCTGCATCCTAGGAATGCTTTTCTGTATGTTTTGTGCTATCCATTAGGCTCCACTGTCTAAAAGAGCAGGACAATGACACATTGACTTCATCCAGAAAAAATGTCCTGCTCTGTAAATGTTAAGAGAACTTGAATTTGAAACTTTTCAGACTGCATGCAGAAATTTGTCCTAGGTTAATGCAGCTTCCATTTAGAGTCTACTTTGGAAGAATACACTTTGACTGACAAACGCTTCCCTTCTGGCAGCTGTCCTTTTTGGATAGGTGCATGCTTAAAATTCCTTCCATGCTTTGAAAATTCAAATTCCAAAACCAAGTTGCATATTTACCTAGGAAAATATAACTTTTAAAAGTACTTTTGAGGAGGGGAAGGCATTTGGGTATGGTCATGAACTAATTTAATAACTCCTCATGAGGTACGAATGGGCATAAGAAAACACAACTACTGTGAGACTGGCAGAAGTTAAATGACCAGGATTGTTGATCTGCGATTACTGATATATCATTGTGATTGAATCATCAATATTAGAATAAGATTTAAAAAAAAAAAAAAGTTTTAGGACCAAAAAGGATCGGTGTTATTTTCTAACTAATATTTCTTGTTGAAGTGAATATTGACTGTGTGGTAATAAAGCTTTGTTTGGCTATTCCTTTTTTGACTGTTGGATTATAGACTAGTTCAGATTAGTTACCAGCATTTGATTAGACATGCTTTGTGAAATCAGCCACTAACTTAAAAGTCAATGCTGTCTCTTCTGCTTCTAAAAGTAATAATGGCCCAATTGAGTAATTTGAGGTTTTTGTCACACAATCAAGCTAGATACGTAATGAGCTCTGTAAGTTTGTCTAGATGCTTAAACAGTTCTATTGGTTTGTAGGGTTTCTTGTTGCAGATGCTTAGTTTCAGTAAACCAAAAAATGTACAGTTGGGTATTTCCACTCTGTCCCTAAATTCTCAATGCGCTGGTAACTAATTTGCACAGAGTTAACAGCAGTTTGGTCTGTGGAGCTGTTTAGATTGTACAGCTGCAAGAGTCTTGAACAGATTCTCTAGTGTTCTAAATGCTGGTATCCAACTCCAGTTTGTCTTGTTAAGTGGGTAGCTATTTAACAGAGCCTAACTGTACCTTCTGTGGTAGAGCTGGAGCTCTGTTATCAGTAGGTTTGCTGAAACTCCTGGCTCCCTGGTTTTTCGATATTTGTCCCTACTTAAGTACTGCATGTATTTTAAATGGATAACTTGGGTAGCTATTTAATGCTTTTGTTGTTGTTGCTTAACTGTCTTCCTTTCTATTGCCGTCGTAGAGGATTAACCTTAGTTTTGAACAGCAATAGTTTTCCTGAGTATTCTAATTAGTAATTGGGCTTTTCAAGGTTCAGATACCGGTAGCCCTGGAATATGAATGTTTGTAAAGCCTGTGCATATATATGCTTCCCACTTTAGAAGGACATCCAAGTAGTCATTAACTAACTGTTGCTTATGATCTCCTAATTTGACAATGGAATCTCCTTATAAGTTTTTAGCACTTGTCCATCTGGCAAAAAGTAATTATTCCCTGTGTGGCTCTCGGAGCCCCTGTCTGATATCTTAAAAAAAAAAAAAAAAAAAAATCCTTAGGTATTAGTAAGTTATCAGTGGTGTTGGCAGAACCTTGGGAATATAGTTAAGTATTAAACTGTCTAGAAATACTGGTTTAATGTTTGATATTCCTTAATTTGCTATATAACCGTGGGGAAGAAGAAAGTTCTTAAAAGCAAACATTTCAAATGCAGAAACATTGTTAGCCTAAACTATATAACAAATGCCCCTTAGCCTTCTTCAGGAGGTGAGCTGGGTGGATGAAAAGTAATTACAGTTCCAGAGAGTGTGGCTGGTTAATATTAGAGCCTTTGAAGAAAAATGTAAAGTTTGTCCAAATGGTAATATTAGCCAAAAATGACTGAGCCCAAAGCATCTCTTTTTTTTTATAGCAGCCTGAAGTGAATAAACTCACCTTTGTTGGCTCAGTTTCTTGTCTTTCACATTCTGTGAACTAAAACGCTGGTGTTTATAATTTAAAGGCTAGAATATTTTTCTAGCATAAAATGCAGGGTTCATTTTAAAACTGCTCTGCTTGATCTTAATAAACCACTTAACTGCTGAAGAGCTAATACATTAGGCTTTAATGTACACAGCTTAATGTAGTTTAAAATGCTGTAAACTGGAAGAAATAAATGAAATTCATTTTTATATTCTTAATGCTTTGAAAAATCGGCCAAACCTACGTTGTTTTTTATAGCAGCAGGCAAGCAGCGCTCATTTGTAAAGTCCAGCTTGGAGCATGAAAATAATCTAACCTGAATATATGGCTGGCTTGTCTTGCACTAAAAGGTGTTCTGCAGGACTACAGAAAAATTAAGTGATATTCAAAATTAAACTAGAAAATTGCTGTCTATTGCAAAGCATTATGGTACCCTTCTTTGAGGGCACTGAGAAAAGTGTGTCATTTCAATAACTATTTTGAGCAAATTTAAAAAAAAAATTCTGGGCTATGTTACATTGTGAACTCAAATTCTAGTGTATATGCTGGAGAGGTGGACATCTTAAAATGAAATTTTGCCTTTAGGAGGAGGAACACTAAATTGTAATCATGCTTTAAAATATGCAAATGTCACAAAGCACTTGCCTTCTGTTTAGGTAAAATTGTTGATAGGTAGAGGGTGGGACTGTACATTAAATGATATTTGAAAGTAATTCCTTTCCCCTTTAAATTTGTGGCATACAAGTTTGGCTCTGATTAAAACTTGTTTTGATTTGATCATGTCAATGTAATGTTTTGACATATACTTTGGGGACTCAAAGCTCTTCACACATACTTATTTTTAATATTCCTATTAGTTAGCTCCATGCTATATGGTGTCTTTTATGCTCCAGATGGCCTCTCTAGATTGTTTTGTAGTATGATCAAAATCTCTTCTTCCTTATTTATAGGCTCTAATCGATATGACTCTTGATTTTTACAGGCGCTGTGAGCGATGTTGAGATGCAGGAACATTATGATGAATTCTTTGAGGTATGTAAAAGATGTAAAAAAAAAAAAAATTCATTAAAGTGTTAATGGATTTGTCGACACAAATGAGCTAGATGGATTCAGCGTATAGCACAATTAGATGGATCCAGAGAATGGTGCTTGTTTCCTCAGGTGTTTGTATAAAATTTACAACTTTCAGTGCTAAATATTTCCTGGTATAACCTTTGGTTAGTTTGGCTTTAACTTTACTGTTTATAGTAGACTTTGTTTAAAAAATTAGCAACTTAAGCGATGTAGCATTTTGATTCCATAATCTCCTTCTTTCCTGTAAATTTAAAATATACTTAATTACTTGTATAGAAGCAAATTAAGTAAAACTATAGCATCAAGGCTTATATATAGTGTTTTCAGTGCATCTTGTGTATTCTGTAAATACTGTACGCATAATGTTTTCCATAGCTTTTATTGTATCCTGTTAGTGCTGTACTTACAGATGGACACAGTACAGGCCAAGCAAGTACTCATTTAAAAGGCCTTCTTTTGTACTCACAGCTAAATGCAATGCTTCTGTACTTATGACTAATGTGCTGCAAACTTTTAATTGGTTGTTTTGTGCTTAGGAGGTCTTCACAGAAATGGAAGAAAAATATGGTGAAGTTGAGGAGATGAACGTTTGTGATAACCTTGGAGATCATTTAGTTGGAAATGTATACGTAAAGGTAGGATAAAGAGAGAGATTTATGTAATCAATAGGGGTGGTATTTATTGATTTATAATTTTAAAAGCTACTGTATGCTTGTAGATACTGCGAGAGTAGCTCTTCAGGATATAAGCTCCTCTCTAACTTCACAATATAAAGTAGAAAGAGTGAAAATGTGAATGGAATCTGAAAGAAATTTTAAGAGAAGAGACACTTTCTTGATAGTGAAGGTCTGTGTCATTTTCCTAAAGATTAACACTGTTTTTTTTACATTGTTATAAACACAGTCACCACTGCTGGACTGTTTAGTTTGCCAGGCTTAATTTGGGGTCTGTCTTCTCATCACACTGCCTTTTAAGCACTTCATTATGAGCAGAGGTTTATTTGCAACAGGTGTGTTTATTTTCAACAGCTGCATTTATTTTCTAACTTCCCAGTTAAACAAAACATCTTGTAACCAAGTTACATTTGGCAGTAGCTGGGTGGTTTAAGGTGCAAACTGGAGCACTCAGGTTTAGCTCTTAAAAGTCATTGGTATCTCTTGAATAATGAGTACAAAGTTGTCACCTGCAGAAATTTTATTGTGTGTACAGTGTTGAGGAGGTGTGAGAGAGTTTGTTTGAATATTTTTACTGTACGTTCCCTTAACTGGAAAGTAATTTCACGCCTAAAATTCTCAGCTGTGTAGGTCATAAAATCAACTTTTATTTCTGATTAAAAATTTGCAAGTGGTTAGCTGTGAAAAGGAATTTCAAATTTAAGTTTTACCTTCATTGTAAAACAGGATCAGATTTTTGTAAATTCTAATTTAAATGAATGAGAGCGTCAGTCCTCATGCAGATTTCTCTTAAAGGTTTGAAAAATCCATTACATTTGGAGCATTAGTGTTCTAGAAAGTACTCTTAAGCATTCTCTTTGTTTAAAGTTGTACTAAGAAAACACAGTATCTTCTATCATATCTTTTAATACAAGCCACAAAACTTGAAAGACCAAACAGAACACAATTAAGAGAAAATATCAACGTTTTGATTAGCTCTGAGTCCTGATTAATGAAAAGCTAGCATCTTTACCCTTGATTTGATGGACTGTCCCAGGAACTCTGTAGTAGCTTCTAGTTTGATTAGTAGTCCTAAGCCTCGGATACTGCACAACTGATTTGATAGGAATCTTCGATCTACTTCTGTTGCTTCTCTTTAACATGAGAAAATGTTAATTTTGCTTTTAGTTTCGCCGTGAAGAAGATGCGGAAAAGGCTGTGATTGACCTTAACAATCGCTGGTTTAATGGACAGCCCATTCATGCTGAGCTTTCACCTGTGACTGACTTCAGAGAGGCCTGTTGCCGTCAATATGAAATGGGGTAAAAAGTGGCTTCCTGTTTGCTTTTGACAGTATCTCTGAAATGCTTGCACAGACAGGGTGGTTGCTTGGGCGTGGCTTTTATGTGTAGCTTAGTGTAGGAAGAAAAGCACTTCCGGTAATGTTAATATGAAGGACCTGCAGTCAGCCTCTTGACTTTTGCCATCTCTCCTAGGATTTTGATCTAGGAGAGAATCAGTGTCAGTAAATGATGCTTGCAGTTTACTGGCTTTAATGTTAGAGGTGATTAACTTTTAGATGGCTAGAGGTTCACTAGGGCTTAGGGCAAATGGATATATTGTAGAGCTGTGAGTTACAACTGTGTCTCTTGAATTCTGTTTCAGAGAGTGTACACGAGGAGGTTTCTGCAACTTTATGCATTTGAAGCCCATTTCTCGAGAGTTAAGACGCGAGTTGTATGGGCGTCGTCGTAAAAAGTAAGTTTGCTTTTAAACATGATTAAAACAGGTAAATTGAGGATCAGTTGCTGAAAATTCTGAAGGCAAACCTTTAAACTTAAGTCCTCTTTTGTTTTTTTTTTCTAATGCAGTTCTGACATATGCCAATGAAAGAGCATCAAGTAAAGCTAGCAAGTGGCCAGTTTAGAACAAAGGAGTAGGTCTTTCTTAAAAATAAAAATTTATGGTGCTTCTTGCTCTGCAGTGCTGTGGATGCTGAAGTTTGATGTGACTTTAAGAGAAGGCAGGGTTCAAGGAGAATAGTATTCACTGAGTTACTAAGTACATAGGACCTACCTGTAGTTCAAGTCTCTAAACTGTGAACTGTTACAGGCGGACATTATTTGGGAGAAGTGTTGCTTTATGTCTTTTCTCTATTTTGTTGTCTTCTAAATGTATTTGCTTGTGGCCTGTTAGAAGCAGGCTACTTGGCTAATGGGCGTTTTGGCAGGATCAGACTGACCACTTTCAGCATTATGGACAATCAAGCATATCTATAGGTTATATTCAGTACCCCACCTTGTTTTTAACAGTTAATGGCTAACTTTCTTAGCCCATATTAATTCCTTAGTGTTAGTAACAGGTGATCACTGTATTGAGCTCACTTTTTATTAATGCTAGCCTCACAACGTGAGCCTTCTTGATAGGAATTCTCAGTAGGGCAAAGGAATAGTAATTTTGTGTACTGGCAAAAAAATTTGAGAAATACATTTTATTATATATTTATATTATTTATTAAGGTACCTCATATAAAGGCTTATATCACTGCTGTTACTGTGATACCTGTCTTGTGGATGGTTCACTTTGAGCTGGATTCAGTCTGCTTGCTTTTAGGACCTTGCTGTTTAGGATAGACATATGAAATTGTTGAGCTTCCTTTTATATAGAACACAATTTAGTATGTTTCTTTATATCACAGAAGGAGCCTGGGATTGTGAACATGTTTTTCCTATAAATGTCTCTAATTGGCAGTGTCTTAGAATTTGTGAGGATGAATTTAACTGTGGAAAATGTAGATTGTGTTGCTTAGGCACATGTATTTGTGCCTAAATACTTTCCTAAAATATCCCAATTAAAATTAATTTAAAATTAAATGTGAGCTTTTAAGATGTTTGAATTATTTATGAAAAAGACAAAGTATGCTCTTGTATTAGTTTTTTGGTCACTTTTATGAATCCTAATCTCTTGGTGTTGTGGCTTAACCTCAGCCAGCAAGTAATCACCACGCAGCTGCTCGCTCACTCCCCCTGGTGGGATGGGGGAGACAATCAGACAAGTAAAAGTGAGAAAACTCGTGGGTTGAGATAAAGACAATTTAATAGGGAAAGCAAAAGCTCCACGCGCAAGCAAAGCAAAAAAAGGAATTCATTCACTCCTTCCCATGGGCAGGCAGGTGTTCAGCCATCTCCAGGAAGGCAGGGCTCCATCACGTGTAACGGTGACTTGGGAAGACAAACGCCATCACTCCAAACATCCCCCCCTTCCTTTTTCTCCCCCCATCTTTATACGCTGAGCATGACGCCATATGGTCTGGAATAGCCCTTTGGTCAGGTGGAGTCAGCTGTCCTGGCTGTGTCCCCTTCCAGCTTCTTGTGCACCCCCAGCCTACTCGCTGGTGGGGTGGGGTGAGAAGCAGAAAAGGCCTTGACTCTGTGTAAGCACTGCTCAGCAATAGCTAAAACGTCCCTGTGTTATCAATGCTGTTTTCAGCACAAATCCAAAACACAGCCCCATACTAGCTACTGTGAAGAAAATTAACTCTATCCCAGCCAAAACCAGCACACTTGGACTTAGTAAGGCTAATTAAAAGGTATCACCTTTTATTGCAAGAAAGATCAGACTTGTGTGTTTTGCTTTGGAATATGGTTGTTTTATCCATAGCCCAATTTCTGTCTGTGGTAAAACAAATAAAATAGCTGAGTCCCCCATCTGGTTTTCTCTTTATTGGCCCTATGTAAATTCTTTGTGCAGCTAAAGCTGTCACAGGTTAGCAGTAAGGCCTGATATAAAAAAATCAGTTCTTGTGTCAGTGAGGTTTCACAGGTAGATTGTATAAACTAGACTGACCTGAAAGTAGTTCTACACAGAATGAAATACATGGAAGTTTTTTGAGTAGGAAAAAAGGAGGGTAAACCAGAACTTTTGAATAATAGGTTAATTTAGTAATTCTGGACAGCTCAGGGGTATGCAAGAGTTATGGATGTGTGTCTGTCATAGTAAAAGCTGTCACCACACACACTGCCACCCCAAAACATCTCACCATGGAACAATATTCTGCAAACTTAAGACTTGTATCATTTGTTTCCCTGAGCTTTTAGTTCTGCTGTAATTCATACACCTATTTAAAACTGTACTGTTTACCTATCTTACAAAATGGACTTTTCTAAAATGCTTAAAAACATTCAAACTAGTCTTTTCCTTGACAAGTGCCATATAAGCTATAAATCCATAGTAGTTGTGTTAGCAGTACCTTCTGGGTGGCTTTATCTTTCTTCTTGCATTTAAATCATTGACCTCAGAGGCAGGGAAGATTATTCGCAAATGCTGATAGCTTCTGGAAGTGTGGGGGAAGAGGGGGCGAGAGAAGGAAAAAACAACAAAAAAAGAGAACTGAGTTGTAATTGCTAATTAATGCAGTTGATTTAGTAGGAGTGGACTTACAAAGAGCTGTAGGCTTTTGCTGTGTGTTGTTAAAACTGCACAACTGCAAAAGCAGTTGTCCTCTTCTCTTGCTTCTCTAATTAGCAGCTGTGTAACAGTGCATTTGGTTTCCTCTACATGCCTTTCCTTAAGTTTTGCACACACATTATAATGGATGACTGGCAGTGAACAGTTGAGTCTTTTAACAGTATGTGTTGGCTCCTCGGTATTATGTTTGTTCAGTTTGTAAATACATGATTTCGCAGCCTGAGTGCCAATTTACCAATCCTCCTAATGCAACTTTGTCTTTCTTCTCCCTCATTACTTACATCCTTAAGTGTTCTACTGTGTGGTACTGCAAGTAAATTGCTGAATGTGATGAAACAATAAAATGTTCAAACTTTCTTTGAAGGCATAGATCCAGGTCGAGGTCCCGCGAACGTCGGTCTCGATCCAGAGATCGTGGTCGTGGAGGTGGCGGTGGTGGAGGAGGAGGACGTGAACGTGATAGGAGGCGGTCAAGAGATCGTGAAAGATCTGGTCGATTCTGAGCCATGCCATTTTTACTGTATGTCTGCTAGAAAGTGTTGTAGTTTGACCAAACAAGTTCATAATGAGATTTTTTTTTAAAGATGGGCTTCTGAATAAAAAATTTGTAGTGATACAGTATTCTTTGTGTAACTTGTTTCTTGTGGGGGGGAGTCTTTTTAACTGTCATTCCTCTATCCTGACAAATACCTGAATTAACTATGCCTGAGGGAAAGGTGGTAAATGTATTGGAGGAGCGCTGGTTTTGGTTTGGGGTTTTTTTTGTTGTTTTTTTTTATTCGGGTATAATTTGAACTGTTGATGAAAATGTGTGTGTATATAATATAAAATATTATATACATAGTAAAAATAATATACTGCTTAAGAAACAGTTACTCACATAAGTTTCCCTTTTCTGCTATGCTGTCTGCTTATTTAGGTTAGTTTAGGCACATTTAAAAGGAAGGCTGTGCAAAATGCATATATTCACCAAGTAGAAACGCTTAGTTACAAAAATGTATGTTTGTTTGTTACCAGAAGTCTGTGCTCTGTCTATCAATGTGACTGTGGCATTTACAATAAATCCAATTTCTTGGTGTAAAATCTAAAGCCTATTTTCTAAGCACTCTGGAGTAGTTGAGTTGCTACTCCTGGCTGTGCCAGAGTTCATAGTTCAATTTTTTTTTTTTATGATTCTTGACTAAATTCCTTGTCTTTGGCTGGAAAGAAAGTTGCCTAGTGCAGTGTGAAGAAAAAAAAAGTAATATTTTTATTGCAGTGATTCATAAAAGGTAGGTGAGGGTTTTTTTTAAAAAAAAAACTCATGCTCCATGCAACATGATACATAGGATCTATTGAAGGAAATGCAAGGTCCTAAATGCAAGGACCAAATTTCTTAACAGACTGATTTTTTTTTTCACTCTATGTTCTCTTAGCTGTCATTTAATGAAAACCATTTTGTTAGCATTCAAGGTCATAGGAAACTAATTGGATGCTAGTGGAAGATAATTTTTTTCCACCTTTACTTGCTTTCTGATAGTCCAAAGTGCGATAAAAGCTAATGGACAGATGGCAGTTCACAAACAAGACATCTTTTTCTGAGTTTTAACTGAATTGCACAATAGCTATATGTAGTAGGTTGTGTGTCTCTTAAGGAGTTAAAGCTCTAATTGAAATGTTGCTGGAACATCTTGAGATACAATTTGTACAATGGCTGACTTGCAGTTTAACTTCATATCTGCTTTTATTCAACGTGTAACAGTAAGAAATTTTGGTCAGTGGTCATATCTCTGCAAGATACAACTTTATGTACATGAAACTACGTAATACAATATAGCTTTCCAATGGGGGAGAGAACTTATAGTGCTTTTTTAGCTCTGAGTCAGATAACTTGCTAAGTGATAAATCTGCTCCTTGATTATTATTTTAAAAAAAGGAAAGAAATAGAAAGGATATGGAAGCATTACATAGCCAGATTAACAAACCAGCTTCTCTCTGCCTCCAAAATAAGTATTAAAAAAAATCATTTTGCTCACTGGAACTTGGAGTTGGCAAACAAAATAATATTGAAAAATGAGCTTTTCTAAATTACTCTGCTTTGCCTCTTGCAACTAAATTCTTGCACCAATTCAGTTTGCATTTATTTTGTTCATACTGAATGGTTTGGCCAACCAGATTGTGGAACTTATTTTGCCAGTAACCTTTTCAAAGAAATGTATCTCTCCCTGTGAAGATGGCTTCACTGCTTACGTTTTGTTGCAAGTACATAAATCAAGTTATGTTTTCTTTTCACTGGAAGAAATTGAGCAGTGCCTGGCAATAAAAAGGCTGAACTGAAACCTGTGGTATTTCTGCTAGGCATTAGGAATTTAACATTGATAATTTAGTTCTTAGAGTTTACAGGTTATTAATCCAGTTCCATTTCCTCTTCAGTGAGATTTAGGATTATTAGTGAGCTAATTTAAATCTCAGACTCAAAAAGGTGAGGATAGTATTTCTGTTTTTTAAAAGAGTATCTAGTATAATGTAGATACTATTTAAAAAGGTTTAAGATCTCTTTTACATGGATTAATGACACAAGCTGATTTGCTTGTGTTAATATACAAGTTAATTTTAAACTAGTATAAATGCATCCCTATAACAGCTTTCATCTGTTTATCTAAACAGTGTTAAACTGCAGGTATATTTTTGCATGAACAGATAGCAGAAGGTTGATTTCTCCCTCTCCCCCCAGTACAATTTTTCTCAAGAAAGCACTCTTCCACCAAATGCATCATTTTATGGCCTGATTGCACAGCTGCCCAAAAATTAACCATGTAACTGGAATATGTCATAACGGGCACTGAAAGCAATGGATTTTACTGGATACTCAAAGGAAAAAAACTCGTGCATTGATCATTACCTAATTGTGTAATAATTACCTAGTGACGGCATTCAGCATATAAACTAAGCTCATGACATATCTTCAGTTAGGTTCACCTTTTAAGACTATACTACCAGTAAAATTCATCAAGCTTGAAATTTAAACTGCACAAATTGGGTTAAACACTTACACAGGGTAGTCCAAACTATTGGTTTACCACTACAAACCAAGTGGAAATCCTACCTCCCCCTTCTGTTGTTGCTCACAATGTCTTAGAGTAAATTTTTTTTCCCCTCCTTCCCAAAGGTACCTACTCCTCACAAATATTTCATTGTTGACTCTTCTGTTAAACAGTGGCTCTTAATTTATGGAATTCCTTTACCTCAAATAAGTGACAGCATACAGGATTTTCTGAAGTCTGAGTCAATTAGGTTGAAACTGTTAATCCCAAGTGGCTTCCTCTTCTTTGTATTTGGCTCTTATTCTGTGAAAATGCTGCTTGTCCATGAATATGATGTATGTTGAGACTGTAAAACCAAATGGAGAAAACTTGTTCAAAATAAAGCCTTTTTTTTATAAGAATCTGACAAAAATTATCCCTTTCCTTTAGATGGGATGCTGCTCGTTAAATGACTAATGAGGACATAGACTACAAGTTTCAAATTTTTAGCTTGAGCTATTTTTTGAGTGATTCTTTGCCTTCTGTTTTTTCGAGCTGGTGGAGCATGTCTTCAACTAAAAAAAAAACCAAAAAACACCAAAACCCCAACCTCTCCATATTTACTTGATAAAGTTGAAGTATCAAAAGAGTGCAAGTTGGGGTTTTATTTGGGTTTTAAATTGGTAAGGGTTTTCTCGTTGAGAGATCCTGCAAGTTTCTGTTGTGGTGGTCCGTAGAGAACAAGAAGGCTCATTTTTGATAGAAGGAGCATGTTTAATTGAAGAAATGAGAGGGGTCATGGCTTTTTAAAGATGATTCTTCCTAGTGTTGCATCGCTCCAGCTGCAAAACTTTGGGTGTTAACGACTGTGTACATTGCCACTGTTTTACAACAGCACCTTAAACTGAACATACTGTCTTCAATATATTAGAAGTGAAACTGCTTTCATAGCAGTTGGGGGGGATGTTAATCGCGCCGTTCTCCAACCACTTGTAACTGCTGATGCTGCTGCACTGACTGCCCCAAAAAACAGTCCTGTTCGGGAAAAGTCGGAGCTAAAAAATGGAACCCTGTTGGTGTGCGCTTGCTTCAGCTGGTAAGGAAGTAATGCCTAATAGGTAAGGCTGTCATAGAAGAGCATATTTGTAGCTGTTATTTGCCATTTATTGCAAGGATGAAGCTGAGCTATATTACTGTAGAGCACAATTTTACCTTAGGAGTGTGTGAATTTCAATTATGAAAAAATCAAAATTACAGCCAAATACCTGTAGACTAAATCAATATATCTTCATGTTGAATTGATACATGGTGCATTCTAAAACTATGCACAAGTATTTCTGAATTCATCCAATTAGCCAATGTTAAATTTTTTACAAATGTCTCCAAATTATTTTTCTTTTTGCAATATTCATTTTGTTAAATCCACACGTATGGAAAATGGAGCATGTTTCCTGAACTATGTGGACAATCCTTCCTTGTCAGCAATGTGCTCATCAGTCATAAACATCTAATCCCCTGTTAATGCATGTCATGCTTTATTTCTTATAAAATTGTAACCTTCAGCAAGAAGAACCACTAGTGAAAGGACACTGCTATCCTATCTCGCGGTCCCATAGTACTTCAGCAGCAGAACTACTTTAGAAGGTCCTCATTTTCCTGCTGGAGGTTACTGCCAAAAAAGTTGTTAATTCAATTGATCTAAAGTTTCAGCTGTAAATTGGATATGTGGAATCGGGTTGAATGGTGGAAGCTAACAAACCAGGCCTGCTGCCAACAGACTAGCTCTGGTAGTCAGTGGCTTCATTTCAACACATGCAAAGTGGGAGGGAGAAGGGTGAGCTTATCTCATCTCTAACTGAAGATGCAAATGCCTGCTTCTTAGCAGTGCTCTGATAATCATCGGGTTTGGTACTTTTTCATAATTTCAGTTTTGGTGTTTGCTTTCTAACTAGGTGGTTTTGACAGGACGAAAGGCAAGTTACATGCATTCGTGCATCAGCAGAGCAGAAAGGTGATAACTTGTGATGAGGTGGTGGGATGCCAGTGAGGCTGGGGGCAGCCGCTTCTCGGGTGAGCTGGAGCCCTGGCGCAGCTCATGTGCGTATGGTTGCCCCTTTGATCCAAATACCTTAAAAATATTCAGAGCTCTGCAAGCTGTTCCCACGAGGAAGAGAAAATTAATGAGATTCAGGTATTCCTTTGGGACATTTTTGACAAAGGCATGCAGAGCACTGTTTTCCTAAGCACTGTGCAATTGGTGTGCTGTAGGCCACTTTCAGCTCTCAGTTTCCAAAGCTGCTCTTTTAGTTACGTCTGGAGGAAAAAAAAGAAAACCAATAGTTTCTGCTCTGGTTTCAGTGAGCTGCAAGACAAAGTGGGGAGAAAGGCAGCAGATACCAGTCGAGCCGCTCTCCCTGCCTCTTTGTTTTTCACAGAAAAGCCTTTAGTCTACCAGGCTTAGGCCTGCTGTGCTTTTGCCAGCACCTGGCTTGATTTCAAGTCTTGCTACCTATGCAGCTGAACCTTGGACGTGTTTCAGATCGTTCTCACTTTCTCCCTGGAGCTGTCTGGGATTCCAGCCAGGCGGAGGGAGGGAGCTGCTCTCACCGCAGCCTGTGCACCAGCCTGCCTCCTGGGCCTGGGAGCTGTGGGAAGAGCCGGGGGAGCAACCGCTCCTCCCTCTTCTACCCACCCGTTTCCCTTAAGAGCTAATACAGCTCGTGTCTAAGAGAGAGAGCTTCATGGATCAAAAGACTCCTGCATCTTTCGTAATTTCCTCTTCCTTCCTCCTTCCTCCCTAGTGAACACAAAGGATGCTTCCTCTCTGCTTCCTCTTGTGTTGGTGGAGAAAAAAAGTCCTGGAGCTGCAGGAGGAAGAGACTTGATAAAGGGACTCCGGGGCAGGACATGAAGAACTGATTTCTGGACAAGGCACAAGTGGAAAGTGAGCAGCCAGCCTTACTGACTTTGGGATCGCATGCAACATTAATTGTTGCATTGCTGGACTGGGGACGGGCAAGGGAAATTCCAAAGTCTAAAACAGGTCAAAATCTGACCAAGTAATAGTCTCATTCATGTCTGGGCCAGTCTTTTCATTCTGGAGGGGTTTGACTCATGATTTTTGACCCTTTCATGTGACCATGTTAACCACAACAAAGAGCCATTTAATTGCCCTTCTTGCTCAGCCTCCAAGGAGGCAAGCCTTTGGTCTTTTGGGCAACTCTGTGCTTCTCAAACACATGTGGTGGCAGCTGTAACACTTTACAGAAAGACCATCTTCAGCAAAGGGAACAGATCTGTAGGTGAAGAGAGAGCAGTAGATTATGTCCTCCTTGTAGTACTAGTAGATGATTTGAGCAAGGTTTCTGACAGTCTCTCACTCCACCCTGGTATCCAAGCTGGGTTATTACAGTCTGCATAGGTGGCTTGCCAGATGAGAGAAAAACTGGCTGGGTCATTGGGCTTAGAGGGCAGTAGTTAATAGTTCATACCCTCCCTGGAGACCAGTTACAAGTTCCATATGGGTCTGTGCTGATATCTGTCCTGTTTTAATATTTTTGTCGGTGACTTAGAGGAGAAAACGAGTGCATCCTCATCGGGTTTGTGGATGACACCAAACTGGGGTGGTGCACCTGACACAGGAGAGGGCAAGGCAGTCATCCACACGGACCTGGGCAGGCTGGAGGGATGGGCCAGCTGGAACCTCATGAAATTCAGCAAGGACAAAGACAAAGTCCTACCCCTTGGGTGGACCAACCCCTGGCAGGGCACAGGCTGGGGACTGCTTGGCAGGGGAGCGGCTCTGCAGGTGAGGCCCTGGGGGTCATGGTGGGCAGCAAGCTGGACGTGAGGCCACAGTGTGTCCTGGGAGCAAAGAGGGCCAACTTCCATCCTTGGTGGGATGAACAGGGACAGCCAACAGACTGAGGGAAGTGATTATCCCCCTCTACTCAGCACCCATTAGACCACATCCAATACGGTCTATCGTTTTGGGCCCCCAGCATGGAGAAGTTCAGTAAGCTGAAGTGAGTTCGGGGCAGGGGAGAGGGCCTCCGAGACAGTCAGGGGCTGGCGTGGTGGCCCTGTGAGGACAGGCCAGGTGAGCAGGGCTTGCTTAGCGGGGGGGGTGACTGTGGGGGAACCTAACAGCCACCTCCCTGTGCCTGCAGGGAGGTCAGCAAGAGGAAAAGTCAGGATCTTTACTGAAGTCAGAAACCGAAAGAGGGGAGGTTCCAGCTGGGCGTAGGGAAAACATTTTCCCTTCGAGGACAGTCAGTACACTGGCTGTGCAGTCTCTGTCCTGGGAGGCTTTCAAGACCTGACTGGATAAGGCCTGAGCAACCTGGATTGATCTCTAGACGGACCCTGCTTTGAGCAGGAGGCTGGACTGCAGATGTCCCGAGGTCCCTTCCAGCCTGAGCAATGCTGTGGCTCTGATGTTCAGCCTAAATCCTCGTTGCTGTAACTTTGACCTTTTCCACTTTCTCCTGCTCTGAAGGAACATGAAAAATGGTTTATCCCCTTCCTCGTTGCCCTTAAGCTAAATGAAGGCAGTTCTGCCTTTTTTCAGTTTTCTCTTCTCTGAACAACTCCACTTCTTTCAGTCTTTACTCCTGGGCCATGTTTCTCTCTACACCTTCTTGTTGTGCTCCTCAGGCCATGTCCCACGTGGGCCACATCTTTTGTGAAATGCAGCATTCCAGATGGGATGTGGTACCTCAACAAAGCGCACCAGTGCTGAGAGTGCCATGTGTCCTGCAGACTATATTCCTGTTTGCATAACCCTGTATGATGTTTGCTTTTTTCACAACAGCAGGACCTTGTTGACTCACATTGAGTTTGCATGGCACTATAGTCAGACCTTCCACCCTACACAATTGCTGTCCGGATAGTGGCTACTCAAGCAGTTGATTGCTCCTGCCTGGCTGTAAAATTTTGCATTTGTCCTTATCGGCCAACTTCCTATTTTACTTTCTCATCTCATTTCTCCAGTCTGTCAAACATCATTTTGAACTATGATTCTGTCCTCCACATTGTTTGCAGCCTCTCCCATGCAATTAAAATATGGAGTGGCTCTTCTTAGGCTGCTTTTTCCTCCCTTTGTATAAAAACATTACCATGAGCTTATGCGATAGCCTTGTGCTCTCTCCCTTTCCAAAAGGGCTCTGGGTACCACCAGGGCACCATTAGTTCTTTGGGTGACTTCTTTAGCCGCTCACAAAAAGCCTCCTCCACCTGATCTTTCTCGTTCCATGATCCTACCACAACAGCATTTACCTTTTTCCCTCCTCCCTTTGATCACTGATTGCAGATGTCCAAGGGATCTCTCTCCTTGACCTTTCAGTCTTCAGCATTATCTACTCATCCCTGATACAAGAAACAACATTCTCTGCTTGCCGTTCCTAAACAAGCTGTTTATTTCTATGTTAATATTCCAGTCGGTGTCACATCACCGCTACGCTGATCAAATCATAATTTTGATTATTTACCAACCCTCACCACAACTCCTCTTGTTCCTTGGGAGAAAAATAATCCTAAGCATTGTCAGATCTCAGGAAATGGCTTAAGTGGCTCCACTTATGAAATTGGTAGTGACCTGCTGATTTATAGGAGTTATTTGCAAGACTGGGTTGAAGATTAATCTAAGTGTCCCACTGATTTGGCTCAGCCAGAATGGTCTAATTAGCAGGCAGTGGGGTGGAGAAAAGCTTTGTGTATTCACTCCTAGCCATCATGACTGATTTTAATGCCACTAATGCCAATGGCACAGTGTGGGCAGGTGTCACTGTGGATATCTTTTTAAGTTGTTGGGTTTTTTTAAGTCAAAACTCACATTTTCTTTTGTTGTCAGTTTACCTTCACCTGGCTACTGCCATGGTGAAAGAGGTCAAATTTCGAGTGCAGAGCTGTGGTGCAATTACAAATACCTCTCATTAGCCTCACACATTATGTTCAGATAGTTTCCAACACGCCTAGCACTGTCACTTGGTCTTACAAGTCTCCTCTGAGGTATCTGTTTTACATTTTACAGGATCTGGCAAATCCATCTGTGCTGCCGATTTCGTATCTCGACGCCCATCTGCCTGAAGTTGCAGTGGTTGCTGTGAGGGTGGCACTTTTTCACACAGAACAGCTGACTCAGTGCCTCTTCCCTCAGTCCCTCCTGAAAGGCATAAAAGGTATGGTTATCCTTCCTTGGGTACCCTCTGTG
This sequence comes from Ciconia boyciana, assembly GCF_034638445.1. NCBI lineage: Eukaryota > Metazoa > Chordata > Aves > Ciconiiformes > Ciconiidae > Ciconia > Ciconia boyciana. Next base: position 122,309,655 of record NC_132934.1, on the reverse strand, counting down.
GGTACAACTGCAGTTTTCAAACACTCGCACAAATTCTGTTCCAAATATTCACGGATTTTTGCTTCACTACACTTTGCAGCTGGGCCTCACATGTGCCCTGGTGTCCCACAGTTTTTCTGATACCGGTTTAAAGGGCCAGGTGTTCTTAACGTCACCGTTTTCACACTCTGCATTCGTCTTGTGCCATTCTGTAATTTAGCTGCACCAAAAGCAAGCTAGAATCTGATTCCACATGCTTTTCCAATTGATGTTTTTCCGGTGGGGCTAATGGTTACTTGTGCAAACCTCACTTTACATGCATATTTCAGACATAACTAGCTAGGCAAATTGCGATTTAAAGTAAATAATTGTCCTGTTTAACAGCAGTATTTTCTAGTAAAACTTTCTTTAGGAAAACGAAAATAACAATGTGTAATTCAAAGTAGGTTTACATCTACTTTGATCCAGAAAGGGACAGGGAAAAAGCAATGTAATTTGTCATCAACATGGATTTTTCTGTGTAATTTGGGTGTGGATTTTTAGCATATGTAATGAAACAGCTGCCTCAGTGTTGCTGTTTATTTAAGACTGATATAAAATACCTGGCTCTTATCTTGATTTGTTTTTAATTGCTCCGTGTTTTTCCTGTGTTTTTTCATAAATTTCACTCCACATTCTAGCTGTGGTCCATTTTCTTACCAGAGAGATCCTCAACTCTCTGTGACTCCAGGGTTGGCCATTCAGCTCCAGACCAGTCACATCCAGTTATAAAGTCTCCTCTGTCATTTTTACCACTTGATTAAAACATCCTGTTCCTTACTTTTTATTTTTATACAGCATGCAATACTCCCCAAATAGCTATACTATGTAGTATCTGTATGTCCAGATGGAGACATACAGTTGTCTCCACTCTGATTACCTAAAGTACGTGGAACGCTTCAGGGTGAATCACGTTCTAAAATAAAGCTACCTTGAATTGCTTTTCTCTTTATTGGTATTTTTTATAGATATAGAAGAAACTGCTGCTTGGACTTTCTACAGCAACAAGCTACGTTCTCGAGACGTTTCACTCTGGTAAGCCTTTTCGGTATCTCATGCTTTCATGCAAGGATTTCTGTTTTGTTTTTTAACTTTCTGCATAATCTGGAGCACCTTGTGGTAGTCAAGAATTACTCTGAGACAATTTGCACCGAGTGACTTAAATTCACCTGCACCTCATGTTATACATCATAAAGCTCCATTCACAACAATAGAGATGCAGCCACTGTGACACCGAGTGACTTCCCAGGCGAATACCTCATTATCACATTCTCAGACACCATCAGAAGTGTAATCATTACATCAGAGTGTAATAACGATCCATTGCATTGGTGCCACAAGGACTCACAGCGATGAAGCCAATTCGGCTAGGACACAACCCCCCACGAGGCTCGAGGTGGCTGCTCCTTCTTCACGAGCAGCACGCAGCCTGCCGCTGTGCCGGCAAGCGCAACAGCAGACGGGTGCCAAATTGTAGGCAACGTGGGAGCTTACAACAGAGACAGTGTTTAGCTGTTTCCCAGAGATGTGCTTAGGGCCTGGCGCCTTTTGGGATAAACCCATTTCCAGGTTTGTGGCAGAACTACTGCTAGCGAAATGACCGGTGTGGGTTTGTTTCAGCAAGACACTTGCCCTTACTTTCTGTAGCACCATTTCCAGCCTGCAGCTCCCAGCCGGGGGCTTCACCAGCTCCTCCCTGCCCACGGGCTGGGTATTTCCAGGCTTTGACATGAGACCCAGGGATGACTCGGCCCTCTCTCTCCCCTCATGCCGATCTGGGCAAGCCGAGGCAGGCCGCAACGCCAGCAGCACACGGCCGGGTGTCCTGATGCAGCGCAACCCTGAGGCCTTTCAGGGGGTTCAGGTGCCAGGGGAAGCGTCTGGCTGCAGCCCCAACCGTGAAGCTGCCCTCGCAGCAGCCCCCTCTCATGCGGTGGTTTGGGGTTTTTTTGCAAATTAGACCGGGAACCGGTGACCCCTGCGGTGCGCGGCAGTGACAAGCAGCCTACGTGAGCGTTCCTCCGCTGCCTACCGAGGCGCCATTACACGTCGCCTTCGAAGGCCGGGGCCTGGGCACGCCCCCTCCGGCCCGCGCTCCCGGCAGAGACCTCGCCCCGGGCTCCGCGAAGGCCATTTGGAGACACCGGGGCCTTTTGCCCCTGGTTTCCCCTCAGAGCCGCGGCGTGGGGCCGGGCACCCCCCACCCCGCGGCGCGGCCCGGCCCGGCCGGGCCGCTACACGGCTGCAGGCGGCAGTGTCCCGTAGCCGCGCGCCGCCTCCCTATTGGCTGTCCCTGACTCGCCAACGCCCCCGTGGCGGCCAATCGCCGTGCGCGCTCCCGCTCCCGCCCCTTGGCGAGCGGTGGGCGGGCAGCGGGGCCGGGGCCGGCGCCAGGCGGGGCGGGGCCACGGGGCTCGCGGGCTCTTTTTAACCCGCCCGCCCGCCCGCCTGGCTGTTGCTGCGGCTCTCAGTCCCCTTCCTTCTCCTTCTCCTCCGCCGCCGCCTGCTGCTGTCGTCCGGTGTGCCGCGCCGGGCGGGTGGTGGTGTCCGGGGAAGCGCCCGGCTCGCGTGGGTGAGGTGGCGGCCGTAGTGGGGCGGGGTGGCGGCGGCATCGGCACCGTGGCGTTGTGGGCGGCTGCATCCCCCTCGCCGCCCGTTGCATCATCCGCGGGCGTGGGGTGCGGGAGGCGAGCTGGGGGTGGCTGTGCCCGGCCCCCTCACCCCCCTCCAGCCGGCGGGGCCACGTGGGGTAGGCTTCGCCTCAGCGGGGGCGGCCGTTAAACGGTCGCTGTGGCGTGGTGGCCGCCTCGGGCGGTGGCGAAGGATGGAGGGCTGGGGGATGAATGTGGTTGTACTACACGGGTGGGCTTTTGTTTTCTTTTTTTAATTAAGAAAAGAGAGGAATGGGCAGCTGCGGAGCTGCTGTGGGCAAGTGGAGCCCTGGAGCCAGCCCTGGCGCCGGCGTGCCTGCGGGGAGGGCGGGAGCGCAGGCCTCGGGAGGGTGCCGGCTGCTGGGGATGCTCTGGGCGGCCGGAGGGTGCCTGCGGAGTGCCCCCTCCGGGCAGGGAGCAGGAGGAGGAAGAATTTCTGCTTCTTATACAGGCTGGCAAGATGACATTGTTCCTTTTGTTCTTCTCTCTGGGGTTGGCACCAGCTCTGCAGCTGTTCTTGGCCTGCCATCCATTGTTCTCCTGGGTACCGTGGCAGTCTCTTGCCAATGTTTTTTGGCAGGTCTGGCTAATGCAGTGGATAAGAAGCTTCTTCTATTACACTTTAGTGTATACATTGCCCTTCCCCTATTAGGAAGGGTCTGAACTTGGCTGAGACCTGTGGGACCTACTTCAATAGCAATGTTAGTAATGCTGCTGGCATATTGCTGAACCAGCCATTACTTGAAGACAAGCAAGTCCTCTCCTATTCCTGTTTGAGTATCTGTCTAGTCTTCTGTGTGGTTTGTTTTTTTTTTTTTTTTAATCCTAAAGCCTTTGACCATGGAGGTTTTGGGCCCTGTTCCAGCAAAGTTGCTCAGACTGTTTACCCTTTAAACGAGTCTGTTTGCTGAGTTGAGGCATGAGAGCTCTGTGTTCTGAAAAACTTGTGCTGCAGAAAGGAGGGAAAACTCAGAGTATGGAGATAGGTGAAATTTGGGGATTTTATGTCAGAGGAGGAAAGGTATTTCCTGGGAAACTGAGGCCTGCTTGGAACCTGGTATTTCTCAGCAGGAGAATGGCTGTAGTGAGGTCACTACTGATGAAGTAAGGTTTAGGTGCTAGTTTAGGTCCAGTACTTGGGGTGTTTGGATAGGCCATCCTTTTTGATACTAGTTGGTGGCTCTTTAGTATCCTGTCATGACCATCTGTGTGTGAGTTAACCAGCCTGCTTTCCTGAAGCCAGAGCAGTACTTCTAAAAATTGTGGTTGGTAGGCAGGGTCATGGGGGGGCCTGTGTCCTAGAGCGTGCATGCTGGCTCGGGTATGTCGCTAATCTGGCGCTGGCAGCATAGCAGGCTGGGACGGGCTGGCTCTGGCTATTGGCAGGTGCCTGCTGTCTGCATGTGAGATCCACAGGAACTAGGCAGAGAGCAGGGTGTACCGTGCTCATGGTTGCACTGTGGATGCCTGCCAAAAGCTCTACAGATGTAGCCAGAGTGGGTGGCAGCTGGTCTTTCCCACAGAACATGCATCGGCCAAAAAGCTGGCTTCCTGCCCAGGCAGTGGTGACCAGTGGTTCTCTGCCAGCCTGTATCAGAGGTCCCTGGGCTAACAAAAGATGTGATGCTTTGCGGGGGGAGGGGGAGCGGGAGCTGTGCTTCTACCTGTTTTATAGATCTGTTCAGAAATTGAGAGTGGAGCTCCAACTCCCTCTTTTTGTCATGCTGGGCAACTTGCTTAATCTCTGAGCCTCTGTTACCCTACCTGTAATGCTTCTCTCCCTGTACGTGGTGAGCTTGGCAGATCAAGAGCACTGTTCAGGCTGTAGTGTCGGTCCACCTTTGTGCACTGACTAAGGACAGGGAACTAGAAGCAGGGAAAGAAATAATGAAAGCTTCTGACTGCAGCAGGTAAAAATGCAGATAAGGCATTTTCCAGTCTTTTCTCTAATGCTGTTGTGTTCCCTGAAGGCATTAGTCGTCACTCAGAAGACTTACCAGGTGATTCTGGACAAGGTTAGAGTGAACTCAGGAAATAGAGGTGTCAGAAGACACCTGCGTTAGGGCTGCATGCACAGCTTCCCTTCTGTGGGGGGAAGGCAGACTGAACACTTTCATGTTTTCACTGTCTGATCCCTAGCATAACGATTGCCATAGTGGTGGAAGTTGCTTTGCTGTTGAAGTTTTAATATCTTTGCAGTGTTATAGAGGCATTAAAGAACTACTCATTTCCTATCAGGAGGCTTATGAGTATGCCAGTCCAGCCTTGAAAGGAAGAGTGATCGCTGAGAGGACACACGTGTGCTCATCCCCTCTGTAGAGGGAAACAAGTAAGAGTCGATTCTCAAAGTATTTCTTCCTAGAGCCACAGAGTTGTTAATTCGTACCCCACTTACTTGAGGTCACTTGATGTCTCCTGACACAGAAGCAATAGCTGCCTGCTACTGAGGAAGTAGCAGAGTGGAGGGGGGGGGGGAAAAATCCACACAAAAAACCAGATGGGTGACTGTCTCCTGAATCACTTATAGTTGTGGTGTTTCCGAACAGCTTCCAAAGGCTGGATGGGCACTGCTACATCTGGTAACCTGTAAAGATCCTAAAGCTCTCTAACACCCTGTGATACTCAGAGTGAGCAGAACAACTGGTTTGGAGTGGTTTACTTGTTCACGGAGTAAAGTACTTGCTTAATGTCAAAGTTTCCCATTCTCAGGCCGCAGCATAATGGAATCCTGTATCTCATCTCTTGCTGAGTAGTCAGCCCTTGGGGCATCTCTCTCTGATCCACCTCTTACACCTGCCTTTTAGACAGCTTTATTTCTGCTTCAGTCAAGACTCAAGTTAATTAGGTTCTCACATACATGATACTCTTTAAATGTCTGCATTAGTGCTGACATCGTATACTGTAAACAGCCTTAGAAACTGTAGCTCCTAACATATCTATGGAGTGAGTTCAGCTCAGCCTGGTTGGGGATTAATTTCACTCGCTGGCCTTCAATCCTGTTCTGTAGGAGTTGAGAAATAGTTTAGGTCTTGGGTTCCCTGTGGAGATGGATCCAGAGACGTGAGCCTTGCCCATGAGGCTTTCTAGATCTTATACCTCTGCCTATGTCCCAATCCCCTTCGTGACTTAGGTTTAAGTGACTTTGTAAATTGTCTTTCTGATTTTTCTGCCTCATGTGCTCTGCAGATATAATGGCAGAAGTTAGTCAGGCTTTTCTAGTTAGACTCTGCCCATACCCGCAGCTAGTTATGGGAGTGTTCCCTTTTACAGCAAACTTAAATTCAGGATGACAGAATTTCTTTCCTGAAGATGGGCAACTCTTCCTGCAGCTTGTGTCTGTCAGACTTTTCTGAGCAGCCTTCAGTTGCAGTTGGGGCAGCAGTCACAATTCTCCTGTCCTGTCTTCCCAGTCTGCTTTCCCAGAAGAAAGATTGAGAAGAGGGTCGGGCAAGTGAAAAAGTTGCAATGTCCTCTGTTTTGGTGATTTCTGCTCACCCCCTTTCCTCCAAAGATCTCTGCAGTAGAAAGATTCACCAGCTTCATATGGCCTGATTTGGGCCTGTAGGCAGGATCATAGGTCTTGGGGAGAATGTGGGTATCCTAGACTGACCACCTCTGCCCCCTGTTTTGCTGAAGTTGCATCATCTAGGGCTGGAAGCACCAGTTGGCTGTTCTACGTGGTGTGTCAGGAAGCTCATCAGTAGCACTGAAGGAGCTCGGAGATCTCGGGTCTTCCTGTTGGTTCTGAACATGACAAGTCACTCTTGGGCTCTTGACCTGTTTCTTAGGTATAACTGTAAGCCATCGCAGATGCTTTTATGTCTCCGCTGAGTGCTGTAGTAAGAATTCCCCTTGGAGAGCAACCAAGTCTGTCCTATGATTTTTGTCCTTCTTCAAAACCTTAAGATACTGGGTTGACCATAGCTAAGACTGATTCTCTACTAGCATGATCATACATTTATAAAGTCAAATTCTGTATACACACCTATCTACTTTGGGCTGGGTTGGTGTGGGGTTATTTAAAATAATGCCTAATAAACTGATTTGAAGAGATTTATTGGAAGGAACACAAGCTCCTGTTCAATGAATGATGTTGCTTAAGGTTAGTTTTGGTGATAGAATTTTTGTTGGCAATGCTTGTGATTAGTTTTGTCTTTCTCTCCTCATTTTTGTTCAAAGCTCTAGCCCCATTATTGAAGCTTTGATCAAACATAAGAGTATTGCCATTCCTCTAAACATATGAGAGAATCTCACAGCTTAGCTGAAGGCAATAAATATAGCTTTTCCTCCATTTCAGCTGTTTCTGATTCAGAAGGTCATGGGTGTTGCTGTTAGTGGATTGTGGATTTTTTTGCCTTACAATAGAGGAAATGAGATTGGGATTGTTTACCCTGGAGAAAAGGAGGCTAAGGGGAGACCTTATCGCTCTTTACAGCTACCTGAAAGGAGGTTGTAGAGAGGTGGGGGTTGGTCTCTTCTCCCCGGTAACAAGTGATAGGACGAGAGGAAATGGCCTCAAGTTGTGCCAGGGAAGGTTTAGACTGGATATCGGGAAATTTTACTTCACTGAAAGGGTTATCAAGCATTGGAACAGGCTGCCCAGGGAAGTGGTTGAGTCACCATCCTGGAGGTATTTAAAAGATGTTTGGATGAGGTGCTTAGGTACATGGTATAGTGGTGGTCTTGGTAATGTTAGGTTTATGGTTGGACTTGATGATCTTAAAGGTCTCTTCCAACCTATACGATTCTGTGATTCTGAGATGGTATTGTCTTGCCCAATTTGGAGGGAATCCTCCAAAAGGCAACTTTTGAGGAGAGCCACATCCATTTCTTTCCTGCTGACAATACAACGAACAAGCACTTATTTTTTGAAACCTCTGAAACTTTTACTGCAACAGATTTCTCTCCCTTTCTCCTCAATTTTTGAACGCTCTTGAAGGACACTGAGGATTGGTGATTTAAAGTCTGGTTTGGCACTACTATTTTATGAGAACCTGGAAGATGAACACAATCTGCTGTTTCCTGTCTATAACCCCTTGCTGCTTTCTTCCTGCATGTTGAAATGGTTTGATCCTTTGGCAGCAAGATACCCTTATTAGATGGCCTCTATAAATATTGTCAGTGTTACCTGTGAGCAGAAGCAGCTGGTGTCTGTGTCTTCAGACAGCAAGCCAGCTGTCTGAAGGAGAATGTGGATGTGGCTCATAGGAAGCCTTGAAACTTCTCTGGTATTTTTTCTTTACTAAAAAAAGTGCTGATATTCTGAACTGTGAACGAGGCCCCTTCTAGAAACAGAAATGAAAGCTGGGTTTTGCTCCGGAGCTAGAAGTAGGCTAATTTCTGGTAACAAAGACTGGTTGGTGTTAGGTTATGTATATTTGTGGAATATTAGCTTTCTCGGACTGATGTCTGTCAGTCTAGTCCTGGTGAGTAGTCTAGGACAGGATGTAGTCTAGGCTCTTGAGCATGTATTAACCTAAATAGAGTAGAATTATATTATTTTGGTGGCATGGAAGTCTTTATATCCAGAAGGAGAATTATTTCAAGCCTTAGTCTGGAAAGTTAGCACTTTCAGAGGCTTTTTTTCCTAAAGGAGGGCAGTTTAAATGCCTTAGGCATTTTCTTGAAATAAGCATGTAAAAAAGGACTTGATGTGCATAAGGCAGTAGTGGTTAGTGGTGCATGTTAACTTGCAGGATCAAATGCTAAAGTTCACTGATCCTGTGACGCAGATTTTTTCCAGTGTCACCAGACCATCAACTCTGCCTGATCTAAGCTGTATCTGTTTTATGTGCATTTGTCAGAAGAAGGAGGATGAGGCCAGGGACCCTTTCCAGGCCTAGCACAATTCAGTAATGGAAAGAGCTTGAATCTTGCTGCAAAATGGTGATGAGAAAAACAAATATTAGGAAAAACACCGTCATGCTTTCCAAGACTTCAGCCAGATTTTTGTCTTCAATGGAAAGGAAGCAGGCAGGCTCTATGAACAACTGGCTGGAGTAGGAGAAATGAACTTACTGCTTCCATTTTATATTTACTAATTTCTGAAACAAAAAGCCTGCTAGAATGCTTCCTTGCTTCCATGTGGTTGAAGGGTTTGCTGTGTGTTATATCCAGCATCACTGTAATGCATCACTGTAATTGTGCGTGCAACACTAATTCAGTTCAGGTAGGAACTTCTGAGATTTTGGCCTCCTTAAGGGTAGAGAGGCCTCTGCAAGTGTTCCTGTGTAAAGCCTTTTCCTAAGTTGTGTACAGGGTCTTTTGGTGATGGCACCATGAAGTCCTTTCACCCTTGGTGTCCGTAGAAGTTTATATCCTGTGAACTGGAGTATTTTTTTATTACTTTGTGGCTTTCAAGCTTATGGAATTGCAGACAGTCCAATAGAGATGTCTTCTGCTTACTTTACTGAATCTGAGCTGTGGAGGGCAGGGCAGAGGGAAGATTAGATAATGTGGGAAGAACAGGGTCAGGAGACCCTCCATTGGTCTTAAGCAATACCTCTGCTGCATGATTTTTTTTTAAATTTTTATCCTGTTTGTACAAGTCATCTTCACTTTGTTTTGCAGCTTTTTTTTCCCTGTGAAAGTGGGATGTGTGTCTTGCTCCTATGAGAGACTGTTTCCTGATATTTTTTTTTCTAACTTGCATGATCTGCAGCTTTGAAGAGGATTCCAGTCTTGTGACCCACAGTACTCAGTCTACTGAAGAAAGTCCAGTCCACTGTGCCGTCACCTTCACCAAAGAACATGGAGAAGTTGATAGTAGAAAGGCCTGTTTCTGTGTCTAAGGTACTCATTGGTCTTTGGGGAATACTGTTTCCCTGTCTTTCTGTCACCAGAATTTGGGAAAGCCCTATCTGTTTTCAGAGGGATTTCTAGTTTTTTTGCTGGAATGCTGTGGAGGTAAGTGCTATTGAAACCAGTGGCCTTTCTGGAAGAGTTCTCCTTCATGACCAGCAATGCAGTCTTTTGGCACCATTTTCTAATTAGTCACCAAGTAGTCTTACTCTGTTCCTCTCTGCTTGGAATGGGGAGGTTTTATTTCAGAGAGCTATTTTTTGGTGTGGGAGGGATGTCTCCCATAAGACTAGTCCTGTTTTCTTGATATTTATGGAGGCTAGTTACAGTAAGCACATGCTTCAGTGTGTTTTATTTTATCTTCATGTAGGGCACTGCATTGAGCTTTTGCACTCAGTACTGCAGTGCAAGATTCTCATTTTGGTGATAAGGATTTGGCAAATCAAAATTATGCTGAAATGCTTTCCCATCTTCACAGTACTATGGAAACATCGACTGACCATTAAAATACCCATTTGTTGTGACCTTTTTCATATAAGGGGAAAACCAAGACTGGGACACTTGAAGACGGGATTCGTCTGAGACATACTATGCTCTCTCCCCTAATACCTGGGTCCTAGGTATAGTGATAGGGTCTCTTGTAGTCAGTGGCAGAACCTGTTCTTGGGTATTAAAAGCCTCGTGTTGCTATTGCCCGTTTGGCTTATAGGCAATACTGCTCTCTTGAAAATAGCTGCCAGGGTAGTTTCTGTTCAGGCTTCCCTCAGAAGAACTGCATGCTGAAACACTAGACTGGAAACAGATATGTTGGTGAAGGGACAGAGACAAGAATAAGGACTTAGGAGTAACATGATTTTTAGCTATTGTGGGGGGGCAATGATGTGAATGGGTGGTTTCCCATGGTGCAGAACTTCAATAACTTTGATAGTCTCAAAAGGTGCTCTGACCTTGTTACAGCAGGGCATACGAATCTCTCTCTTGTTTGGTGTTCCCCCCTGCTTTTATTTCTCCCCTCCCCCCGTTTCCCCTTCTCCAAGGATGAAATGCCTACACTTCCTTCTCAGGAGAAGCCAGATACGAACTCATGCCCTCATGCACCTGGCAAATACTTTCTCCCTGGTGGGACAGACAATGAGAACTGCAAGGCTAATGAGAACTGCAAGGCTAATGAGAAGGAAAGGGAGTGGATCCGCCCTGATACACCTAGCAAATGCACATGGAAGCTTGGGAGACCCCTCTCTGCCTCCCCACATCGTCATACCACTCTGTAAGTATTACTTATTTGCTAATTTTTCAGTACAGCACTAATCCAGGTCCCTTCAGAGCGGACTTAACAAAAGATGACTGACTTAAATTGATGCTGTTTAGCATGTAGATATGCTGGTGCTTCTTAATTTCCATGTATAAGCAAAGCTAAGAGCCCGGATTAAGCATACAAGGGCTGTTTCTCCAAAGATGTGAAACTACATGGACTGGAACTAACTTATTTTAAGTAACCTGGCAAGCAGTTCCCTGACTAGATGAAAGATTGCACTGTTAATGCCTTTTGCTTGTAAAATAGCTGACTCTGAGCAGTGCTAAGCTACTTCATGCCAGGAGGAAGTGTAGAGCACTTCATTCTTGCCTTAGCACTTGGCTTGATGTCTGATTAATCCTTGTTTTGAATCAAGGACTTGATGTTTTGTGAACTTGTATCCAATGGACATTCTTTCAAACCAAAATATCTAAAATAACTGACCTGATAAAATGGAGGGAGAAAACTGGTTGAAATAAAAAGCATCGGAAATGCCGTGTTGCTTTTGTGTGACCTGCCTGTGGCCCCTTCTGTGAATACACTGACTTTTTTGTATGTGTACCAGGCCAGAGCCTCTGAAAATCCTGCCAAGCATCCTGGATAAAGTTGGCAATACACCCTTGGTGCGAATCAACAAGATTGGGAAGCAGTATGGGCTCAAGTGCGAACTCTGTGAGTACTGCTGCAGGCCAAAAATCAAAATAAGAAACGCTGTTTCAGAAACTTTGGTAGTCCTGGTTAGTAGTGTCATGTAACCTGGGCATAGGAGGAGTGCAGGTGCCCTGCAGAAAATGCTGAGAAAAATTCTTCTTTTTCTTTGGCAGACTTTCAGGTTTTCAGGATTTGGTAATCTAAAACATCTTTGTACTTCATGAGGACGTTTCCTGCAGCTTTTTAAGTTTTACTTTTTCTACAAAACTGTTTTCTAAAATTAAAAAATTTTCTATGAAAAGTTGTGTGAAGTTTTTGACTGCTGCTCATATTCAGAGTATCCACCAGCGTGTGTAAAATGCAGATCTGCCATTACCGAAATGATGAAAGAGATGAAACTGTCAGTGAATGTTTTTTGTTTTGTTGGGTTTTTTAAATCCAACCATACTGGAGATATCTGGAGGCTCTGATCAGAGTCCTGAAAAGTGGTGTTTAACACCATTGAAGGGATTAATGCTGGGAGTACTGAAGTGAAAGTGTAGGCTGAACAAGGGGAGAAACTTCCAGTTTGATCAGAAACTCTTCGTCTGGAGGATGTAGCAGGCAAGAGGCAAGGCATGTTGGTAGAGTATCTTCCCCCATGCTATTGCACTGGAAGAGTCCTGGGGCTTTTTATACTAATGACTGCGCTGTAATAAAGAGGAAAGATGAAAGGAGAGGTCATATTTTGAGGAGACTGACAGATTATGGGTTCCTGGCTTCTGTGGCCAGCATCAAGTACCAAACTTGACCCACAACAGTGGAGATGCTGTAAACTGGAGCCCCATCTCTGGTGTTGTAAAGCAGGGAGGTGAACTGGGCAGACATGTTAAGAGTTGCTCTTGCAGATATGTTAGAGATCAGCAGCCTGTTTAGCGAATGACTGCTGTTTAAGAATTCTGCTTGGTTTCTTTGTTTCCAGTGGGAAAATGTGAGTTCTTCAATGCTGGGGGCAGTGTGAAGGACCGCATCAGCCTGAGGATGGTAGAGGATGCTGAGAAGGCTGGGATCTTGAAGCCTGGGGACACGATCATAGAGCCAACCTCTGGAAACACAGGTAGGGGATGGAGAGACCCTAGCAAAATGTGGGGGGAAAATGCTGTGGTGGTTTTCCTGGAAGAGGCAGACTTGAGACTGGAGCGTGGAGGCTGCCCGTGCAAGGAAGAAAGGGGATCTCTTCCTGCCTGCATGGTGTAGGGAGCAGTGCCTCTTCCATCCTGCACAAGGAACAATTCTGCAGTGTCCTATGCTGACCAGAACAGCTGGGAAGGAGGTCTGCTAAATTTGCAGGGGCTCTTTGCTTTAAAAGAAAAGAAGTGTTAGGCCAGATTCACTAAGGTCTTTAGGTCCTATTCAGGACTTAAAGTTTGACTGAAATTATTGGAAATCAAGCACCAAAAGACTGGTTTGAATCTGCATCTTCCCCTTCTGTTTGGGAAGTCCCATGGTCCTCGTTCCTACACTCTGTCAGGTGAGGTGGGCCTGGTTTGAGAAACAGCCTTTCCCATGTGGTGCAGCTTAGATGGGAGATAGTGCTGTAGGGCTGCAGCTTATCTGCTAACATGGCCCTTGCCCACCTAGATTTTCAAGAGATTCCACTTGGGTCAGCATCCCTTCCTTGAGGGCTGGAGGAAGGAACAGTCCTGCTAGTCAGGGGCCAGGGCAGAGCGTCTGATGATCTGAGCAGACTGGAGTCAACTCTGGGCTTCTGCATCACAGCTGTTGTACTTCTGTTAAGCTGCTCTTCTGGTGGGGAGTAAACATACCTGGAATGTTCCCCCTTGAGCTAGTTAAATCCAAAATATACTGCCTTCTCTGAGGAGGTTCCTGAGCTGAGCTACAAGCTACTTCCCTGCCTGTGTTCTGGAGAGGTGTCTTGTCCTGTTCTTAAACTCTTTCCTGGGCATCCATACAGTGTTGCCTTCTGATAGACACAGGCCAGGCAGATCTTTCTGTTGTTCTGTTGATCCAGTCCAGCCTTTGTTAGTGGAGGGACTGGGATGATGAGCTGATTTGTGACCAGTTCCCCAGCCTTCAGGAGAAAACTGGGAAGTCATATCTGTTGCCATTTGCTCAGCAGGTGCTCTGTGGGGGGAGCAGTGCAACTGAAGCCCTTGTGACTGTGGCTATACCTCTTGCCTGAAGTGGAAAATACCCATATATTGCATTCTTCCAGTATCTGAGGTCATGCTATGACATCCTGCTTTCTGGGTCAGTACATGATAAATTGTTCTCCTTGCCACAGAATTCAAAAGATAGAAAGAAGGCAGAACTGAAGGAGGTACAGGACAATTAGTTCAGAAAGCGTCTTTTTTTCATTTAAAATCAAAGACCACGGCAGACAGTAACCTGAGAGAGCTGGCTTTTGCTCTAGGCTACTGCTCGGAGCTACTGAGTATGTTAAATGTGGGAACTAATGTGTTATATTTTTGTCCTCTCTGCATCCCACTTCTCCCTCAGCCAAAGTCCTGTTTTGATGTTTGCTGCATTTCCAGGTCAGTAGCAGAAAGTACAAAGTGTTAGAGTTCAGATCTCAAAATGCTTTCTTCATCACAGACCATAAGGGAGAGTGCCGGATGGTTTCTCTTCAGTCTTTGACCTTAGTAAGGCCTTTGCTGTCTATTTTTTTTGTTTGTTTTGGCATCCATGTTTATCTATGATATACTGGGAGAAGTGTGAGGTTTTTTCCCCTCCCAAATATTTAAAGACTACTTGAATTACTTGAGGTGTGAGTTATGCTTCTCTTACAGGAACAGTTAAAGATTTTTTTTTTTTCCACCCCTACGCAATCCAGCACCATGTAGGAACAGAGCCAGCTTTGAACAAGCAAGTCTCTGTGTAGGGTAAGCTGCCTGTGAGGCGTTGTCATATGCATGTGTTGGTATTGTGCCTGGTACTCAAAACAGCAGGGGAGGTGCCATGCAGCCTGACCTGAGACACATATCAACTAGCTTGATCTGTTTAGCTTATCCAGCAGAGAGGTGATTTGATAACAGGTGTAAGCTGCTCTTCTATGGGGAAGGCACTTCTGAGCTTAGCTCTTCAGGCAGGCAGACAATGACAAGCTGGAAGGCAGAAGTCAGGCTGGAGGTACAGATTTTTAAAGTAGACATGAGGTCTCTATCTCTAACAGTCAAGGTACTTCATGTTGGTAGCACGCTGACGTAGTGCATTAGAACCTCAATCACATGCAGCATCTAAATCCTGTCTTCTTAGAAAGGACTTAGTTTCGGCACATTGCAAACTAGAGATTTAATGCAGAAGCGAGTCAATAGAGGCTATAATGCTCTTCTGACAGTATCAAAATGATTGCTCTACTTTTCTAGCTTAAAACTCACTCCTTTCCCAAATTACTTCTGTAAAAATTAAGTGGGTGAGACAGGAGGAAGGTGATGTGCATGTGGTAAAGCTAGCAGTTTGCACGTCAAGTTTCCCCACCCTTGGCTAAACTTTCTGTTGGCTGTGATCCTCAAAGAACTAGCAGCATCTGTAAATCCAGTTCTCCTCAGTAGCCAGAAATGTTCCCTTTGCCACCCCTCTAGAGACACTGTACTCAAGCCTTTGGTCAAAATCTGATTAAAGCCAGGGCATGCCAAAGCTAGCATTGTGGGTTTTGTTCTTTGTTGCTCCTCACTGTATGCTCTACATGTCTTTGCTTGCTTCCAGGAATTGGGCTGGCCTTGGCTGCAGCAGTGAAGGGTTACCGCTGTATCATTGTGATGCCAGAGAAAATGAGTATGGAGAAGGTCAGATTTGCTCTTATTTTCAAGAATTAAAAAATAAGCGTGTTTGCACTTGCAGAGTTCCTGGTGCAGATGAGTGCTGTAGCTTTAGTAATGAAGGTGTAGGCTCTTGGTGTCCCAAGCAGAACTCTGCTGAGAGCCTATTGCCAGTGCCCAGAGAAATCCAGGCTGGCTAGCCATGGACAGAAACATGTTTAAGACCTGTCCCCACGGCACTGACACTTGGAAAACTGTCATAACTGTTTTAAATACAAGTGTCAAGGGAACTTGAGATTTATCTAGCACATTGAGGTAACTACCTGCCCCTGGGTTAGCTGTCGCTCACTGAGCAAAGAAGGACAAAGTAAGGCAATGCTGAAACTTTGAATATTCTTCTGTTCTGCACTGGGCTGAGCAAAGCCATGAGGGAGCCTGCTGAGCTCCTCAGGTTACACTGGGCAGTACTGGCAAGCATCTGAGTTGTGTCACCACAGCAACAAAGGGGAAGGAAAAGCCACCTGGGTAATGTCCACTTACCTTCACTGTGGAAAGCACATAACATCCAGCTCTAGAGCAAGCCCTGTCCTGTGCTCCAGTAGGGTGGTGCTGCACTTGCAGCCAAAAGAAAAGAGATCCCCTGTGTTTCACAGTTGAGGCGACAAATCGCTGTCAGCAAAACCACTTATCTCAGTTCAAACACTTCCAGGGTTCCAACTGAAAGGCAGCACGACAAATGAGAACAATGTCCCCTGAAGGCCTATACCCATTACTTGCTCTTACCTTCTCTGGAGGGAGAGGTACTGCATGGCTGTTGCCATGTGCCATGCAGCACCAAAGGCCTCCCCTCTGAAGACAGGCCTTGCCTTAGCTCAGTGTCATAAACCTTCTTGGCCTCATAGCAGCTGAGTGGTGCATAGGGCCCTGGAGGATCAACTTTGCTGCCTGTGTCCAAAGGAGGAGGTAAATATACATAATTTGCACTTAAACATAAAATACTGGGCTATAGCACTGTTGCAGTGCAGAGCATATGTGACTGGCATGAGAGGAGATGGCGTTTTGCCTGAATGAGGCTTCTCACTGTGTAGTAATAGTCCCTACAGGCCTGAAGGCCTACAATAGAAACAGAAATTTGACATCTAGCTCCCAAATAAAGCCTAGTTGAGACCAAATTACATTAAGGATTTGGACCCATGGCTCGGTGATGCTGTGAGGCTGCGGTGTAGAACTGCTAAGAAGGCTACTGCAGACCAGGTATAAGGGAAGATGTTTTATTTCCCCTGTATCTCAGTGAAGTCTCTGTGCTGGGAGAATGGTTTTCGGTTTTGTGACCACCTTTATTTGCTACAGGTGGATGTCCTGAGAGCTCTGGGTGCTGAGATTGTGAGGACCCCAACTACTGCCAGATTTGATTCTCCTGAATCTCACGTGGGAGTAGCATGGAGACTGAAAAATGAAATCCCCAATGCACATATACTAGACCAGGTAAGAGCCACAGTGTCAGAAGTGCAGGTGTAGTATGGGAGGAGGTATTGCAGCCTTGTTCCTTAGTGTCCTTGGTTGACTGTTCAACAGCCTAGGTGTGTGGAGGAAAAGATGTCCCAGGTCTGGAGCGGTAGTTGAGCATCACCATGCTGTAGAGTAGCAAGCTTTTTAGTCACTAGAGGGCAGCAACGAGCCTGTGTTTGCAGAGACTGCAAAACGGGTGGCTTTCCACTGAGTTGGCAGTCCTGCATAGAAGAATAGGTACAGGGGTCATGTTCTTAAAAGAAACTGTCCCACAGGCAGGACAGATCTTGGCATTGGAGGGTGCTGGCACCTTAGAACTACTCTTAAATTAGGTCACTTAGGAAGGTTGTACCTCCCCTTGGGTGTTCTGCCTAGGCCCAGATAACAAGGAAACAGTCTGGAAAGAGCCTATGTAGCTGTTGTGGGGCTTGGAGAATGTTTGTCATGTTCTTGAAATGCCTCACAATGTGAATTTTGTCTTTCTAGCCTACTTAATGGCTCTTCTATCTTTCAATATAGTACCGTAATGCCAGTAACCCCCTGACACACTATGACACCACAGCTGAAGAGATCCTGCAGCAGTGCGAAGGTATGTTTGCTCTACTACTAACCCCCTCTTAAATGAGTCCCTAGTATTCTCTTATTGTTAGGTACTTGGAGAATGGGACCTGAGGTGGCTGAGAAATGCATGGATTTTGATACAGCAAATCCCATACATATGCTGTGTGTCATAAGATAATTACTTTATTTCAGTAGTCATAGTAATGATTTTTTTTTCCCCATTAAAGAGGGGTTCTTTGTTTTTTAGATTCCTCTGCTTGTGACCAGGTGGAAAAAGCAGTGATGCTTAAATTATCTTTTAAAAAAAAAAGTAGCTAGAGTAGCATGAAAGAATAGCATTGCTTTCTCTGATCACAAATACAGAATCGTAGAATCACAGAATCATTTAGGTTGGAAAAGACCTTTAAGATCATCAAGTCCAACCATTAACCTAACATGGCCAAGTCCACCGCTAAACCATGTACCTAAGCGCCACGTCTACACATCTTTTAAATACCTCCAGGGATGGTGACTCAACCACTTCCCTGGGCAGCCTGTTCCAATGCTTGACAATGCTTTCGGTGAAGAAATCTTTCCTAATATCCAATCTAAACCTCCCCTGGCACAACTTGAGGCCATTTCCTCTTGTCCTACTGCTTGTTACTTGGGAGAAGAGACTGACACCCACCTTGCTACAACCTCCTCTCAGGTAGTTGTAGAGAGCAATAAGGTCTCCCCTCAGCCTCCTTTTCTCCAGGCTGAACAACCCCAGTTCCCTCAGCTGCTCCTCATAGGACTTCTGCTCTAGACCCTTCACCAGCTTTGTTGCCCTTCTCTGGACACGCTCCAGCACCTCAATGTCTTTCTTGTAGTGAGGGGCCCAAACCTGAACACAGTATTTGAGGTGCGGCCTCACCAGTGCTGAGTACAGGGGCACGATCACTTCCCTAGTCCTGCTGGCCATGCTATTTTTGATACAAGCCAGGATGCTATTGGCCTTCTTGGCCACCCGGGCACGCTGCCGACTTACATTCAGTTGGCTGTTGACCAACACCCCAGGTCCTTTTCTGCCAGGCAGCTTTCCAGCCACTTTTCCCCAAGCCTGTAGCGTTGCATGGGGTTGTTGTGACCCAAGTGCAGGACCCAGCACTTAAGTATTTTTACATTCTCAGACCAAATACTCCATTACACTGGAAGCTTCTTCACTTAGGAGTCCTCAGGACTACAATATGCTCTGTGTTGTAGTTGTCACCAGTAAGACCTGTTTACTCTGCAGGGTTTGCTTTCATGTTAGCTCTAGGCAGCCCAGTTGGAGTACCAGAAGCGATTGAGTTGTGGCAGTAGAGAGCTTTAGCTGGACTAACTCACAGTCGAGGAATTGCTTTGAGAGCTGTGGAGGTATTCAGTGTGTTGCTGCAGCCTACCATGTAGGCATTTGCCATAGGTGGTAGAAGGAAGTCTTATAGGAGGCTACTGACCTGCCTTATGAAACAATACAGTTTCTGATGGGACCCTCTAATAAGAAAATCAGCTATTAAATTCCTTCTCATTAAGGTGAGGACCATGTGAAGGCTTCTCCTCCTCTTCACTCCCCCCCACCCCCCCTCCAAGTAACTCTAGCTGTTCAGAGGATTTGGCTTGTCTTTGTGGCAAACTTTCTTTAAGTTTGAGTTAAAATGAGTATACTTTAACAAACTGCTATCCCACAAACTGAGAGTCTAGATGAGTTCTAGCTTTAGGCTTCTTGTTTGTATTTACTTTTCCTCATAGGTCAGTCACTGTTCAGTTATTACTGAGCTTATACCCCTGCTTGGCAGGGTGTTGTTATTTTGACTGGTAAGCATTTGTGTTTGTGTGTGACTTGGTGTGTGTATTTTTCATTAACAAAGCTGTAATGTGGATGCACCATGGAAACTGTAGGGGGTGGCAGAAGAACTATCATACCTGTACTCACTCTGAGTGCTCATGACCAAAATAGTATTCTTCACATGAAAATGAGAGAGTAGTTAACAGTTCTCTCAATGGGTACCTATCCCATGCTCTTGGCACTCATTTGGTAAATTAACTAATATAATGGGCTGCTCATTCTAAGTTAAAGAATTAATTATCTACATCAGCAAATACAGTAACAGGAGAACTACAGGTGTCAGCTGTATGGGCCACCTCCAGCTCTGTCCAAAGTACCACAAATTGGTGCCTTGCCAGGCCACTGGATGGACACTTCAAAACCATTGTTGAAGTAAATGGGGATTGAGCAAGGTGGTCTTAAGGTAGGTCTTGTAACACAGCTCTTGGGAAGCAAAGAGCCTTGTCTTGCCCATTTTGTTAAAGAAAGTCCATACTTAGGTTTAAGTGGGTTTTTAATCCATCATTCTGGGGAGATTTCACAACTGCCTTCTATCCCTCACCTTTAAACAGGAAAAATAGACATGCTGGTGGCTGGGGCTGGCACAGGAGGTACTATCACTGGCATCTCCAGAAAGCTAAAGGAGAAGTGTCCAGGTTGCAAAGTAAGTGGCTGGGTGTCTATGGACCCTAAATCATTTCTTTTTAGCGAGGTGAACCTCAAACTGCTCCACTTGGCACGTCCCATTCTTTGCAAGCCTGCCCTGGGTCTCTATGGGAAGCTCTTGGATGTCCTCAGTGAGAAGGTAGTTCTGAGCAGCAAAGAAAGGTTTTCAGACTGTCTGAAATCATCATGCTCTGGTCTCACTGGTGACCAGAGTTCAGGTTTGGCTCAGCAGATGAAAACTGGCCCACAGATCCCTTTATGGGGTGTCTGAGAAACTTCCTTCTCTGGTGTGTACTGCAGCCTTCTGTTTCCTCTCTGACTGTGCCTTCACTAACTTATCTGGAGCTGCTGAGGTTTTACCAAGTGAAGCTTTCTCTGCACACACTAACCTGTGTGTCTACCTGTGTGCTGTGTTAGATTTCCTCACAGAAGTTGGTATCATGTTTCAATTGTGAATATTTTCCTACATAGGCAGGGAGTGGTAAACAAAATAAAACTTATCTGCTTACACTTTGCACAAAATGTATTGTCTGTAATGATGCCTGACGTGAATGAGGGGAATCTTATCTTGGGGAGACCCTGTATTCTGTTTAAACCAAACAAAACCCATGTAGAACAAGTGGTGCCCCTCACTTAGTGTCCACAGCCTGAGGAGACAGGATGGGTTGCCAAGGGGCCAGAAGCAGCAAAACATTTTGCTCACAGGGGAGGTGAATGTTGCCAGGAATAAATGAATAGGAGACTAGGTTGCTGTTAGCTTGGCTGTGTGTGCAGCCAGTGTGACACCAACAGCTGTAATGAGGCCAGCACTCATGAGTAAATAGCTCTGTTCTCAAAAGCAGTGTGTCATGGTAACCAAAGTGGAAACTGCTTCTCCAGATTATAGGTGTTGATCCTGAAGGCTCCATCCTTGCTACACCAGAAGAACTGAACAAGACTGACAAGACAATGTATGAAGTGGAAGGAATCGGATATGATTTTATCCCCACAGTGTTGGATAGATCTGTAAGTCATGCTTCTTGGTTTACTGCCCTCTGTTGGGATGCAGAAGTGAGGTGAAAGGTGGACGAAAAACTTGGGGGGGCTAACAGACAGAACTATTTCTGTTCTTCCCATCAGCAAAAGCAGTCCTAAGAAGGCTTCTGCACTGGCCATGTTTATGTTTATTTTACAATGCCAGGTGGAAATGCTGTGAGCAGATAACATTTTCCTAGAACACAGTACTTCCTTTTTTTTTTTTTTTTTTAAATTTAAAAAAACCCCAACAAAGCACCCCAACTCCTCCTGGACGAAAGTGGTATGACTATGTCCTGAGCAGAGCCTGTGTCCCTGGGAAGTCCTCCAAGAGGGGAGGAAACTGTTTGCTTTCTGTGGCTCTCTCACAACAGGCTGTTCTCACAGCAAGGTTTCAATAAGGAGCCTGTTGTGCTAATGTGATCATCTTAACCTTGGCAAAAAAACCCCACTTGGCATTTGGAGGATGGAAACCCAGGCACATGGCTCAGTAGGGCAGCTGTTACCTCAAAGAGCATGGGTTGAATTCACCCATGTTGTGTTGCTCCCCTAGCCCTCCTCATTTAAATAGACCCTTGTTTCTGTCTTCCTGCCCCTTCACAGGCAGTGGACCAGTGGTACAAGAGCAATGATGAGGAGTCATTTGCTTTAGCACGCATGCTGATCCGAGAGGAAGGACTGCTGTGTGGTAAGAGCAGATATAAATCCTTTGGGTTTCTCTGAATAATATGTGGGAGACTGAAGCCTTGTGCGGGTCAGGGAGACCTCCTTCCACTTCAGAAGCTGTCTTACTCACCCTGGGCTCCTCTACTGTCTCTCCTCTCCTCTTTCATTCTTTCTCATTTCACTTACGGTTTGACAGTTTTGCCTCTGATCTGCATTTTGCAGGTGGCAGCTCAGGCAGTGCCATGTCTGTAGCTGTGAAGGCAGCGAAAGAGCTGAAGGAAGGTCAGCGCTGTGTTGTTATCCTCCCTGACTCTATCAGGAACTACATGTAAGAACCTGCTTGTTTTCTCTCTGGGAAAAGGGTGAGCAGTCCCTCAGACCTCCTTACAGCAGTAGCAAATTGAATCCGTATTTCTTATAGCACCCAGTTACCAAAGCAAGGAATGTGTTTAGGGCACAACTTCTGAGGTATCCAGAAAAGGTCTGACATGGAGTAGAAAGGAGCTTAGTCCTCTGAAAGCTGAGCTCCTCCTTGTGTCTGACTTCAGTATATAACTATCACTGGTTAGCATCTTTCACAGGAAAAGACTTGCTTTCACTGTTTTATTTATCAGGGGACCATTGGTATTATCCCATTCCTGGAAGGGTCCCTGTAAGGCTGTCTGCTCTCTCTGCCTATGTCCACAGCAGAACACTGCACTACTGTAGCAGCAGCCAGCGTTGGGGTGAGTTTACAGGTGGAAGCGTGAGGGCTTTGAGCTGTGCTGAGAAGTTTCTCTCCTACCACATTGAAACATATCCCAAAACATGATGCTTTTAGCTGTGTTTTGTGACTTCTGTTGCATCCAACGCAATACTAGACAACTAGAAACTGCAGAGAGACCTGGCCTGAGTACAGATTGGCACTTCTCCATTCCAGGCTGTGTGTCTATCATATTGCAAGGGACTGAGATAGTTGAAGCTGTGTTTCCTATGGGATTGCTTTTTCTTCCTGTGGGTATTTCTTCTCAATGTCCCTGGCTGGTAAGCTTAGATGGTGAGTGGCAGTATACTTTCAATTACGCTTTAGCTGTTAGTGGTGGTGAGCTGTAAACAGATGCCTCTGTGTGCTATTAGATTTGCTGTCAGACGTTCAGCCTCCTAATGAGCTTTTCACTTCCTTGATGCTTTCCAGGTCCAAGTTCTTGAGCGACAAATGGATGATTCAGAAAGGGTTCATGAAAGAAGAAGACCTTGTCAATAAACCTTGGTAAGCATGTCAGATCCATTTGGATTTTCATGAGTCTATTCAATTGACTTTATGGCAGGTGCTAATTTAAATTGAAATGAGCTTTACACTACTTGCTTTGATTTAGCTAATATTTCATGCTATTGTGTTGATGTATAATTGCAGCTATTAATGAAATCTGCTTAAATTAGTTGATTTCCTTCTTTGAGTTGCATGGCAGCAGAAGAAAACTTGGTACTTAATGATTTTTTATTATGAAAAGGGTTGTATCTGAAATGAAAAAGTAGTATACAGGGAACCCTTCCAAGATCAGAGTTCTTCAGTGCAAAGCACTGCAAGTCTACATAGGTGGAGGGGGATCTTTGCTAAGTTGCTACCTATAATGACTTTAAATATGGCTAGCTATTTGAGTAGGAGCACAAAATTTTCTATGTAAGATATAAATACTGAAACTAGAGAGATTAATACTCTCCACTAACTATCTGTAATCCTAGAAAGTAGATGAAATGAGGAAAAGAGTTTTGGTCTTAAAGCCTTCTCACGCTTCAATGACTTTCTGATACTGGGGAGCAAACTTGAAAGACTTGAAGCTTTACTGACTCTGGCTGAATCCTGACTCTTCCTTGCAGCCTTTTGTCATTCCTGTAGTGTTGAAGGCCACTGTACATGAACAACTAGTTCTGTTCTCTCCATAAGACTTGCATGGGTTTGGTTTTTATTTCATCCCCAGGTGGTGGAACATCAGTGTTCAGGAATTGAGCCTCTCTGCTCCCCTGACTGTGCTTCCAACTGTTACCTGTGCAAAGACTGTTGAAATTCTCCGGGAGAAGGGATTCGACCAGGTACCAGTTGTTGATGAATCTGGGTATGTCCACATATATTACTATTCATCCATATGTATTGCTTCCCTCACCAGGTCCCAAGGGATGTCTTTAAATGCTTACTAGAAGTATAATATCCTCTCGCTTATCTTTCTTCAGTTACGGTAACACAGTTCAGAAACGTGACCTTAAACACACTAATGCTGGACTTCATATGTTGTCATGCCAGGACTGTCCTGCCCTTCACATAATAAGCTTCTAATGATTATGATGATATACTTACTCAGTGTATCTCAGCAGGATAATTTAATTGTTTTTTATAATAGCTGTTTAACTTAGAGCAAAAATTCATATTTAAAACTAACAACCCCAAACCTACCCATCTCCACCACAGCTTTCACCCAGTTTCTTCAGAACACTGCATTATAGTGCAATGTTGTAGTGACCCCTATAAACCAGGGTGTCCCCAGCAAGCTGGTATGCCTTATTACCCTGTAGGTGTCCTGTAGGACAGGCTGAATAATGAAGAGTCGCTTAGCACTGTAACTGGAGAGTAACTAACTCAAGGGATTAATTGTTGCAGGTCCTTGCAACATCTTTGCAGGGAGAAGTGGAATGAGCAAAACTGAGGTGAGAATGTCTCTGTCCCTGTCACCTTTCAAAAGGACAGATGAGGGTGTAAAACAATGAAGTTGTGCTTTTCAAAAGCTCTCTCAGATAGCAAGAAGCTCTCCAGTTGCAAGGACTAGAGAGTTAAAGAGCCTGATGCTCAGAAGGGCCAGGCACCCACAGCACCTGATGACTTCTGTGTGAGTCTCCAGAACTTCTGAGAACTGGAGTCTGTCTCCTGCAGAGACACAGAATCCAAGTATACCATCAATAATGTTGCTTTATACCATGAAGCAGTTGAACTGACTTCTCCAGGCTGGCTGAGAATGGATGCTTTTATCTACAGGAACACCTGAGGCTTTTGTGTTGTTTAGCCCTATCTTCTCTATCTTCTCCCTCTCCTTCCCCAGGGTAATTTTGGGCATGGTTACCCTAGGTAACATGCTTTCTTCACTGCTTGCTGGAAAAGTTCAGCCTTCTGATGAAGTTAGCAAAGTAATCTACAAGCAATTTAAACAGGTAAGCAGGTATATTCTACAACTCCTAGTTCTCTGGTTTAAAGTACTACTGTAGATGTCCTAACACTACAATGGCATCAGGTTGGGTAAGGTTTACCTGGGAGCATACAGAGCAGCTGTTATTGAGCACAGATATGCTCTAAACACTGTCCTAGGCCACTCAGTAGCTCCCAGGTTTGCGTTGTGGCTCTATATTGTGCTGTTCCATTACTTCAGCAGGCTTTCTTCCAGCATGCTTGTCCTTTCCTCCTTCCCCAAAAACCCCAGCACAAATCTGGGCAATGTAACTATCCAGGGGAAGAGACAGGGAGATGTTGAAACAGCTCTTCTAAATAATTTCTGTATTGGCTAAAAAAAAGCAACTGTTTGCCTTTTGTATCAGATGCCTTGCTGAAACAGGGGGATGGCTGCTGAAAGCTGATGTCAAGATATGTGGATTTTGATCTTAGCCACTTTCACCTGTCCGTCCAATATGATGTGCCAAGATACCACAACTTCCCAGCTATATGGGTGCTCTTCTAAAATATATAAGTATTGTTGTTGTTGCTTTGCTTCTCTTGCAGGAAAAGGATTTTGTTTTTAACATGGAATGCTTGACCTAGTTTTCACCAGGCTTTTAGTTTCAGCACTGTCTCATAGTGGATGAGGTCCTGTATTCTGGAAGTATGTCATGCTTCCATTCAGTCTACAGACTGCCAAGTCCCTGAGGTTGAGAAAGGATGCTAGTTCTTCATGGACAAATGTAAATATATTTTTTCCTTCCCAGACAGATAATCAAGCATCAGGTGGAAATGTGGTGCGTAACAAAACTGCTTAGTTTATGTTCTCCCTCACTTGGACACCTTCAGAGTTTGTGGGGCTGGTGGTGTGCAATCATTTCTGTAGCTGCACTGGTGTTAGCTGTAGTAGCCAATTCTCTGTGCTTCTGAGGTTGTGGCTTTTTTCCATGGGCAGCTTGAAGTTTCTCATGCTTCTTTAGTAAAGAACAGCTTAACTATTTCTTTTCTCTTTAGTTCTGACTTTTTTTTTTTCTTGGTGGAGGATGGAAGGGGAGTGACACAAAAGTGGTGGTATTGCTAACATGCTAACTAAAAGCATCATTCATTGGTTATTTTCCATTTGAATTGATGACTTAATGGAGAAACATGGTTAAATGCACATAACCTCAGAAGTATTGTGGATTTTGCTTTTCTTACCACTTCAGTCAAGCTTATTTGGCTTGTTTACTGGTGAAATTGGGAAAACGGATCATCTGTGTCACTCAAATAACTTAGGATATCTTACAGTTAGGATCTGTACCACAGCATGTATCAATAAGAAGTTAGCTTAGCCTGTGACTACCAAGGCAAAGCTGTCTTTTGGCAACATAGGAAGCTTTCTTTGATATGATCGCCACAATTATTTTGCAGCAATCTCTTAGAATGCAAGAGTAATGGTTATAGCTTTTTAAAAGTCTCCAGTAGGATAGTACTCTTGGGCTTTGAAACACTAGTCACAGGATAATTTGTCAATCCAAACAAGTGCTGTGTGTTAGTGGAAAGGAGGGCCATTCTTGTGGAGTCAGATGTTAGTTCCAGTGGTTTGGGGTCTCTTTAACCCTTCTTCCCCAAAGGATCTTTGCATCAACTACTAAAATCTGTTAGGTGTGGTGCAGACATAGCCTTAGCAGAATTCTTGTCTGCCTTTACAAGAAGATAGGGCTGGGGCATGGTCTCTGACACTTTCTTGTTACTATACCTAGTGTTTAATTGTTAGCTGGTTCCCTGGTGTGATTTTTGGTTAGTGTCCTAAACCATTTGGCACTCTGCTAAACAACACAAGGCCTGGTGTCCCCAGCATTCCTGGTGGACCAGAGCTTACTTCTGGGAAAGGAGAGAATTTAGTTGTAGGGCTGTGAGCAGTACCATGTCGCTTGCCCTTAGAGCCAAACAAGGAGTCCCAGTCATGTGTAGTGTAGTAGCATGTGCATAGGCTAATTGCCTTAAAGACTTAGTAGGTTAAATGTGGGAAAACTTGTGGGCAAAATTTTTAGTGAGCTTGAAGGAGCAGTAGTGAGACAGGTGAAAACTCCATGGGAGTTCTGTTAAATGTCCATGAAGCATTTCAAAACATGTTTGTCTTCATAGTTGTTGCAGTGCTGCCTATGGGCTGCTTGTCCTGGTCATCTTTAGCCTACCCAGTCCCTGAAAACAGGTCTGTTGGTTATACACAATCAGATGGCAAGGGGCTCTACCCCTTCAGTGAGCTTTGAACTTAGGTTCAAAAGTTAGGCTTTGCACGTACATTTGCACAAAACTGCTTGTCAGTGGTGGTGACTGATAGTTGACTCTATGTGGCAGTAAGTCCAGATCTCCCTCCACCCCTTGCCTGGCCCACAAGCTTAAGGACTGATGCTTCAGTATGCACTGTAGCCTGCTGCTCCCTTAAGCACAGACTGCTGGGAATCCTTTTGATCTCTTCTAACTCACAGTATGGAGACCAAAGCTCTGTGTTCCAGTGCAGCCCAACTGTTCATGCAGTTATTCCTCCCACAAGCTGAGGTCACTGCAGGATAAAGGCTTTTTTAATCTGCAGTGCAAGACTTTTATTTGCTGTAAATTGCTTTAATCCCCTTTAATGAAGGTATGTCAGATGGTGAGTACTGCAGTTACCAGAGGAGAGTCACCTGGGTAATAGACCTGTTGCTGCTGCTTAAAGCATGTAGGAAGAAGTTTTATGCATATTCTTTCAAATGGTTCCAGCAGGTGATTAGCTAAGTGGTTCAGAATGATCTGTATTGTTTCTGCAGAGTCAACACAGGGTGTTTCTTGTTTAGTTTTAGCAAAGTTAAACTTCACTAAAAATGAATTCTTAATTCTCAGTTCCTTGGTTTGCACCTGAATACAGTGTTAGCTGAGCAATCTTCACCCTTAGTTTGTTTTTGGCTTGTCTGGGCTTTTCTCTTCCCTTGCTGCCTTTGCAGATCGTATTCACTTCCACAATGATTTGCAGCCTGATTCATTCACTTTTTCCCAGTCTTGGAGTAAAATCACCAAGTATGAGTTTTATGGTAACTTCTTTTGTTAGACACATGGAACACTTGACCTTCTTCCATCATTAACATTTTTCAGAAATGCAGTATGTTAAGTATGTTCATTATGTTTACAGAATCAGAATGAATAACTTCATGTAGTACTTTATTTTTTTGTTCTGTTTTCTTGGAAATTAGCAACAAAGAAAACTGATCTTTTAAGCTGGCCTTGATTTGTTAGTGTTTTACAATACTTCAGATGGGAACAGTATATAAATGCTGATGTATTGTTTTTAATACTGCATGGAGTATATGGGGAGTATCGACCACTAAACATATAAAGGACTGTTTTATTTAAGTTTTGTAACTGTCTCCTCAGATTAACCTGAAAGACAACTTGGGAAAACTCTCTCATATCCTGGAAACAGACCACTTTGCTCTAGTGGTTCATGAACAAATTCAATGTGAGTATGATGTACTGCGCCTTGTAAGAGGTAATCTTTGAGTGGTAACAAGAAGCAAGTACAAGTGTGAGTGTGTAAACAAGTTCTGAAGAAGCCAGATCCTCTTTCTGTGTATATAACTATGTGCTACTAACACTTAGTAAGACACTAGCACTGTAACTCTTGTGGAGTAAATGTTAAATGCATTAATAACCCCACATACTGTAATGTACCTGCTTTTGGAGCAAGTTACTGCTCAGAAGTAGAAGCAGTAAGCCAATGAATAAGCTCCTGCAGTACAACTGATCTTTGCTTCTTCCTACTCTGGCCATACAATTTCCAGCAGTTCCATCATAGTGAGTGTCTGAGGTTAACTACGCTTCCATTTTTTGCCTTTCTAAAGCAAAACGTTTATTACAACTTCATAAAGTTTAGTAAGATCTAGATGTCAACAGTAACATCAGTGTCTCAAGACAGCTTAATATTTCTTTTTCCTGTTTATTTCATTTAAACTAACTTACTCTGCTTCACTTGATGTTTTTCCTCCAAACTCTACTTTTCTTCATCCTTCTCAAAACTCTACACTGCCTTCTTTATGAACTGGAAATGACTAAATAAATCATCAAAGCTAGGGTATATCACTGTTATATGTGAATAATATTTTTTTCCTGTTTTATCTTCCTTATAGCAGGCAACCTGCAAAATTAGAAACACTGAGAAACTAGACTAAAAACAATATTAAGACCCACCAGATAAATTTATCTGACAGCTATCTCAATTATAACTGTAAATGAAGAATAGTCATCAAATTTGGGCTTGTTCCTGATAATCTCCATAAGTATGTGCTCTTGACTCTGCACTGACTAACTATTTATAAACCTAGAATCTCACTGAAAGCTTGCAATGGGACAAAGATTGAGTAAATGAAAAGTCCAGGACAATCCAGCTGGCTGAACAAACTGAGTGTATAAGTAGGCTAAACATCTCAATACAGCCAGACTTTAGGAACAGGGAACTTAGACCATAGATAAAGGGCCAGAATTCACTTGGCCACTTGGTTCCCAGGTCAAAGGCTTATGCTCACAATGAAAAATTGCTTGAACCTGTGCTCTCAATGCAGCAATGATTAGGTGGTTAATAAATTTTTAAGATATAAATGGGAAAATGTTATATTGTGATTTTTATACTAATTCTGTATTTGACAGTGGTGTAGGAAAATGGTAGTATTGCATGTCCTCCCCTAGTGGCCCCTGATTCAAACAGGATAACATCAGTTTGCAGCTGCTTCAAGTAGAGCCACAGAAACTAATGTATGAAGAAAATATGCTTTATAACAGAGGATTTGGTTTGAATTTTCATGTCAAGAAAAATAAATCAGATGGACCCTTATCCTTCCTTCCATAGTGTTTCAGTTTCTATATCCCTTTGGTTGAAGAGCCTTTTTGAAATGAAAATCCTTGCCACTTCCTGTGTGACTTGGTCAAGGTGCTGTTTGGGTTCCCCCTCAATGTACAGGAGTCATCAGTGATAAGCAGCTCCACCAAGAGGCCCTGACACATGGAGCTGGGATGGCTTGGCACCTCCCTTTTTACCAAAACAGTGCCATTAAAACCAAGTGGGATGGTGTTTTTTGTGCCTCCTAAAGCCAGAATCCCTTCTTTGTTTCTGTGTAGATCACACTGACGGTTCCTCCAGTAAGCGGCAAATGGTGTTTGGCATCGTTACAGCCATCGACCTGCTTAACTTCGTGACTGCACGAGAACGGGAAAGAAAGTCCAACTAAAGTCAAGTAGCAATGTGGAGCCTCTTCAACAACATTTTGCAATCTCCAGCAAAGAATCAGGTTTATTTCTTAGGTAGAATGGTCTGTCCTTAGGGTGTTGGGTTTTTTGTTCTTTCGTTGTTTGGGGTTTTTTTTGTTTTTTTTTTTTTTAATTCTGAAAATAAGCAGTCAGCTATCCTGGTGTCAGCTATACAGCCAGTGCATTTTGCTGTATTGCACAGCTTCTGGGGACTTATTTCTTAATCAGGTTACATAATATTTCTTATCAAGACGATTTATTTTTTTACCTATATATATATGTAAAAATATTGCCTAAATTAACTGGTATGTTCCTTACTTGTTATGTCTAAAGTCCAGCTTCACAAAACATTGTTTCAGGTTCATAAAATGTGTTGAAATAGTGAGTTACTGAAGCAGAGTCCCAAGAGAGCTCTGGAAAGTTTTGGATTTTTTTTTTGTGCAAGGGTGTTAGGTTAGATAATGCCTGTATGGAGACAAAAATGGGACTGGGCTGTGGAGAGAAGAAAGGGGGGTTTCCCTTTTGGTGACATCAGTGTAAAACAGGAGGAAATCCTTAGTCCTGGAGTTGAGACTTGTTTCAACCAGCTGTTCTGAGGAAAAAATGACTTGAGTGGAAGCCTGACAGTGAAGTGACAAACAAACTAGTGACTTTGTTCTACATGGTGCACCAGCTTTCACTGTGAAGACAGACCTTTCTTTTTTTCCAATTGTACCCTGATAAGTAAGCACAAGTGAAAAGATTAAAAAGTAAGATCAAGCTTCTTGCCTGAAGGTTTTTGAAAATCACACTGTTTCATCTAGTACCTTCCCCCTAACCTCCCCACCCTCTTATTTATCTTAAAGTGCTTCTTTTTATGCCTGTTTTAGAAGAGCCAAAGATAATCTGTCAAGAGCTGTAAACTCTTTCAAGTCCGGTTCAAGTCCTACACTATAGTGCCTTATTCCAGGAGAAAAACCCTACTACTAATTGAATTCACTGTAGCCAAGCTTGGAAGTAACTGTCAAACTTCCCATGGTGTGGACAGGTACTGGCGAGAGTACACAAGAGTAATGTGCAGTAGGTGTGCGCAGCTACAACTCTTTACCACTTCTGTAACTCTGGATTCTTCAGTAGTGCTTGACTTGTGTAGCAGTGGCACAGTTTGGCACTGGCAGCCCCATCCATACACTGCTGTTCTCAGGCTACTGACTGCTGTTAGTGGTAATGGTGAGTGGAATCACCCTGTGGTTACAGGAGAAAAGTAGCTGTTCATCTTCATAAAGACTGCTCTAATAATCTTCTGACTGGCCTCTTGCCGAGAATAGTTTTTGATCAGGAAGAGTGACACTTTTCCTAGCTTGTCTGTCCTTCCACTGAAGTAGAAAAATACTATTTAGTTTGGGGCTATTGCTGGTAGGATAGCAAAGTTGTGGGGCTTTTTTTTTTTGTTTAAAAAAAAAAGCTGAAGGGAGTTGTGAGTCAGCTAAGAGAAAACAAAGGTGGTGTTTAAAAATCACAATTACTACCTCCTGTATATAGATTTCTTTCTACCTTGCCGGCCTCCCTGTGGCAATGGGATTTGCTGTACATTTTGGAAGTGTGTGCTCAGAGGACAGAGGTGGTGGAAGCTGCTCTGTCCCATGTCAGTGCTGAGAAAAGAACATCAAGCAGAGCCTTTGCAGTTGTACCTTGGGTGATGCTGGCCTGGAGGAGGGAGGCAAGCCAATGAAGTGACACCAGTGATAGTGTCTGCCTGCTAGCAGTGTGACAGCCTGGTTTGTTTTCTAGCTGCTTCTCTCTCATCTTAAATTTGTGGATGTTAAGAACTTTGTAGTAATAAAAAGCCTCAAACTGATTTCTGATAACTCTTTAATGCCATGCTGGTGAATGCTAAGTTTATTCTGCCCTTGTTCAGTTTATTTCCTTAGACATTGGCTGTCCCTTCAGATTAGGGCTATTACTGAAGTAACATGACCCACACTTACCTTAAACTACAGTTTAATCTTTAAATTCATGTACTTTAAGATTTAAGACAACTTTTCCCAAGGCTCCGGAATAAACTACTATAAAGACTAAAAATGTGCAACTTCAATAATAATTAGTTCTAAACGATGGTTGATTTTTTTAAATTTTTTTCTTTTTTTACCTTTATGCTGTACAGTGATTCCTTTCTCACTGTTCCCCCTCACTGTAGTAACCCCAGCTTGGGTGCTCTGACTAATGGAAAGCTGAACTAGTATCAAATGTGTGTACTTGTGTGTTAAAGATACTGTTTTCAAATCTGGATTAGCTTTTCTAGGTTGAACAGCTCTGTCTTACCTCTGTTGCTGCTTGGCAGAGCCTAATAACTCATCTTTCAAACTTGTGTGTTTTAGATACTTCCCAAAGGGTCATAAATAACTTAGCACACTTAAGGGCACAGTCTTTGATCTTAGCACTTTTAACATCCTTTATGTTGCTCAGTATAGAGAGTCTGAATAGTCAGTTGTATCCCTTGAGACATTAGTATTTCAGCCAAGCTTCTAAACTAATTTCCCTATTATTTCAAATACTATTGTCAGATATATTTTCATATCTATTCTTAATTTACAGGGGAGGCTGAGAAGGGACTTGTTTCTTTGATTGCTTGTATTTTCACTATGTCCTTTGATTCCCACACTTGTAAAAATCTGTGTATTTCACTAGATGCTACTAACTGAAGTGTTTGCTGCAGTTGTAGCTGTCACTGCTGCTACATTTTGGCATTACTGTTGCTCTTGAAAATTTATCCTACATGCTTTTATCTGATTTTCCCCCCCCCCTGCCAATTTTCCATCTGATCTTCACTGATTTCACTGATGGCAGCAGGGAGGGGGGGCACTTAAGTATTTGGAGTTTTTTCCTTGTCTTTTTGTGCCTGTAAAAGCTCCATGTCTCAGCCTGACTGTATTCAGCAAGAAATATGAGGAGGGTAGAAGGAGATTCCCAAAGCTGCTTTTCAGAACAGCAGTACAGGAGACAAGTTAGAGTTGGGGGAGCAGAAGATTAATGGATGACAGAGAAAAGTGTAAAGATTTTAATTTGCTTTTTTAGTTTACCATTAATAAATTAATCTCTGTAGCATCATGAAATCGGGTAGTTTTGCTGATTAAGAAAGAAGGGGTGGTTAGAGCTGGTAGGGAAGAGGGGATGTGAGTCTAAAGCAATCCAAGTAAGCCTAAGTATCCAAGAAATTCACCTGTGCCGCTCTGCCTGTGCGGTTTAAGAGCAGGAGCTGTTGCCTGTTCTACACTGGCACAAGGAGGAAACAGTGGCTACTAGCCACTCTATTCACAGTAGCAACCCTGTTTGAGCAGAGGAATTGGGGAAATAGATGGAGTTGCTGAATGACTGAAAAACTTTCCAGAGCTCTTTCCTGTACTAGGGATGAAGGCACCAAAGAGAAAGGGACAGGAAATCCTGCAAAGCTGAAGTTTCTCTGATGCAAAAGCTTATGAGCGTGATGCTTTTTTGCATGTGTGAGAATGTTATTGCTAGCCTGGTCCTGGTTAGTAGTGGTGGGGCTGGATTAATGCTTGACTCACCTCTCTGTTTCAAATACTGTGAGGACCAAGAAAGACATTGCAGTTTGGTTATTTGGTCTTTAACCTGAAGTTCAAGTCCAGAGCTTGAACAGAACTGTATTTTTTTTTCTGAAGTGGGTGCCTGCATCTTCTGTTTACCTGTGCTGGTTATGCAAGTGCTGACTAAGCCTGAAAACTATTTTGCACATGGATATCTATATCAACAATTTATGCTGTATGTTTGTCGCTGTAAGAGAATATCAGTCCTTTAGGTGTAATGTAGGCTCTGCAAAAATACTTTTATTTTCTCACCAGAAGACAATTATCCAGTAAAATCTGTATAATATTTTGCAAGCAGTTATCAGGTGATGACTTAAGGATCATTCTAAAGTCATTGCATCCAATATTACTTCCTGCTTCTTCCACAAGCTGTGGCTGACTCCAGAACTCTGTCTAGCTGAGGTTCCTCTAGCAGCCAGACCAGTCTCATTTCCCCACCAAGCTTGTCACTAAATGGTTTCCAAAAACGTCTGCTTGCCATTATGAATTTCACACAACATGCTCACTGTCAGGAGTTGCCTAGCATTGCCACTGTCATCCAACAGCCTTTCTTACTGTGTAGTGTCAACACGCTACCATGACAAAGGGAAGAATTCTTATGCTTTAAGGAGCTGGGAAAAATCAATACTATGCACAGTATTTATTGCACAAATGTTCACAAATGTACAATATAAAGAGTTCAATAAAAGCTGTTTGATTGCAGAATGACTCTGCATTTTTTAATGGCAGTTCAAGTTGAAAGTGTATTAGACTGTGAGAAATTTCTATCAGCTGCAGAAGACCTCACTTTCAGTGCGTGGACTGCACTGCTCTGCAGTTCTTTTCTTCTGTCTCCAGAGAGCTGCTGGTATGGTGGGACTGTTGGTGAGCCAGCCCATGGTCTGCTTCTCATGGCTGGCTTCAGTACAATCCTGGTGTTTCCGTACAGGGTAGGAAAGGAAGGATGTAGAGCTAGGGCTCAGATGCTGCTGGTGATGTTCCTACAGCAACAGGATAGATATTTCTGAATAAATGCAAGGGTATGGGCCAGCCTGCGTTTCTGTGAGAAGGCAATGTCTTTTGGGAATTATGGTGAAGCTATAAGGTTAAAAGGTGCATGGATTCAAGTGAGGTGCATGAGTGTTGTTCTGTGGATAAGGAGCAGCTGGGAGAAACTGAAGGGCCTGGCTGTATTATTTCAGAGCTGTGTATTTATGCTGCTGCTCAGCGTCTTGGTCGATTGCTCAAGTTAAATCATGATGAAGGTGGTTTATATCTGCTAGGCAAGCAAATAAACCCCTCATCCCTTGGTTTTTTTGGTCCCTGTTTCCTTATGTGGTCAGTTCTTGCTCAGCCCCATCCAAATAGCTTAGGACCCTGTTGGCCAGTCTCACTGGGATGTTGTTCCATCTCGCAGGGACACGGGGAAAGGCTGGTGGGTGGAGAGGTGCAGGGAGGGCTTCCTCTGCCGGCCTCGGGTGCTGGGACCAGTCCTGCAGGCATGTGGCACTAACTCCTTGCTGGCTCACTCGCCTGCATGCCAGGTTTTCTTATAGGGGCATGGTTCATCTACCTCCTCACAGAGACAGAGTGCTCTGTCCTCAGCTTTATCTTCTTACTCCTGATCCCGTGTGCTCTCCAGCAGGATCAGGACTGACCTGACTGACACAGGTCGTTTGACTGACACAGCAGGCAAATGATACACTAAACTTTCTTTACCTTACACATCCTTCTTATGTGATTAGTTGAAATCCTGTTGTTACTGGCAGCGATTGCAGATCGTTGCCTTACGTTTACCTTTTGGCAGTCTACTGGGAGGCAAAAAGGATCCTGATAGCGCAGTCTGATAGGGAGAAGGCCAACGTCGCTCCCAGGCTCGCCCGTGCAAGGAAAGAGCATTTCAGCAGAAAGGCCAAAGGCTAACCAGGCACAGAGAGCAGCAGGCAGCATGCAGGATCAAGTTCCACCTGCCAGCAGGCTAAAGGCATGCCTGCCCCAGCTGTGGCCCCTGCTCTGTGCTGCTGCTCCTGCTGCTGGGCTATGCCTGCAGTCCCAAACAGGGAGCTGAACCAGTTTAAAAAATACCCTAGCAAGGTAGATCAGGGGCAGTGTTAGCTAGCACAGCTATTGAGAAAAACATCCCGGGCTCCTTGGTGTGCCCCAAGGGTGTCCCGTTAGCTACAGCCCCCCCTCCCCGGGTTTGAGTGCTGTGTGCAGGTGACCGCACACACCCTGTTTTTGCAGAAGGAGGCAAGACCTTTCCCAACTGCTGAGGCACTGCCTAATGGCACCGCTAGGACTGAACTGGCCCCAGCTGCAGAGGTGCCCTTCCTCATGGGTCACCGATGCAGGGGAAAATTACTGGGTACAATCTGCTGTACTGGCTCTGGAGATAAACGGAGGACTTCAGTCCAGAAAGCTACCTTACAAAAGCAATAAATTCCCTTTGGGGAAAAAAAAAAACCACCAACCCACACTTGTGTTGCTGATGGAAGTGCCACTACCATTTGCCACTGCAAGGTAAAGGCAGACGTGTTTGAGCTTTGCTCATGAAATATTCCTGAAGGCATTCTTTATCGAGATGGGCTTATCGGAAGTGGAGCTTTGGAGAGGGAAGTGGCTGTGCACAGGCGTGCGGAGGCACAGCCCCTGCCAGGGTGCAAGGAGCCCGGCTTGCACCAGCGTGCTGGCCCTGCTTGCTGCAGGGTTAAATGCATGCAGCGGGGATGCTCTGTGTGCATGTGGGTCCCACAGAGCCCAGGCCCTCTCCCTCAGTCCCTGCCGAAGCTGTGCAGCCATGCCCGGGCCCAGCCTTGCACCCAGCCACCCATGCTGCTGTCTTGCCTGCTGGGTCCCCAGCTTGCCTCAAAGCTGCCCTAGTTCTGCACAGTGAACTGTGGTGCAGACCACATCCAGCTGAAATGCAGCTTTACCCTACACCACATTACCTCATCAGTGAAATCAGTTTTCTGGTTCGTTTTTCTAGGCGTCTGTAATGGAGAGGGCAAGGTATGATAGGGATGGCTGGAAGCGGGGGTGGGAGGAAGGACTGCAGGCAAGGATTGCTCAGCTGGTTATGGCTGCCGCATCAAACAGCGGCTCCTGCAAATCTGGACTGTCCCCGTGCCTTCCTCAAGGTCAGGGGGAATGACGGAGGAGAGCCATGTGTCATGGCTACGTCCAACCTCCGCTTTGTTCAGTGCCAAATACCGAGTCACCCAGTGGCTGTAGTGCTGGAGGACGGTTAGCAAGGGGAGAGCCTGCAGGACCTGACCTGTGGTGTGGCAGTAAGAAGAACAGCCAACTCGCCTGCCACCACCTGTACACCCCTGCCTTAGTCTTAAGAAAAAATCTAGCCCTATTTAGGGGAAAAGCCAAGTGCTGTTTACGCTGCAGGTTGCGCTACTCTTTCAGTAGCTAAAAATATGCCATAGCTTCTTCAAACAAATGCACCTTCTTCTTTCACACCTGCCAACTTTCAGGCTTTGAAAAGTCACTGTCTCTTCTAGTGGTAACCAGCTGGATTTGTATGCCCAAACAAACAGGGCAAGTGGCCTGCACGCACCGACCGCCCCTCTATTCCCTGCATAGTGTGGTATGCAACAGATACTTCACGTCCATAGGGAAACTGGAGTGAAGGCAATGTGCTGATTCACAGCAAGACTGCTGCCTTTTGGACCCATCAGCATATGGGAATGTGCTGATCAGCCCCATGGGGCAAGCACAGCGGGTCTGACCTGCAAAGGGTGTAAAACTCAACATGTTTGGAGCTGCTTGTGCCTTGGGTTCCTTCCAGTGTCCTCCTAAGAAAAGCTGGCAGGTCTGCTCTTCCCCCGCCTGTCCCTGGAGCATAGCTCTCCCTACAGCCACCAGCAGTAGATGCACCATCAAAGGAGGCGCATCAACTGCACTGAAAACATCCGTGGGTTGTACAAGCAAATGCTGACCTCTCCTGAAACAGGTGAATGGCTTCTTCGATGCAGTAACAAAAATGTAACTTTTCTAACCCATTTCTGCCCTGGACTGTGACAGGCTTGGGCTAGTGCACCTTACCCCAAGTACCTCACTCCGTCATACAGTTCCCTGCCAAGGTGAGGCTAGTCACGAAACGCAGCGCTGCTCAGAAGTGTCAATGGGGTCTAGCCACAAGCAATAAAATTCTTTATCTGTTTTTGGTAAGACTTAAATTATGAGGGGGAGGGCTTCATAAAATCCGTATTTTGGACAGATGGCACATGTCATGTTTCAGCTGGAATAGTTTTGCACTAAAATAAAGCTTTTACACCAAGTGTATTGAACAGGTGAAAAATATGTTTAACAGCAAGTAACATCCTCCTTTTTTCCCAGTTTACCCACATAATTCAGACAGCAGGTATTATCACCGGTATTCCAACTCACAGTCTGTCGTGGTTTAACCCCAGCTGGCAACTAAGCATCCCACAGCCACTCTCCCACTCCCCCCTGGTGGGATAGGGGAGAGAAATGGAAGAGTAAAAGCAAGAAAACTCGTGGGTTGAGATAAAAACAGTTTAATAGAGAAAGCAAAAGCCATGCACACAAGCAAAGCAAAACAAAACAAAACAAGGAATTCATTCACTGCTTCCCATGGGCAGGCAGGTGTTCAGCCATCTCCAGGAAAGCAGGGCTCCATCACGCGTAATGGTTACTTGGGAAGACAAACACCATCACTCTGAACGTCCCCCCCTTCCTTCTTCTTCCCCAGCTTTATATGCTGAGCATGACGCCATATGGTATGGAATAGCCCTTTGGTCAGCTGGGGTCAGGTGTCCCAGCTGTGTCCCCTCCCAGCTTCTTGTGCACCCCCAGCCTCCTCGCTGGTGGGGTGGGGTGAGAAGCAGAAAAGGCCTTGACTCTGTGTAAGCACTGCTCAGCAATAACGAAAACATCCCTGTGTTATCAATGCTGTTTTCAGCACAAATCCAAAACTAGCTACTATGAAGAAAAATAACTCTATCCCAGCCAAAACCAGCACATTCTCCACCCCTTATTCCATACTATTTACATCATGCTCAGGTCCCACACTATCCAATACATCCTCATTAACCACCCCCTGCCCTTGCCATCCTTTGACACAATACACAAATGTCATTCCCTTAGTCTATGGACCACTCCTGTAAAAGGTCCATAAAATGTCCACTGAGTTCATTCAGTCCATGACTTCGGGATCCATCTCTTATGGTGGTCACTCGGGACAGTTGAGGTGGTGTGTTGTGTGGAGCTACTGGGCACCAAAGCCAGCTCAGGTCGGGTCACTGCTGCACTTGCACTGCTTCTTGTAAGGCTTGTCCTCCATTGGCTCAGGTGGTTCCTGCTATAGTAATTGCCATAACATGCAACTCAAATCATGGGTTACAACAATTTAAAGTATTTCCATTACAGTCTTGACCCCTGGTCCCTTTGGGCCAGGTTATAGGGTCTAATTGCAATGAACTCCTCCCCTTGCCCCTGCTCTGGCTTGGACTTATCTACAGCCTGCAGTTCCTTAGGGATGTACCTGCTCCGAGTGGAGTCTTATCTATGTGCCACAGTCTCTCCAGGGGTATACCTGCTGCGGCATAGACTTCTGCACACCCACAGTCTCTTTGAGTTGCTGTTCCAGCGTGGCCTTATCCATGGGCAACAATGCCTTCAGAGATAGGCCTGCTCCAACATGGCCTCATCCATGGCTGCAGTCCCTCCAGGGCTGTACCTGCTCTGTTGTGGGCTTATCCATGGCCACACGCTTTGAGGTGCTCCAGCATGACCTCATGCACAGCCACTGATGCTTCAAGGTGTACCTGCTGCAGTGTAGTTATCCACAGTCACAGGTGCTTTGAGGTGTACCTGCTCAGGCATGGGCTTATCCATGGCCACAGACACTTTGGGGTGTCCTGCTCCCACACGGACTCATCCACAGGTCACAGTCCCTTCAACTTGAGTTCACACTGGAGTTCCAGCCTGTCCAGTACACTAAGCACTGCTCAGCAATAACGAAAACATCCCCGCATTATCAATGCTGTTTTCAGCACAATTCCAAAACACAGCCCTGTACTAGCTACTATGGAGAAAATTAACTCTATCCCAGCCAAAACCAGCACATAGTCCAATTCAGCTTGACCAGTAGCAGTTTTAACCCCATGTCCTCACAGCAAAATGGCTTTCTCTGATGGCCAAAGATAAGCCAAGAGCCAAGGAAAGCCTGTTCTGCCCTGAATTATCTGCCAGGCCTTCCCAGAACATTGCTAAGCCTTCTTCTCCTGACATCCTATGAAGCCCTACCGTGGAGCTCCAACTGCTTTGACAAAGCCATTTTGATTATTAAATTACATGGGAGGGAAAAATGTGGATTTCTTCCCGCTTGGTACATCAGGAGCATTTTAAAACTGGATTGTCTCCTCTGGAAGAAAAATTCACCGGGGGGGTGGCTCTGTGGTCATGAAAGATCTCTCCTCGCAAGCGCCCAGAAGTAAGACCTGAGTGCTGCGTCCCTTCTAACCCCGCTGAGACGAGTGCTATGAAACCACCTCTGCAAAGAGTCTTTTTGATGATGCTTTAGCAGCAGAGGCCCTCTCCCTGTCCACGGGCACGAACTCTCCCGTCACACCTTCTCGTGAGAGCAAGGAGCCATCCCAGTGCTCTCAGCCGCCTCCGTCACTCCCTGTGCCTCCCTCTCTTCTCATGGCCGGCTGGCTGGTTCTCTCCAGTTGCTGCTTCCCGGCCTGAGGACGCTGCCATTTAGTCAGCGGGATCCTGCAGGGTAAAAGCTGCACAAGGTAACTGTTCAGATAAAGGACAGGGCGGTGCAAGCCTGCTGTGGAATAAACAGCTGGGCGATGTGCTCTCGTGTGTTTTTTTCAACTTAGTAACGCTTAAACACCAGCACGACAGAATGGCAAGATAAGATTAGGTACCCACGGGACATTTTTTTATTACGTGCACAGGCTGTGAAGTGCCTGGTGTGTCTGTGTGGAGTGGAAGCACGGCAAGGATGCCCGTGCAGACCCCAGCCAGCCCCCGCGGATCACCTCCTCCTCTGCTCTTAACCCGGGCACAGGCAAAGCAGGAAAACCCATGTCAAAATTCCTGCCGTCCTCACCTGCTGGGGGCAAAACCAGTTGCACGCGTGCCCGTAGGGCTGGTGATGCCAAACAGAGTCAGCTCGCATAGCAGCTCTGGGGGTGGGGGTGGTGGGCATTACCTGAGCATTCTGATCAGATGTAGCTAACAGCTTGTTAGCTACCAAAAAGTAGCTCCCCAAAAAAGGGACATGGGAAGGATTTTTTTTTTAAAGTCCCCAAACTTGCCATTTAGACCTTTTCTGAATAAAATCTTCCATTAGAGAAAATATTTCTCTAAACAAAGTATTTTATTTCAAAATGATCTTCTGTCCCTCCAATACCCATCTAAATCTCGGTTTCCTTTTAGGCTGAAAAGATCACCATTTCTTGCAGTTTGGTCACTGAAGGGAAGAATCTTGTTTTTTAATGTAGCTTCACTTCAAGCACACGCTGCTTCAGGAGGTAGCCGGGAAGGGGTGGCTGGGTTATTCTGTAACCGCAATGCCCAGAAAACACAGTTCTTGCCGGGGTTAGGGTTATTTGCAGCCTCTTTACTAGAGACCTGAATGCTCTGCGTCACATCAGATAGCCCACAAGATTTTTCTACAACGGATTACCTCTGGCAATGTTTTCCAGAGAGTTCATTTATTGCAAAAAGACCAAAGGTAATGTCATTCCTGTGCTAATACCTACAACAGTCGTGTCTTTGAAAGGTTTAATTCCAAAATAAGCATTCCAATAAGCCTTATTCTCACCTGATCATCTGAATAGCGGTGAAGTTTCCTTCGTGACTGTGTTTTGGGGGAGCACGGCCCCAGCCCGGGCCAGGCGGCTCTGTGCACTGCCCCAGCTGTGGGAAGGAGCAGGGAAAGGAGGGACCGAAATTCCCGTGGGCTTTTCCTCTTCCAGTAAATCTGCACCCAGATAATTTCCTAATTGCCCAGCCGGCGTTTGGGAATCACCGCAGAGCAGCAGCTGTTCGCTGCTTTCGGTTGATTTAATAGTAAAGCAGTTGCATGCAGAGTGGGAGCATGAGAAAGAGGTTTAGGGCTGGAGGTGGTGCGGAGACTAACCCTAGGTTCCCAGAGGACACAGAGAGTCCATATCAGACAGCACCTATCGTGATATGTAATTTCTATCATTGCTTATGCCTGATTCAGCAAGGCACATGCTGACACAGACAAGTTGGGTTTAAGCAGCAGGTTAAGTATGAGACACAAAATCAGATCAGAAATGAAATTCTAAAACCACCACAAAATTGCTGGGGGATGGGTTGAGAGCACTTCTGAAGACAAGTATGAATTAAAGCGGACAATCCATTGCTTATCTTTTTTTATACCCCAATAGTTTACGCTGGGAGAGCAATCAGGTGCTGGGCATAATTAGGAGCGGGGATCCAATCAGCGTCCCTCCGCAGAGCGCTTACCGCCACTCATTGGTGTCCCCTGCCACCGGGCACATATAAGCTCAGCGCTGGAGCACAGCGAAGGCACTCGCCTGATCCACTGAAGGTGGTAAGTATGGCTTATCTACTACCGAACACGCTGCTTTTCTAATGGCAGACTGCATGGGAGCCATGCTTACTAACCACGTAACTTTATTGTCGTGGAGGGGCTCGAAAAGAGGAGGCATCTGGTAGCCGCTGCTTCTCAGCCTGTTCAAAGGTTGACTCTGATCCGGGGAGTGTCTGCGCTTTCAGCAAGATCTGAATAAACCTGAAAACCGGTGAGGTTCTGGCTTTACGCTACAAGGTCAGTTGGGTGGTGGAGCGGGTTGTCTGGAGAGCTTGTGCAGTCTCCATCCTTGGAGGTTTTCAGGACCCAAGAGGACAAAGCCCTGAGCAACCTGGGCTGAACTTAGTGTGGACCCAGCTTTGAGCAGGAGGCTGGACTGGGGACCTCCCAAGGTCCCTTCCAGCCTGGGTCACTCCATGATTCTGTTAAACTGATGTTGTATTTGTCTTGCTCAGTGACAGCAATACCATTTCTTTAAAATAAAGCAAGAAAATGACATTTTGCTTTGAATGGGGCAAGTTTGCATGTAAGTCTCTCGCCCTGCTGAGTTCATCGTATTTCTCCTCAGTCTACTTAATGAGTGTCTTGATTTTCTTCCTTTTGAAGTTATCAGTGCAGTCTGATAACCTAATAACTGCAATCTCCTATCTGCAAAGTACTCTATAAACATTAGCCTATGCTCTTCGTCATATATTTTCATAAGTGGCAGCAGCTGCAGAATTGCGTGTTAGCATGCCCGGTCTCTTGGCTTGCTGCCCAGCTCCAGTGGATATTTCCATTCATCCTTTGTCCCGTCTTGTGCCATCTCAAGCTTCTCTATTTAGAAGAGAGTAACGGGGCTGTTGCAGGACACGTACAACGGGTCAGATGTATTTGACGGCTGATCAGATGATAGCTGAAGCTTTGTGCAGGGGTTAGGAGGAGTATTGGGACATAGGTAAGAGTTTTGGTAATCAAGAGAGGACATATCTTTATTTTGTGATATAAGGTGACTTAAAACTGCACTGGAGGCAGTGTGGGGAGATGTTTGCGCTGGGCATTGCTCCTCTCAGCCATCCTTGGCTGCAGTCAGGCTGTCCACAGTGGCCCCATGTCCCTCTCTGCCCACACGTCCCACCCAGCCTGCGTGTTCGTGGGATGTGACTGCCAAGACGGTCAGCAGGGGAGCAGCTCGCTGATGTTGTGTCAAGGCCTCTGAAAGGTACAGGAAGGTCAGATTCTTCCCATCCTTTGGAACCATTTCATGTTGTCTGCTGTCTCGCATAGATGGTGTTGGGGTTCCTACGCTTCAGGCAATTTTTAAGGTTGCCTTCAGAGCCACAGTGGTTTTAGACATATCTTAATTTAAATATGAATCCAGAGCCTGGGCACAGCGATGCAGAGATTTTAGAGTGATTTGTAACTGGAAGGATATCTGTGCAGTGCTGCAGCACCATGCCAGGAATTACCCAGCCCTTGAGGAGATAGATGAGAAATCCTCCAGCAGAGAGGAATGTAGATGTCAAGGGCCATGTCTTGTTTCTTTGTTCTCTGGGCATCCAGAAAATATGTCTATATCCACTTTGGGTGAGTGAACAAATGAAAACCCCATTCTTGCCATTTTTAATATCAGATATTAAGGGAACTGAACACGTCGAGCAGAACACAACCTTATTTTAGAAGGTGGAAAGCCAGTAATGCTCTTCCCTCCATGAAGTCCTCCTCCAGTAGCCATCTCAGCATGGCTTTAGGGCTGGGTTGGCTGCTCCTGGCAGGGGTGACGCTGGGGCCTGTGGCACTTTTTGGTGGGGGCGAGGGAGGTGCCTGGATGCTGCCATTCCCAGGCAGGTGCCCAAGGGGTGTCGGGGCACTTCTGGGTGCCTGGGAAGGTCACCCACCTTCACCCAGGCCTTGGCAGGCAGCTGTCCCCACAGCTGGATGCATGGTGTTGGCTCCCCACCTGCTCAGCTGAAACACAAAACTCTGGGACTGCTGCCCTAAAGTGGTGGTGCAAACCCCGGCATGGAGGGGGGCCGGTGGTGCTGCCCCATGGGGAAAGATGGGGCACAGGCAGCGCACCCAGGCAGCCGGGGCTGAGGGGGAGAGGGGGCTTGCGCGGGACCCTCGGGGCCGGCACCCACCGGGGCAGGGAGCCACGCACCAGCAAAGAGGGAAAAGACCCACAAAAGCAGCCCTAATAATTTTAGACCCCTGCCCTTCCTGTTTCCACCCCACCGCAAAACGGTGGAGATGGGCATCACCAGAAAATAAAAGAAAAAAAAACAACTTGTAAAATCTAGTTTGCCAACATTTTGGTTGGTAACCAGTGACCTCAGTTGTGAAAGCGTGATAACTACCTCTGATACACTGTGGCTTATCTCTTCTTTACCCACGAGTGACTTTTGCTCCTTCCCAGTTAATTCATTAGGTAAACAAGGATTTGCTTGG
Source organism: Ciconia boyciana (assembly GCF_034638445.1). Taxonomy (NCBI): domain Eukaryota; kingdom Metazoa; phylum Chordata; class Aves; order Ciconiiformes; family Ciconiidae; genus Ciconia; species Ciconia boyciana. The sequence continues at coordinate 122,265,248 of NC_132934.1, read as the reverse complement.
GGAGATACACTCAAGGCCAACACAAATCCTGGGTTGCAAGGAAATGACTTTTTTTTTTTTTCCTTTAATCCCTCCCAAGAAGCAACAGGTTTGGCAGTGGTGGGGAACAGCGCTGGGAGGCAAAGTTTGCCAGGAGAGTTTTTGTTGGCTGTGGGGTCCAAGCCATTTTGGTGTGACCTCGTGGTCTCTCGCTGCTTTGTGGGGCTGGGGTCAGTGTCTCCAGAGGAGAAAAGGCGGCTCAGCACCTGACACGGAGGCAGCCCAGGGTCCCCTGCTTGCCATCCTGCTTCAAGCTTCGGTCGCGGGGCCAGGCAGTGACACAAAGTTGTTGACCTCCATCATCGGAGATGCCCGAGTGCCTCTGGCTGAGAAGAAAGCTTGGCTGCATGCCGCGGGACGTTTCAGCCCTCTGCTATGGCTAGCTTATGCTAGTATAAGTGGTGTATTTCTGTGTTTCAGACAGCCCAACACGCAGCCCCATCCTCCCGGCCGGTGGGGAAAGCACGGCACCGACCTCAGGTAGTCCAGCTGTGCTGCTTCAAAGAAGCTCCTGCCAAGTGGGTGAAGCAAGCAAGAGAGCAGAAGGAGGATGGCAGAAATGGTAATTAAGGCTGCCCTTGGGCTCACATGTGGAGCCACAAATTAATTAGCTAATCAGGACCTAGCCATAACAGCGTGCTTGCCTGGCCGTTATGAGTCAGCTGAGCTTTGCAGGCACGCAGGCAGCCCGGGTGCCGAGGAGGGGTGGAGTGGTGGCTTTATGGCCTGGGGTGACGATGATGCTCTGCAGACCTGTTGGCCTCTGCTATCTGTGCTGCACATGTTGGCTCCAGCATCCTCCTGTCAGCCGCCTGAATTCCCTGCCCCGGGCAGTAGCTAGAGTGCATTTCCCACATCCCCTCCCCTCCACAGTGGCAGCAGGCCTGCTCCTTCTGCAGGCAGTCCTCCGCATTCAGAAATGAGGTATTTCTTCTTTTTGTCACTGGTTTAGTTCTATCAAATTTCAAAATTATGTCTTTGTTCTCAATCTGAAGTTAAATGTAGAAGGAAGGTCCAACATCGTGCCCTTGGGAGTTTCTACTCCAGTAAAGTTAATGAGAGCATTACATTGCGCTAATTGCAAAATGCTCCACCACAGTAGTGTGGAAAGATAGGGCAGGCTGTGCTACAACAAGCAGGTTAATGCCAGCTTTCATCATCAATCGAAGTAAGGCACAAGTCTCCAACCAGGACCCAACTGAGCTGCAAGGTCCCTTTATTTGACGAAGGCCAAATCAGGGCAAATTATTCGGTGAACAAGCCAGAAAAGAAACTTCCAGTTATCAAAATCATGTATCTTTTCTCCATGCAGCTGGTTTCCTTAGCACAAAAGGGTGGCTGATGAATTGCAGAGGGTCACACCAGAGCGTCACACCAAAGCTCCGTGTAACCCTTGTTTCTGCTATTGGTCAGTAGCAATGCTGAGAATAAACCGTAAAACCAGATGACTCCTTTTCTCTGTACATGCACCAGCGATACAGAGAAACCGGCACAGCAAATTACCGTGTTCACAAAGCGCAGGTACCATCAGGGCCAGTATGCTTAAAAAGCCACTAATGAACTCGATGTTTAACCCTTTTCTGGTTCCACTTTTACCTGCTCTGCTCCTATAGTCGTTCCCGATAGTTTCATTTTGCCTTATTATTTGATGCTGAGAAACAAAAATAGCGTTTCTCAGTCACCTTCTCCCAATCCCCCAGGATTTACAGCCCACTCTCACTACCAGCCACCAGTCTCATTTCCAGTCTGATGAATCCTCCTCTATTTAAGCTGGTTTACTGTGAACTTGCTCTGTACCCCTGAACACCTTTGCTGCCCTTTCCTGATGTTTTGTTTCTATCGCTTCTCTCTTTTCACTTTTAATAAACTTGGATGCCAGAGTAGAGGTGTCCTCTGGCCCTTTGAGGCCCGCTACCACCATACAAGTATTCTCAAATTATTGCTGGGTAGACTTATCTACAGTTTCTCCACTGCTAGGGTGAAAAATACTGCTCTTCACCAAATAATTAAATACAGAGCACTGAAGTTTCTAGTGGAGGGGATGCTTCAATGTACATTAGAGCAGGGGAAGACTTACTGGAGATGGTGGGCAGGTGATGGTTTACCATGTATGTGGTTTAGCATACCGCTCCAAAAAGAGCAATTTGAGGCATCCGTAGAACCGGGTTTCTGAAATGCCACGATAGGGATGCCCCATGCAGGCTGGCCACCCTGCTTTCACACCCAAACATGGAAGTTGTTCCTTGCCTTCAACAATTATTGCCCAGGTGCCTGCCTGCCCGCTTTTCCTCCCAGGTGACTGTGGGTCTCTATTTCCACAACACAGGAGCTGAACAAGACGTGCCTGCTCGTGAACGGCAGTTGCGTGGGAAGTCAGGAAAGCAAAGGTGACAACACGTGGATTCTTCCCAACTTGCCCAGTAAATGCACGTGGACAGCTGCAACTCCTGCCACCAAGTCTCCACACTCCTGTATGCCCTTGTAAGTAATTCTTTCTTGCTGGTTGTTTCAGTGTGCGGGAAGCTCAGTATCTTTTTCTGAAGATGAAGTACTATTGTTACACCAGGATGGTCATGACCAGAAGTCAGTAGTTTGACCATATGTTACGTTGATGATGGTTTATTTTCCAGAAGGCAAAACCCACCTAGTATCTCCTCTCCAGGAAGAACTTTCTCACTCCCTTTAATCTTGCAGAAAGATGTGGCTGGCTCAACACTCAGCTCTGTGTTTTCCAGCACACATTTGAAAGCATCTGCTCGTTTGGGGCGTCTCATTTTAGAAGAATTAAGATGAAGATATTTCAGAGATGATAGATTTCAACCAGGGACTTGTACGCTTCTGCAAAGCGGACTCTGTGAGGTCTGATGTTGCACAGCAGACGTGAAGGCACTCCCAACTGCTAGGCACTCGAGGAGACGCAGTAATGGCTCTCCTGGCTGTAGCGTAATGCACGCATACACCCCAAACCTGCTGCACCCATCCTGTTGTACAGCACAGTCGGTAACAGCCATGGGCAGTCATCAGTCGAAGGGCTGCAGTTTGGCTACCCTTGTTCATTCAAACAGTCCGAGGCTGTGTGTAAGAAGACTTCTAAATACTAGCAATGTCTTCACCGATGGCTAAGAGACTTGCACGAAAACAGATTACCAGGGCCTGGGCTTTTAAATGAGTAGAAAATGGCCCACACAGAGGTTACCCACTATGCGCAAGTGACCCAAGAGTGCAGTGCAAGGTGAAGTGATTGCTATGAGCGGCTCTTGTCCTTACAGCAGCGGGTTTCCTCCCAGGGTGAGGTAAGCCTGCCAAAGTGCCCAGCCTAGATGAGCCGAGAGGTGTTTTAATGGCCCGGCAAACCAGACCCAGACAAGCTATTAAAGATAAGGCTGTCCTATAAATGTCAGGGGAACTGCGGACACGTCCCTGCTGTGCCAAAGATGTAAAACATGAATTCAGCTCCAGCATGTGAGGAACTGGAGCCTGTGGGAGGTGCAGCACTGCTCTGCGTGTGTGGATGCCTGCCAGCCAGGAGCCGGCTCAGGGAGCTTGGCAGAGCATGCCAGGCAGGACACAGCCAGAGCACACCCACCAGCACGTGTGAAGCCCAAAAGAGCCCCGGGTCTGGCCCGTGAAGGAGGAGTGGGCTCCACAGCCTCAGAGCTGATCCAGCAGACCTGCATCTAGGCACTTGCCCAGTGCAATCCCTGCAGCTAGCGCCTGAGGACAGGATCAGCTCTTTTCAGTCAAAGTGGGTTGTTTTTCTCAACTATCATGCTGAACGGGATAACATTCTTGGTTTTTAGCAAATTAGCATCAGGGTGCCACGGGTCAGCAAGACGGGGCCAGTGCCAGGGCCCGTCCCATCCCCCAGCCAGGAGGTGGGCAGCCGTGGGGGGGAACCAGGGCAGCCCCAGCCCCGGGCGTCGGGCACCTCCTGGGGATGGGCTCTGGCTGAGGGGGCCCAGGCAGCGTCACTGGGGCAGGGACTGAAACACAACCGCTGTATAGCAGTGAAGAAAATACACTGGGACACATCACACCGTTTCTTTTACTTTGCAGAAGTGCATGGAGGGGGTATGTTTGTTTTCTTTGCTCTGGGTAAACCACAGATGGCAGCCAATGTAGCAAAAATCTCTGGACTTTCTGAGATTCCCATGTGAAACCTGATTGAGTTTTGGGGGTAGAAGCAGAGGATGGGGGGGAGGGAGAAGACAAGGTGTTATTTTAATTAAGAATATTAATTATTTAAATTTTTCCAAAGATAGGGAGGTAGACTAATTCTGATATCCCTTGACCCAATTCTGACCCGCTATAACCTCAGCAAGAATCACTTGGTTTGCCAGGACTGTTTTTCTCCTGGACACCTTATGGAATCACATGCCAAGAGCAAAAGCAGAAATCTTGGAGAAAAACTGTCCTTGTACACTGCGATCCTGAACTGATACCAGCAGCTGCAGGACCAGAGTGTCCCCACCACGTCCTTTAGGAGCACCAGAGGCATTTGCCACAGGTTCTTGTATCCATAGACCTGCTGCCTTTGGGCCCACACACAGAGCTTAGGCAGCTGGGGAAGGAAGCTGACCGTGCTTGTATTATTTTTGTAGTAAAATATGGTAGCGATTAGAAAAGGAATTTGATAGGAACTGCGGAAAATTTGCCCCAGAGTGAGAGAAAGGCTATTCTTTTTTAGGGGATGGTCGCTGGTGGCAATGCCAAAGAGCAGTCCAGTTTCTGGTTCCCACCTTTGCCCTCCCGGCAAGGCTCACCCCAGCAAGCAAGGCAGCATGCTGACTGCCTGCCATCGAGACCTATAACGTGATACGCACGTCACTCTTGAAAGCCAGGCTTTAGTTAAACACCGCCTGAAGGAGCTGGAGTCTCCTTGTGCCGTGGCTCAGCCCCGCTGAAATCCTTGAGCATTTCAGTGGCTTTTAGAGCAGATGGAAAATGGCTGCAGCTGTGGGGGGAGCTAATTTATTGAGTTACCGCCTCACATTTACCAGCACTGAGTAGAGTTGTAATGTGCATGGTAACACTTTCCATGGAAGGAGAGGTACAGCACACATGTAATACTTCATCATTTCTGGGCTTGAGATGTAAGGAGGCTGGCTCCTCTTTGTAGCAAAGACCTGCACTAAACCACTACCCCTCTACCCTTTGCAAAGCAAGAAGTGTTTATATCACGCTTGCAAAAGCTGGAGGGAGGTGTGTGTCTTTAAGTAAATCAGCATGTCATCCCTGTACCATATGGACTTTCTGTCAGCAGACAGCCATCTGCCTGGCTGCGATAGCAGACAAGGATAACTTGGGTTCAAGGTTCAAAGGATGATAGTAGGCGAGAGCTGTGCAAAGGAGAGCTGAACAGCAAGGGAGTGGGGCTTTGTCACCCCACTCAGAGAGAGACACGCTGGCTATCGACCAGGGGCAATGTGTTTGTGGCCCCAATAAACGCAGCCCTCCTCATCAATCTTTTCCCCTCCATCTTTTAAAAAGTTCAAGGACATGAGTTCCCTGGCTGCGTGGCAAGATGCGTTCAGTTGTGTGTTGGGCAAACAAGTCTTTTTCATTCTGGTTGCAATTGCTGTGACGTGGTTCTTGGCTTCTGCCAGAGTCTGCCAGAGACTAGCAAAATCAGGAGGCTGGATTGCACTGATCAAAGAGCTTGGTTTAATTATTTGCAAAATACCCTCCAGAGTCCCCTGTGACTTGGGCCTTTCTGATGGCTTGGAGCCATCCTTGCAAGTCTGGGAGTCCTGGCCAGGCAAGCAACAGTCGGCCCAGAGATAGCTGAAAATGTGAAAAGCAGAGGTGGTGCTGGGTAGGACGGAGGAAAGAGGAGGAGCCTCGTATTGTGCTCAGCCTTCTGGCTTTCTCACCCACTATGTAACATCCCAAGGCTTGTCAGCTCTTCTCACTTCACTTAGTTCTAGGTCTGGCCTAGGGCCTTCCAGAACAAGACATTTCAGAACAGCCCTGAAAATTAATTACCTTCTTTTTTATGCAAAAGAATTAATAACTCATTGTAAGAGGGATGGAGAACCGTAACTAGCTCCTGTTGCCATTAATTGTTGATGGGGACCTTTTCTTTTGGAGTTGGGGTCTCTCTTGGTGGCCTTGCTAAAGCTGCTGAAACCTCACTCAGATTTTTGTCTTGGTTCATGTTGCATAACAGTTGCTTTGATTTGACACGTTTCTTTTTTTTTTCTGCATTATTTCAGGCCAGAAGAAACAAAGATCTTGCCCAACATCCTGAAGAAAATTGGCTGCACCCCAATGGTCCGAGTCAACAAGATTGGGAAGTCCTATGGGCTCAAGTGTGAGCTCTGTGAGTGTCCCCTTTCCACCAGGTTTTTCCGGGCCACGAGGTGAGGGTGAGGGGCGGTGTTGGAGGGGGCTTCAGAAGAGGCTCTGTGGAGAGCAAGCACAGATGGGGAGGGCCAGACGTGGCACCTGTTGGGTACTCCTGCTTATTAGGTTATGCTACAGTCGTTTGTCAGACCGAACAGGGTGGTTTCAAGCTGCAAGGAGCAGGGGGCTAATGGTAGTGGAGGCATCTCTCCTCCCAAATCCCTGCAGCATAAGCTCAGAGCAGAGCTGGGCTGAATTTGGGGATGGGTGGATGACATCACGGCGACAGGCAGGGATGCTGGAGCATCCAGGGTAGCACGCGGCGTGCACAGGAGAGACTGGCTGAGCCTTCCTGAGACATGCTGGCTGGGACGGGGCGAAGGGCACAGCAGGACTCATCCCACAGCCTGCCCAGGCAGAGGGGGCAGCTCGGGCTGCGGGGGACACAGGCCAGCGTAGTCCCTGGCTGCCAGGCAGAGCTCCCACGCAGCGGGGACTCTGCTCTGCCATGGCATCATCTCTGCCAGGTCAGCTGGAGCCAGGCCAGGCGCTGCCTCATCACTGTCCTGGGGGCAGTGACAGCTTCCCTTGGGGACCTTCCCAAAACGCAGCCCCGAGTAGAGCAGCGGGGGCTGCAAAGAGCTGGGTTTATCAGTGACACGTGTGCCAGGTCCTGGTGCTAAAAGTCAGGGCAAGGCGCTGGCTGTGGGGCCAGGTTTTCCAGCAGGACCCAGGTCCTCCCTCCGGGGGGATGTTAGCATAGCACTGGTGGTATCTCATGTAAGGGTTGTTTCTAGCCTGGTCCCCTACAGAAATAAGGATGATACGATTAGGCTGTCTCTGTGTATATGGACTTTTCAGTCTCCTTTCCTATAACTTTTAACCCTATTTAATTAATTTCAGCCAAATTGGGCAGAAGGACAGTAAGATTCAGGCAGTGAGATTCATCAGTGTCACGTAGCTGGGTAGGAAGGAGAGACCTGATGAGTGCTCACACTCAATACAAGGGCACAGCGGGACCTTGCAGTCCTATGCGGCAGCCGGGAATCCGCCCGGTAGCCAGCCTCCACCGGGCACATGGCCACATGGAGCGTGCTGTGCTCTTCGACCAGATCCCTTCTCAGGACGTGGGGTCCTCAGGCCCCTAACCCTGCAACTTCCCTGTTGCACCACCTCTCGCTTCCAAGAATGAAACCTCAGGGGACAGTAGGGGACCGTGGAGCAGAGGTGGCAGGGGCAGGAGGACAGGGCTGCAACGCCTGGTTCCCCTCTGAAGCACTCTGTCCCTTGGAGGATATCTTGCTGGGGCAAGCACTTTATGGAAGCAGGAGGATTTGGTGCAAACAGCAGCGGGAAGCCGGGGAGACCCTGTTTGCTGGGACGGTGTCTCCCTCCCCTGGCGCGGGAGGGGAAGGAGGGCAGGACAGGCAGAGCAGCTGCGTGGTCCTCTCTGAGCTCCAGGTCAGCGCAGAGCCACTTACCAAGCAAATATACAAAAGCTTGTGGCACTGCTGTGTCAAGGAAGCCGTCACGGTTGGACACCATTACCTTGTAATCTCTGTGCCTCCAGGGATCTCCGAGTACCTGGAGTTTTGGCACTTTGCATTATAAAATGTAATGATGAGCACAAGATTTTTTTTTGCCCCGTTGCTTTGGCTGCTCAAGTATCTGGTTGATTTGCCAGCCTGAAGTAGCTGTCTGTGCTAGGATGAAGTGAATGACTCGCTGAAAGTACCCATTTTGCCCTGTTGTCCGTAAAACAGAGCTCACTGTCATCAGTTCAGATGTAGACGCTCATCAGAATGTTGGTGGGAAGAGTCCTGCCCCGAGCGTTAGCCATGTGGAGGGCCTGGTTAGGAACAGAGGGGTGCCTTGCAGTTTGAGCACCCCTTGGAAAGTCTCTATTCGTTGGGTTTTTTGGTAGTTCAACAAAGCAAGCATAATTTTGGCTGACACTTGAAAGTGCCCTTTCTGGTTTTTGTTTTTCTTTATGATGCCCCATTCAGGACTACAGCTCATCCCTACAGAAGGGCACCTTTTTAGATACCTATTAATAACAGCCATGCCCCAGGAAAGACCGTGAGACCTTGCTGTTAACCCTGACAGTGCCTTGCTCAGAGAAGAGTCCCCAGGGCAGGGCAGCAAGGTGTATCGTACCAGTGTGGGACCTTCCACCTAGCAGTCGCTGTACGTCCAGTTGACTTTAAACACATCCTGGACTTACCAAGCCTGCCCGCTGCCTTCAGGGTGCTGCAGGTAGAAGAAACGTGGGGGGAAAGGCGGACTATGGGCAGGTATGCTGATGGGTAATCCCATCACAAGGTGCTGCACCCTGTAAGCAGATGGTGGATGCGCTCTCCTGAGCAAAGGACCGTCCCGCAGGGGAGCAATGGGTGTCCTTAGATGACTGCAGTGAGGGCCGGGGGAGCACGGAGCTGGTGCTCCTGGCTGCAGCTTGTCCCTGATGGAGCCTCCCCTTTCATTTCCAGTGGCTAAATGTGAGTACTTCAATGCGGGGGGCAGTGTGAAGGACCGCATCAGCCTGAGGATGGTGGAAGATGCAGAGAGAGCCGGGATTATAAAACCAGGAGACACACTGATTGAACCCACTTCAGGAAACACAGGTGGGAAGGGCAGGGATGCTCCCTCCGGCGGGGTACGGGGCAGGGTGGCATCTCTGAGGGGCTGCAGGAGGGGCAGGGATTTGAGGAGCTCTTGCACTTGCAGTTACAAGGTCAGCCTGGGGCCCCGCGGCTCTGGCTCCGTCCCCCCCTCGGCTCCATTCCCGGTGGCAGCCCGGGGTGCTGAGGTGCCTTGTTGCTGAAATTCCTGAGGGCCTGCACGGGTCCCACGCCTGTGCGGGCATGCATGGCAGGTTGCCTCACAGCACGGCAAACAGCCTCGGGAGCTGGGGGAGCTGGGGCAACCCCTGGGTGTTTTCAGGCTGGGAAGCTCTTGAATATTCAGAGGTTCCCAGAGAGGGTTTTCCTGATGGGCTGGAAGATAAATAATCCTTTTTTTTTTTTTCCCTTGTCACCGTCATCCTGCTCAGGCACTAGATTATGGTGTGGTATGAGATGACGGGGGACAACAGAGGAGCCTCCCCCCTATTTTGCAGCCTGCACAGGACCGTCAGTGCAAGTTTCCATGTCCCTTTGCTGTCGCCTGCACCAGTGTCCCCACCACGTCAGGGACGGGTGTGTGCACAGTGTGCTTTCCTGCAAAAAGGCACAGCGGAGGGAGGCTGTCTGTCGCTCTGGCCAGAGCTGGGGCTGTGTCCCTCACTGTGCTCCCCTCCGCTGCTGCAGAGCCTCCCCTCACTGGCCATGCAGAACAGGGCTCATCTCTAGGAATTTTGCCCCTTCCCAGCCCGTTTGCTGCAAGCTCCCCAGAGCCAGCCCCCCCTTTCCCCGGACAGCCCCCGGGCACGGGGGCGAGGGGACACTGTTCCCCAGGGGCTCGTGCTGGCTCCCTGCCCACCCGGGGCAGCCGGGGCGGCCCCACGCTCCCTACAGCCTCTCGCAGGGACACGCTGCTCTGGCCTCACCTTCCCCCTCTAGCTGGGGAGCAGCTGGCTCCATCCATCACCCCAGCGAAACGGGAGCAGAGATGTCCTTCGCCGGCTCACCCCGGGCTGACATGTGCAGCTTGGGGTGTGTGTGTGTGTGTGTGTGTGTCCCACCCCAACTGAGAGCGTTTGAGGGGGAGGGAAAGGCACTCCTGAAGCAAAATCCCCTCTCTCCTGTGTTTCGGAAAACAAAGGAAGAGGCCTGAGCCTCGGTGAGGGGAGGAAAGCGCTCCCCAGCCTTGCTATTCGCTCGGTGCCGTGCTAACAGGCTCCTGCGAGCAAGAGGGATACCGCAGCTCGGCTCTCCCGGGAGCACGTCCTCCCGTGCTCCCTGGCACTCCCAGCACATCCCAAGAGGCTCGCGGAGGATGCCCTCGCCTGCAGCTCCTCGGTGAACATTTCTAGGTTACGTTCACTGACGTAATGCATGTCGGTCGGCCTCGCCAAATGCTGCTGTCAACCAATTCCCTTTCCTCCTCACCACCTAGGAATCGGGCTGGCGCTGGTAGCTGCAGTGAAAGGTTACCGCTGCATCATTGTCTTGCCGGAAAAAATGAGCATGGAAAAGGTCAGAGCTCTGTACGGTATTACCCTGCCACCGGGGAACATCTCCTTCCCTGTTTCTCTCTGCCTCTCCCTTTCTAGAGATGGAGTGCCCTCTCCTTTAAAGGGTAACGAGCCTTGCTGTGCACACTGACATAGCTTTGTAACTATTCAGAAGATTTCCTCTTGATGGAAAAAAAAGCACGCTGTGATGGCCTGGCTGATTATCTAGCGTCAGCGGTGCAGCTGGGGTCATGAGTTAGCCAAACATGGTGCATGGCTGCAGAGAAATGGAGCAATATCCGCTGTCTGCGAGGGCAAGGGCTGGACGGAGCAGAGGAGAAGGAGGCGGGGTGCCGGGGCTCGGCTGCCGGTCCTGCTAACTCCCCCTCTGACATCTGACGTGTCCCTTGGTCTCTCTGTGTCTCTGTGGCTTTCTTTAACCTGGAGACACTTACGGTTGCCTGAGCCGCTTTCTTGAGATGGTGGAAGACAAGCCACTTGCGCGAGAGCTGATGATCAGGTAGAACTGCCGTCCCAGAGACGGCAGAAATCTCCGCCTTGGGGAGCCAGAAGTCTCACAAACTGCTCAGCTGAACTCATGCCAGTGAAGCCAGACCTGGACCCTGACTTGGCTCAAAACTGAGCCCTTCTCCAAAGCGCCTCCCTCATTTCAACCTAAATCTCACTTAAGCTCAGTCTGGATCAGGTGCCACCTCCAGCTGCCATGGGCTTCATCTCCAGGCGCCCCATAACTCACCCACTCTTCTCTTTTGACCCCCTCTCCCCCAACAGCCGCATCTCCCAGTGGATTAATACCCTAGGGCTGATTTGTAGTTGCTCCTTCCCGTGCTTGGTGAGGGGAGGGAAGGGACTTGGGGCAAAGACAGCTTTAAGACCTCCTCCTTGCACGCAGGGGCTCAGACCACAGCACATAGGAGCCGCTGCTCCCTATCCTGGTTCCCTCTGCCCCTTTCCCCAGGCACCAAGGAGCAGCACAGTGTTACCCACCTCTGCCGTGTCCCCAGCCTGCCCTCCGAGTAGGACAGGGCATGAGGCCAGGCTTGAACCCCTGTGCCAGCTTCAGGCAGGAGGCCCTGGGTGCCAGGAGGATGTCAGAGATAGTATAACCGAGAATCGGACATTGTATCTCCAAATGCTAAACGTCTCCCGCATGCAAAGCTCCTCTGGCATCTGACGCTGCCATGAGCCCGCAGGTTCAGATTACCAGCACTGCATGGGATCAGTTGCGTTACATCGACTCTCTTCCCTCCCAAAGGTTGATATTCTGAAGGCGCTGGGTGTTGAAATTGTGAGGACCCCGTGCACCCGCTTTGATGCCCCGGAGTCTAACATTCGTGTTGCCTGGAAGCTGAAAAGTGAAATCCCAAACTCTCACATCCTGGACCAGGTAAACGCCGTTCCTCCACCGACTCTCTTTCCAAACACGGTTTATAGCGTGTGCTCCAAGTCTGCCTGTGTTTGGGGGCTTCGCTCAAACTGGCAACGGAGCCAAATTTCGTCAGTGTTTTATGGCGCTTGAAACTTAATCGCTCCTCTCTAAAGCACAGGGTGGCAGAAGCAAAGTAAGGGACACTTCCAAACCTGTAAGACTTGTGCCAAGGCCTGATGTGTGTGAGGCTGGGTTTTCTTGCACACTTGAAAGACTCCTCAAATTGCTTCAGCTTTAACTTTGACCTGAAACAATAACTTTTTATGCCTGGCTAGCAGCCTCTGTTCTGCCTCAAAAAGAAGGCTCATGCTGTGAAGGGCAAACACCACTGATTCACGCCGGCGGTTCCTGCAGCACTGGGTCTTGTACAGGAGGGCACTTCTCCCTCTGGTCTGACCCCGCTGCAGGAAGGGATCCCTATAGTGGGTAGGGAGCTCCTATAGTGCAGAAAAGTCAGGGAAGCCATAAATTTCCTTCCTGTTAACAAAAAGGGAGCTCAATGTCTGAATATGCTTTTCAGAAGCAGCCTGGTCTACGGGTGTGAACAGGGGGCTGCACGTATTTCAGTGCTGTACCTGCGTACCCCCTGTGCTAAATCCCTCTGTACAGGTAGGACAACTACTCTGGCCCACATTTCCCAGCCACCTAACTTGCTGCACTGCCAGCCACAAATGCCCCCAAATGACAAAGCAGCTCCCACAATTATATATATAATACTGGAAAGAAGTTTTCTAATATGACATTTGAGGAGGGATTTTTTGTTTTCTGAGCTTTTTAGGGGTATTGTGGGGCTGTATTTTCAAGGTAACAGAAAAGGCTAAAAATGTTCCTATCTAAGCAATAGCTAAAATCCTAAGGAGCTCTCCCGCATCCAGCAGCTAGGGCTTTAACAAAACCACCAGATCCCACAAAACCTGGCAATGCAGCATACGGGACAGCCGCACCACCCCCACACCACATAGGCACCAAGTCCCAGAGAGTGAGTGTTCGTGGGCGCGTTTAATCTTCCAGTGTGGACAAATCCCAAGTGTCCTTAGAAACCTGCCTCAAAGTGACAACCAGGAGGAATACCTGTCACCTGGGCTGGCTGGGTGGCAGTGCACCCTCGCCAAGGCGTGGAGGGGGCAGTTGCATACTCTGCGTAAAGCTCGTCAGGAGCTATTGCTAGTTTGGTATGTGACCTGTGCTTCACACAGTAACTCATGCTGTTCTCTGTTGAAATAAACAGTACCGAAATCCAAGCAACCCCCTGGCTCATTACGACACCACAGCGGAGGAGATCCTGGAGCAGTGTGAAGGTACCGTCTGCGCTGCTGTTTCTACATGCCAAGGATGTGCGGAGGGCTATAGCCCTCTCCGAGAGGCTTATTTTACATCATTTATTGATCTAAATGTGTAGAAATGGCCAAAAGGGCCTCTGTAGGTGAAGGCACCCTTGATAATACTGACATGCAGGGTGTAGCAACTTCACATAAGCCACTCCAGATCCACCCGAGCCTGCAGGGCTTCCCTGCTATGGCCTCCCATTTCAAAAGCCAGAGGGAGGAGACCAGAGGCTTAACAACTTCAGGCTGTACCCAAGGAGGAAGAGCCCGTCTCTCGGTGGCTGCAACATCTCTGCAACCTGTCAGCTGAGAGCACAAGATGGCCCAAGAGGCCTCACTGGGGAATGCAAGTCCATCAGGGCATGGCAGGCTGATCCAGCACCCTCATTTGCAAATCAAAATAGACTGAAACTTCACAGACTAATGACAATTGATGTGATGGCTGGGGGAGGATAAAGGATTATCCCAGTCCATGTCTGTGCAGATAGAAGTGAAATTTATTGCCAGTACTGGGAGCACTTCAAAATGTAAAAGACACTCAAAGGTTTTAACTGGAGAGCAGTTATCGCAACAGTAAAGCAGTCGGGTAGCAACAGGAGCAAGAAAGTCCCAGCCTTCCCTCCACTACAACATTTAGATTTGCTCCTACTGGCTGCCAGCAGCGATAAGACAAATCCCTTTTTCCCAGTGCAGTTGCAGCATAAGGCTCTGAAGGTCTGACTCTGACTCTGCTCCTGCCAGTCCCAAATCAGTATAATTTCACTGACGCCAGCGGGGCTACATCTGACCGACGTGGGTGCCAGGGCAGAGCTCTGCCATCTCTCCACTGTGGATGCTAATGCTAGCTGAAAAGCTGTGCCTGCTGTTGATACTGTGCTGCTGTTCCCTTGCGTGCTTTGCTTCGACGTGGTGCGGTTTGAAAGGGCTGGAAGTGCTGAGATCCTCCCTCCCCCTTAAGCCAGTAGGTGCCAAAGACGCAGAAATCATGGAGACCGCTGAGATCTGGAGGTCACCTTCAGCCCCCTGTGCTGAGGCAGGATCAGCTGTGCTCAGATCCTGCAAGCTCATCTCAGCTTCTCCACAAGACCACGCTTTGGCCGCTAGCATGACCTCTGCCTATCCTTTCCGCACATGGGGTTCTAGCAGCCGAGGGACACGGGCTCTGCATCTGCACAGGGCCCTGAATAAAGGGGATACTGTGCTGGAGGCCATGCTGAGTGCCTGCAAGCCTCTCTCTTCCCTGACCTGCAGGCAAGGTCCACATGGTGGTGATTGGGTCTGGCACAGGAGGCACCGTCACTGGCATCGCCAGGAAGCTGAAGGAGAAGTGCCCAGAGTGCAAGGTAAGCTGGGAGGCAGGGCTGCCCACCGGGAGTCGTGGCCCCCGTGGGTTTTCCTGCTTGTGCTTTTGATCAAGCCTAACCCCACGGCTCACCTGAGCTAGCACTTGTTGTCTCCACCTATTTGTTTTTTCCCAGCAAGCCTGGCTTTTGTTGGAAGCAATTTGGTGTTACGCTCAGCTTGACCTAGACCCATCTGAGTGCCTGAGAAGTCAAAGGCTCCACAGCCCCATTTCTAATCCCACCCTGCCCAGTGCCCTGCCCTTTGCAGGACACTGTCAGACATCCCCCGCAGAAGTGGCTGACGCAGCTGACAGCGTTGCTGCTCCTGCTCCTGGGTAACCTGCCTGCTGAAAGTTTCTGCTCTGGCAGCTCTGCGGGGGCGAGGCGCAGTTTGTGCAAGTGCTTCTCATGTGCCATTGCAAAAGCCTCCATGCTGTATGGTTGACACCAGGCACAGATGCTCGTTCTGCAGAGCCTGTGCTTCCAGGCAGACCAGGGGCTTGATGGTTACTGCCTCCCCGGCGCAGCCGGCGTGTGAGCTATCCCTGATCCACCAGAGGCAAATTGAGATGGTGTGGACCCAGCCACTGAGGGACCCGGGCATGACATAACGTCGCTGACTGCTTGAAGCTGCGTGTGGAGCAGTGTCATCATCCCTTCTTCAGCTGAGGGCTGAGGGAGGCAACCTCAGCCCAGACGTAAAGCTATAAGCAACCAGGGAGGTGCCACTGTCAGCCAGCACGACTAGATCCAGAAAGGATGTCTGTAGCCACAGGTTTCCACAGGTTTGAGCTAGCTGGCCGGCTTTGCACCGGAGCAGATTAAGGAGCGCTCACGTTATCCTAAGGGTTGAGTTTTGGAAGTAGCAGGCTCTGCCAAAGGGGTGATGACAAACACCTTGAGAGTGATAACATTTTAAGCCACCGGTCACTTCTGCAGCAGCTGAACGCTACCTAGGATCTATTTAAAAAGCCAGTGGGAAATAGTACCCTTTTATCTTGGGATCTCTCCATGCTGCCAGTGGGTAGGAATATTAATTAATAACATGGGAAGGAAAACATTGCTAATAAGGGTAATTTTTCCTTTGAGTTGTGTGTTTCACTATTTCTGAACTCCCTTTGTGGTTTAACAAAACTTCCTTCCCTCACAGATCATTGGCGTAGATCCCGACGGCTCCATCGTCGCTCTGCCCAGTGAGATGAACAGGATGAACCCCGCAACCATCGAGGTGGAGGGCATTGGGCATGACTTTATCCCTACTGTCCTTGACAGATCAGTAAGTAGCCGTGTGATGGGAGGCCTCTGTCTGATCTTTGGCTTTGCATCCAGCCTACTCCCAAGTTCAGAGGTAGCCAGCTTGGCACCCGGTTGTGGCTCAGCCCTAAGGCTACTTGTGTACCTTCCCAGTGCAGAACAAGCTGTTGTGGGGGGATTGGGACCCCAGCGCTAAAGCATCTCTCTGAGTAAATCTGATTATAACTGACCTACAAGGAGAAGCCAAATACTGTGGCAAAAATACGCCACAGTACCAGCCGCCTCAGCTCAGCCTCACCAACGTTCAGAGCGTGCCTCTTGTACTACCATCACACAGAAGAGGTCAGCGCCGAGGCTGCTCTTCATCACGCTAGCATTTCCTCAGCCTTCGCTGTCGTAGGCACCGCAGGCGCACAACAGGAACCCTGCACCATTTATGGGCTGGAAGACAAGGCCCAGGCTATGTAAAACAACAGATCATGAACCTCGTACAGCTTCTTGTCAAGTTTCTTCTTCGTCTATCAGTTGCCACCAGGCCCAGAGCTTTAAAGCCCTAACTCAAGCTGCCTGTGCTGCGCCAGCCTCATTCTTAGAAAGGTCGCCCACAGCCTCCGACCCCAGATTCTGTCTGTTTTCAGGTGTTATGGTAACTACATCTCTGCTGTCTGCACATGGCTTTAGAGTTTTGACCTGTAGTAACCCCAAACCCTTTTTGCAGTCGGATCTGATTTTGCCTGGTAAAATCTTGACCATTTATGTAGCCTAGCCCGGGGCATCACGAACACCACATCCTGACTCTGGACCTCTCAGACATCCCTAACTCTCCAAGGAAAGGGTGCTGGCTGGAAAGGCTAGAGTGGGTGCCTGCAAGCAAGGACACACCCTCCGGACCGAGGATGCCCTGACAAATGTGTTTGTTTTCAACAAGTGTGGAAAGCAGCTCAAAGCTGCCAGATGTTGTAGGCATCAGCACCATGGCGTGCCTCACAGGCTTGGGACAGCCTGAAATAGCGCTTCCAGAGACCAACCTTCTTGCTTTCTCTTCAGGTGGTTGATCAGTGGTATAAATGCAACGACAAAGACTCGTTCCTCATGTCTCGCAGGCTGATTAGAGAGGAGGGATTATTGTGCGGTAAGCACCAATGACAACAGTTGCTTCTCTTAACAAACTTTTTGCACCTCATCCTTTTGGACCAAAATGCTTTGGGGTAGGTGCTCTCTGCATTTTGTGTCTGCTAGGTTAACAGGGCTGAATGGCCAAACCCCGAGCCGGTGCGGAGGTCACTGTAGGATTCAGAGGTGTGGCAGTGAGTCCGTGGCCTGGGATCTGACTCATGGGCCACAATAATTATAGAAGCAATAACTCTCCTCTTACTGGAGCGCTTTTGCACATGGAACTGGATCTTCAGGCCTAACTCTGCACGGTGTAGTGTTACACAAGATGAAGAGAGGATTAATGGGACTCGGGGCAGGACAGGTGGGCTAAAACTGTTGCTCCGCTAACAACTCTGCGAGGCTGCACTCTCTGCCTTTGAACGGGTGCCACACTAGCGTGCCAGGTTTGGACCAGGAAAGTTTGAAAGTAAAGAAAGTGTAGGATGTCCTTACTGAGTATTTCTCCCTGTGCCAACAAGCTGTAAGTGATCCCACTGGCTTTCCAAAATGAACAGGTGCCCTCAGAAAAACCCTGCCTGTACCCTACGAGCCTCTGCACAACAACAGTGTTTTTTAGCCTTCCCTGCCACTGAGCAGATAGCTATAGGTTTGCGTCCAGGACCAGACAATATATAGGCTTGTAGTTACAGCTGATAAAATCCCTGAGCACTCACATCCAGGGAGTTTTGAAAAAGATCAGGCCGTTTGTAATGGAACACTTAAATGTTGACTTAACCTAGCAGGCACAGAGTCACTGTGTTTCAACATAAACCACTTGCTGAACTCAACTATAATTTGTTAATAGCTTCATGTTCCCTGAACTGCATTTTTCAGGGCCTTTCCTCATGTGTTTGCAAAATGTGACCCAGTGCTAATTAACCTGCTGTAAAATACGTGCTGCCTTGAATGCAGTGTGTAATTGGCACACAGATAGTGGAATGTCTTTGACTTCCAGTACTCGAACTACCGGTGGAAGAATTGCCTCTGTAAAGCAGGGACCTGCTTTCCCTACGTGCAGCAAACCACACGCGTGCACACAGACACAGGGAGCATTTAAGTCTTCCCATCACGTTGGCCTGGTATTCCAAGCATGAATGTAATGTTTATGTTTTTTTCGGACTTTACAATGCATTTAAAGCCAATCTTTGATTGCCAAATATGTCAGCCAGAAGCTCTAGAGTTGGCATGGTTTCATGGGAAGGGTGCGGCATGGCAGCAGTGGTATGAACGGCCCCGTATTGAACCTTTCAGCCCTTGGCCTGCCCTCAGAGTCATCACAAGAAATGGTTCATGAAGTTCATAAGGTGACTCTTATGTTGCCTCATAAGCCCGTTGCCAAGAGCCACCATATGAACACGTACCTTCAGTCCCTACCTCTTCCTGACCCTAAAGCCTACAAGGCTGTGGGGCCAACTGTCCTCCCGCTCCCACTGTCTTGAGCTGCCCTGGTGCATGAGGTGCCACCTCTGCTACTGCTTGGTCTCAGTGCCCCGGTAGCATTAGACAGGGCAGCGCTGTGCCCCACGCACCAGGACTGTGGCCCTACATTCTGGGCGGCCCCAATGCTTGTCTCTCTCTTCTTGGTACTCACCCAGGCGGCAGCTCAGGCAGTGCCATGTCCGTCGCCGTGCGGGCTGCCAAGGACCTGAAGGAAGGTCAGCGCTGCGTCGTCATCCTGCCTGACTCTGTCAGGAACTACATGTGAGTTTCTCGCTTCCTTGCCTGCTTTCCAGCAGCAGGGTGGGAGCTCCCATAGCCTTCTCCCCACCCTCTCTGCATATGGCCGGGGCTGGGGCTATGGGGCCCTTCGGTGACATGAGCTTAGCACGGCTGAGCCCAAGGGGGTGTGGGTTGCTGGAGAGCCACCCCAATCAGCCTGACAGCATGGCACTTGGAGTGAGCCCGGAGCTGGGAGTCTCCCTCGAGCAGCTCACGGGGGGGGGAAGCCAACAGAGAGAAATAGCATACTACCGTGGCAAGCACCGGGGGCTGGGTGTTGAGACACTCGGGTTTTATTTCCTCTTGTCACTGACTTACTGCACGGAGCAGGAATCAGTCAAGCTACAGTTTTTGAACTTGCATGCCTAAAGTTAGGAAGGCAAATAGCTGGCGTGCTTCTAAGAGTTACTGAGCACCCGCAGCTCCCGTTGACCTTAAAAGGGGCTAAGAGCAGCCAGCTGCAAAAATCATGGGAGCCCTGGGGCAGTGCTGCGGTCTAGTGCATGAAACAAAGCACGACTTCTTCTGGAAGGCTCGCAGACTCACTCTTTGTTGCTGATTTCCAGGTCCAAGTTTTTGAATGATAAGTGGATGATAAAAAATGGTTTCCTAAATGACGTCCAGGAGCACAAGCCTTGGTAAGACAACTTCCGCTGGTATAAACGGTGCTGAAGGAATCAGCTTTCTGAGTCTGGAAATTATTATCTTCAAAGGAAAGTATTATCTTTTAGTATCTAGAAAAAAAGGAATTAAGTCCAGAACCCTCTGGGGAGGCTGTAATGTCAGCTCCTCTCTTTGCAGTGGTTAGATATCCCAGTTCTCTAATCAAAGTCCATAAAGGAGCCTTTTCTGTCTCAAAGTTGCCAGTCCCCTCCCACGTGGCAGTCATTGTCCAAGCCACCTAAACCCTGCCAAGCAGAACGGCTGAGGTGGACATCTAGCTCCACTCAAAACCTCCTCTCTCTACTCCACAGCTGATGTTCAAATGAACATTGGGCCGGCGTGGAGATGGGTCCTTCCTGTAGCAAGCACCCTTTCAAACAGCTCTGGAGGTCTTCTCAGGCAGGGAACAGTAAATTTTCACTTCCCAGAGCTGCAGGCCAGAAAAGATGACCAACTCAGCTGTGTCTTGCACACCGTGGGGAATGAGTCCCCTAAAGGCAGGGAAGGACAGACAAACTGCTGATGCCAGCTGACATGTGGCTGGGCAAATGCTGATCGTTTAGAAAGCACTTAGTCTCACTTTAAAGACAGCGGGTGTTATTGATGTCACCTGCTCCTTTGGGCTACTATAACCAAAGGTTATTGCAAAATATTTCCAAAAAACTTAATACATTTCCAAGGCCTCTTATGCCTGGTTAGAATTGCTCCTGACCCTTCCAGCCTCTAGCATTGCCCTGCCTTTTCTGCAAGTGAAAAGGGCTGAGATGAGTTAGGAGTTGCCCGTGGTCCCCAGCAAAACAAGCGTAGCTTGTCCCTCATAAGTCACACGAGCATCTCGGCCAGGCTTTCTCCTGGAGAAGCTGCAAATGCTGCATTTTGAGGACCAAGGATACAAACCAAAGAAGTAAAACTGGCAGGCCTCCACTCATGAGCTTGAAGTGAAGCCCTCAGTAGCTTCCTTGGATGCGGGACTGCTCAGCACCTTGCCGACTGCTGGCCTCAGCCCTGCCCCTGGAGTTGTACGAACACCAGGCGTAGGGAAAACTTGGCTTCAACAAGACCTGGCCATGGTGTACTTGTAGTGTTACTGCTTTGGGGATAGGAGCAGGACGAGCTTTGCAGGCAGGCAGAATATTGCTGCGCGGCTGGTCTCATCTATACTGGCCTTGCCTCCCTGAGCGAGGCCCACAGCCACGCAGCAGAGTAACAGCTTGGTGCTGCCATTTGTCTTTCAACAGGTGGTGGAACATCAAGGTGCAGAAACTGAATCTCTCAGCCCCTCTCATTCTCCTCCCAGAAGTCAGCTGTCAAAAGGCAATTGAGATCCTCCAAGAGAAGGGATATGACCAAGCTCCTGTTGTTGCTGAATCAGGGTAACTATTTTTACTCATTACAGAGACAGCCATTCACATAGGAAAAGCAGCCATGATGAAGCTAAAGAGAAAGTCCCATTTACTGATCCAGTGATGGGACTCTTGTGTTGGATCCTGTGATGCATATTTTTAAAATATCATCTGCCTCCTTGTGAAGATTCATCAAGAAAACTCCCTGTAAATGAGCTAGTTAAAGTCAAAGCCAAGTCCAGTGCCCACCAGACCCAGCAGAGGCTGGATCAGTGCACAGGCAAGGGGAGGCCAGAGGAGAGCCGAGGGCTGGGTGGGAAACCCACACAAATAAGCAACTGGAGAGCCCACCAGTTTTCCTTCTCCCAGCTGCTAAGTCCTGGACTGCAATAGCAGGCTTTAACTACTGTTAAACCAACAGCTTGGTGAGGACAAGGATCTTCTTGTCCTGCTCAGATGAGGAGAAAGCCGGTGCCTCCCGCTGGCGGCAGCAGCAGTTTAGACACTGACTTCAAGGGGAGCAGTTCAGCCCCAACTCAGGTCTCTGTGCCCTACCTCAGGTCTGACCTTTTGGAAAACTCCCTGTTCCCTTACAGACTTATTTTGGGAATGGTGACCCTCAGCAACACCCTCACCTCAGTGCTGGCTGGAAACGCACAGTTCTCAGACCCCGTTACGAAGGTCATCTACGACCAGTTCTCAAAGGTACTGCTAAGGCTGTGGCTGGTGTCAACTGCTGTCCAGGGACCGGGAGAGGTGCACCACCACCCTGAGGTGTGAGAGGAGCTGGGAGAAGAGGTCAATGAAAAGACAGAGAGGTGAAAGTAGAGAGAGGTGGGGAGGGTGATGGAGACAACGTGGAGATGAGAGTAAGGACCGGCACCTGCAAAAATGCTGCTCAGCCTGTGGGGTTCAGACATGGGAGCTTTCATGCCAGGAGCAACATGCGTGAATGTCCACCCCCAAACTTACATTGTCAGAGGATTTTGCCCAGCTGGGGGATCAGAAATCAGAGCCTCTGAAATCAGAGCCCAGCCATTGCCAGGGCTCAGCAGGGCTGGGGCAACAGGCACGGGCTCTGACAGGACACAGGGCAGGTCCTGGGGGTGTGCAGGGGAGGGACGCCTGGGTCGGATGGCCATCAGTGGTCCAGAGATGGAGTGAGGTAAACGGACGGTGTTTTAGGGGAGCTGGAGCCATCACCTCATGCTGGCCCATGGAGGCCCTTGGGCTGGGGAGGACGACAGCGCTGTATCTCAGCTACTGCAAAGCCAGCCTTGCAGGTTGCCTGCATCCCTTCCCATCTCCCCAGAACAGTGCGGGTGGGTGAGGCTCACTGGTCCTGGTCCAGCCGGGTGCCACCCTGCCCACTCATGGCTATAGCCAGAGGCAGGAGTCAGGCTCCGCACCACTGTCCTTTAAACGTGAAGTGAAACATAAAATGTCTCTTTTTGTCCTGTTTAGATCGGCCTGGAGGACAGCCTCGGGAAGCTTTCCTGCATCCTGGAGAATGACCACTTTGCTATCGTTGTACACGAGCAAATGCAGTGTAGGTATCTGCAGAAGCACTGTACAGGCTTTGCACAAATGTTTGAGAGGGGAGAGGGAAATTCTCAAACTGAGGTTGGTAGGTATCAGCGCAGCTGCTCCACATGTGCGGCCCCTGAGCCTTTGCAGGAAGGATTTCTGCCCCGTGGCTCTGCAAAGCCCTGGAACTGCCAACTATTCACCCATTTCCTTTCCTGACACCAGAGGGATGAGGGCAGAGGGGGGAAGCCTTAACCACAGGAGCCTGGGACCAGCACTCTACTGGGTGTGTCCTGCAGGAGCACTTCCCAGATCCTGGACATAGCAGCTGCGTTGTCTCCCCATGCGGGGTGACGCTGAAGCACCCATCAGCTCCATCCCTTCCCCTCATCTCATGGTTTCCCATGGAAACCCACTTTTGGGCATGGGAAGGTATTCATTATGGGATTTCATTTTGTCCCCTCTGACAGACAAGGTGGACTGTAGGCAGCGGCTTGGGGCACAGTGCCTTTGCTGCACAGCTGTAGGCTCAGGCCTCTAGTACTCATTTAGTCTCTTGACCTTGAATTCAAATCACTGCCTTGCTGATTGTGGGCAGCAGAGGAAACAAGGGGGAAGTTAGGGATCTCCATAGACCTAGTAGCCCAAAGGCAAGGTCAAACGGAGTATTTGGGCACATTAGATAAAGCTTAGGTGGAATTCAGGCATGTAAGTGCTAAGGGAACAAACTACATAGCCTGCATCCCACTGCTTAAAGACCTTCTGCTGTGCATGCCCGGAGGCTGTGCCCTCTTCTCTGAACACCACTGTTCCCACTTGCCACCCCTGGAGATGCAAGCCAAGAGATGTCCTTATGGCTGTGTGCCCCGAGCGGGCTGGGTAGATTGATATGCTAAGGGACGTCTGACACTGGATGCTGTCAGACACCTACCCTGGAGGTCCAGGGTAAGCTGAGAAAGACAAAAACAAATGTGGTGGACCATGACCAAGCCCTTGTGGGGGGGGTGCATGAGTCGGGAGTCAAGAGGCACAACACACGCTGTTGTGTGCAGCCTGAGGCATCTGTGTATGAGCCTTACCTGGACTGTGGCTGGGTATAGGGGTGCTCTGCCAGTTTGGGAGCACCATTAGACTAGTCCAATAAAGCAGCCGTACCAGCAGCTTTGGTTTATTCTCAAAACACCGTACAACCACCCCCTCCTCACTGAAGCAAACCATCTCAGTAGAGTCACATGCAGTAGGGCCACTTTAGCATGAGGGTTGCTGACACATCGATGGCAGCAGGGATCACACCTTCTTGCTCCTCTGACCAAAACAGGTATGGTGGCAGGCGCTGTTCTGCAAATCTGACCTAACACACCTTTCCAGTAAAATTATACCGTAAAACTTCTAGAAGTACAAATTTGGCCTTATCTTGAGGGAGTTGCTTTGTTTAAAATGTTAGCAACATGAAAAAGCAGCCAGAAGACCCATGCTTAGGTCTTCTAAATTAGAGCTGAAGGGTGTAATTATGCTGATTTGATGGGATTACACATTGAACATGCAAAGCATTCCTGTGGTGAGCAACACGCAATATTGTGCTGTACCGACTGCCAGCAAAAGGCTGCCTGCTGAACTCGGGGCCTCCGAAACCCACTGTGCACAAACACCCCAACCCCTCTGCTTGTATCTCCGTGGCCTGCCACCCTGAAGTCCCATCAGCGCTAAAGCTGGCTTGCAAGTCCAGCCATGTTCCCACAAAACGTTGCAAACAGAAGTCTCTCGTTCAAAACTGCCTTTGATGCACATTTCTAATTCTCTCACCAAAAATAATGCTGGGCAGAATTTCCTTTCTCGGCTACGTTGTCATAAAATAACGAAAATCTATTTTGTATCACATTTTGATACAAATTAAGTGGTATCTGCAAATTAAATGGTACCCACCAAAAAATATTGGCCAGCTGTACACAGTGCCTCTTTCTCTAGTTTTTAAACAACACCCATTTTCTTTCCCAGAGCTGCTGTTTTAACCCTGTCACAGCTACCCCTTATTTATTACTTTCTTCCCACACCTTCGGAGCTTGCATTTTATCTTGTGTTTGGCCTCTGGTGGCTAGTTTTATTTTTATTTAAGAAAACATTTATCAGATAGTTAAAGCAATTGTTGCAATGCTGTTTTATTAATGGTGGTGTAGGACCTTATGAGAACAGAGCAGAAAGTGTCTCACTGCTGCTCTTAAAGAGTCTCATTAGTTTGGCCTGAAAAGTTTTGTGGTGACAGAAGCAGGACTGGAACGGTGGTTGGGTAAAAACAACTGCGAAATTAAGTTTCCTGCTCTGGTAAAGGGTGCATTATTTGCAGCTAAAACCTCCCTGACGTGATCCCAGTAACCCGACCGAGGCTGCATCAGTCATTTCTGCTGAGGCAGAGCGGAGACAGCTGCTCTTCCTGTTAAGGTTTTCCCTTAATAAACGAATAACAGCCTCTGCACAGCTGGGGGTGGGGGGGGTGTTTCTTCTTTTTTTTTTTCCCACTAAACTGGCATTTTCTGTGCTTCCAGTCAATGGAAATGGAAGTTCCTTCATGAAGCAGATGGTGTTTGGTGTGGTCACAGCGATGGACCTCCTCACCTTTGTCAGCAGAAACGACAAGAAGTAGCACAGCAGCTGGGCTGCACCCACCTCCGCTCCTCCGGCAGGGCCAGCTGCTCCCCCGAGCCTGAACCACCCGGCCGAGGGTACTTTCTGGTCTAATCCAGCTGATAGTTTCTCAAAATGACTAAGTGAAAATTGTAATGTAATAACCATTTGTCCGCTAAATGCCACCCAGAATATCACTAAAGAGAAGATGACTAAAGAAATTGCGTTTAATAGCCATGTGTGGTTACACGGAGCTTCCCAGGGCTGGAGAGGTAACGCGGCGGGTAGGGATGGGAAGGGGATGGTTGTTATTGCCCAGATTTTAGCAGGCGGGGGTTTTGGTGGGTTTGCTAGCAGTAGGTACCTATGCACTGCCGGTGTCACAGCTGCCACGAGTCGCCCCGGTCCCGCTGGGGCTGGAGCCTGTCTCCACCACGAGAAGCTCCAGCCCTCTTGCGGGCTGGGGGCAAGCCACATGGCAGCTGCACCCTCCGCTCCTCTCCACCTCTTGGAGGGAGGGGTGCGGGCACCCCCCAGGAGACCCTCCTTCTCACCCCCGGCTCCCTTTGGGGGCCAAGGAGGCAGCTTCTTCCTCCCCTCCCCAGGGGCAAGGGGAGAGGCAGGGCCCCAGAGGAGGGATGAGGAGGGGAGCGGGTGGGACATGGCTCCCTGGTACCCGAAAGGTGGGGAGCTGGGCAGGCGTGGGCAGGAGGGACAGGGAGGGACAGCTGAGGGCTGTGACGGGCAGGGGGGATGAAGTACTGGGCTGGTGGGGAAGGATGGCCCCTGTGGCAGGCTTTGGAAAGCATCTTCCTCACATCTGGGGGAGCTGGTGGCACTGGGTGTCTCGCGGGAGGGGGCAGTGAACCGAACCCGTTCAAGAAGTAAAGACTCATTCTCACGATATAGTCACTGGGAGAGGGGATACGGCTGCGTCCCCGTGCCCTGTAACAGTCATCTCATGAACATGCATCCTGAGGGCTTGTTATCAAGGGATAGAGGCGAAGGAGAGGCTGATCTTAATTTTGCTGTCAGAGTATTATGTTCCAGGAACCGATAAAGGACACATGCCATGGCTGCAAAAACATAAATGAAAGCAAATGTGAAAGGGAGGCTGTGGGACGAAACTGAAGTGCCGTTGAAACCTGGTTTGGGGGAGTTGCTCCCAAAACACGTAAGAGCTCTGCAGTCTTTCCATATGTCTCAGGAGCTGCTCCAGGGGGACAACAACCAATTCTGATTTTGGCTAGTCCATACTTTCAATCTAATCTAGTTTCTACGAGACTTTTATTAAATTATAGAATGCTGAAGTATTTCTATTTAGGAAGATTGTCTCCGCTGTCTTTTGTTTCCTGAGTGACACAAGCTATATCAGATCTTCTGCAAGTTTTTGCTTGAGTAATAACCATATTTGTCCAGAAAAAGTAAAAACTGATTAGATCAACCTCATTTTATTGTATTTATTTTAGCAACCCGGTTGCAAACTGAAGGATATTAGTCCATGCGTGTATTCCAAACTCACATGAATACGTCTTAAAATGCCCCATAACTCCATGAAGAGCAGAACTGAGTCTGAATCCGGACCGCTTTGCAGCCTGGGACATGCCAGACCCTTCCTGATGACCCTAATTGTAGTATGTCCTCCTGTGCAGGAGGCCTGGCTGCAAGAGAAGGGGGGGAGGTTTGCCTCCACCCGACAGCCAGGGACACGTCTCTCTGCAGGGAGCTCCCCTTCGCTCGGGGGTGGGACCCTCCCCTCCAGCCCCCAGGTCCTCCACCTCCCATGGGAGTACCCCAGTGGGACGGCTCTTGTCCCAAAGGCAGCTCATGAGTTTTAAGGTCAGGTGTGAGACGACTCCTCGGGCTGCTCCAGAGACATGGGCACCTTTGAGGGGGCGACCTGCCCGTGCCTGGAGACCGCTGCCACCCTGCCCCAGAACAAGCCCCTCTAAGTGCACATGGAGATAAGTCCCTGCGTGCTGAGCAGGTCTCTCTCAGGGGGTTGGGGAAGCTTTAAGGTGCCTGGGTCGCACCCGAGAGCTTTGCAGCAGGAATGGGAGCTCCAGGCTGCTGCTGCATGTGCACGTGTATACAAACTAGAGCTTAAGATAGCTCTCCTCTTGGTCTAGCAGTAGCAAGGCTGTGGGGGACAAGCAATGCTAATGGGCCGTCCTCTCAGAAATTACTTATCCATTAATTATCCATTACTGTGAGTTTGAACAGAAATGAATACAATATTTTACACATTTGAACTGAATGCTTGCAGAGCAGGCTGCTGCCCGGCACGCTGAACGTGCAGCATGTGGGGCTGTGCAAAATGTGGCACCTCTGAAAAAACAACCAGCTGGAAATCCAGATGATGGGCTGACAGCACGTAACGACAGCCCAGGCTTGTGCCACCCTGAAGCTCTCTGCAGTCCGCACGGCTCTCATGGCTTAGCCCGAACCCCAGCGCTCCCAGAAGCAGCAGGAGCAGCAGTGCTGTGGGGCCGTGGCTGCCAGCTGCAAGCAGGCTACAGGACAGACGGCTGCACTTCAGTGGAGGCGAAGTAACTGCTGAGTAGTAACCACAAATATTTACAACGGCTTCTGTACGTTCACGATGAGTGTGGGAACTAATAAAGTTGGGCACAAGCAGCGGACATTTCAGAATGGCTGCACCTGGGCTGGAGCCAGCCTCACCGAGGCGCTCCCAAGGCCCCTGGCCCCGGGGGCTGCTCCCAGCAGGCACATCTGATGGTGGCATTGCCCTGGCCAGGGATGTCGGCATTGCATCTGCTGTAGTTTGCCACAGACTGTGACCCTGAGGATGCAAATGCATCCCACAGCACACACCAGGGCAGAGCGCTGCCCTACTGGCACCCCGGGGTGCTGGGTTGGGCATACGGGGTGGTAAGAGGGACCAGCTGCTGCTATCCTGCCTACCGCGTCTCTGGGCTGGAAAAGGCCTCAGCAAGCAGGGAAGGAGGTTTCATTTGCCTGGCCAGCAGAAATCCCCGCAGGACCTGTAAAGACGCGCCCGTACACAGCATCGGTGGCAGCAGCGGGACCCAATGGCAGCCACCCAATGGCACTCGCCGTGGCTGAGTGCTCTCGGGTTCTGCGGGGCATGGGGGTCCCGCATATCTACCAGAGGAATGGGATTTTCAGGCTTTAAGTATTTAAGGAGCTGTGAGAGGGCAGCCGGAAGAGGGCGAGGGCCGGGCAGCATCCAGTCCCGCTGCTCTGAGCGCAGCACTCAGCTCCGGTGCAGGAGACGGACCCTGGTCCTGCAGCACCAGCCCACGCTCTTCTCCCAGCACCTCCTGCTCCGAGGGGTGCGCGTGTGTGTGCATGGGGGGGGTGTGCTCCAGAAACCCTTGCTGCTCTCCACAGTCCCATCTGCTGCAAGACGTACCTGCTCTTCACCTCATTGCTCTGCGATGTTGGGGGGCACATTTCCAACAAGGTCATTAGTACATCAGGATAAGATGTTTTCACACCAGGGAGCAAACGGCCCCGGAGGAGCTCGGGCTGCCCACGCCAGTCAGGACACATGGGTTATGCCCCCACATGAAACTCATGCAAACCTCCTCTGCTGGGACACATGGCCTTGGCTCCCTGCAGCTTAATCTAGAGGAAAACAGCTGTGCAGGGCCTAAAGTGCTTTAAATGGTGTGTGGCGTGGGAGGGCTGCCCTGCCGCGGGAAGCTGCAGGGAGACAGGGATAAAACAGGTGCCCCAACAAGGTCCATGCCCACCTCTGGCTCCTGAAGGGGGGCATCAAAGCTGGAGCTGGCTACCCTCCACCTGTGCTGCCTCGCTAGAGCTTTTAAATCTTTCCCTCTGGACGCCGGCGTCTGTGCCCCCGGCAGCCTGCGAAGCGTAGGGGGATGCTGACTCTTCGGAAACCCTGGCTGAAGTCTGCAAAGCGGGACGTGGGGAGAGATGACAGCACCGCAGACGGCTGGGAGATGCTGGATGAGTCTGCGGTCACACGGACTAAACCAACACCACTAGCAAGATAAGCATCTTGCTGGCCCTGCCCAGCCACCTTTTGTGTTACGGAGGCTTCCCCGCCTCCCCCGTCTCCCCCGCCAGTGTTTCATCATGGGCCCACCACTGGCGGCACATAAATAGAGGGCCCGGGCGGGCTGTGGGGCGAAGACCGGAGACACGGCTCAGGGTCCTGCACCGCGCCCCAGCGCCCGTCCCGCCTGGCCGGCCACCCTGCAGGTAACCAGCTCCGTGCAGTGCCTTGCGGCACGGCCACGGCCGGGACCCGTGGGGACCTGGCACAGGGCAGGAGGGAGCGCCTCGGCCAGCCTGCAGCCTGCTTTCCCAAAACTAAGCGGGAGGATGAGCATTTTCACTAGGAAAAGTGTCCTGGCTGGAGCAGGAGGCTGTTCCCGCTGCAGCTGCCTGATGACAAACGCGATGTTGTGGTTTTGCTGGAAATGGGCTCTGTTGAAGAAGCCTGATTTCATTGCTAGGTGGGGTCAGAGGTTTCGGTGGTGAATGGGACTGCCGGGGTTGGACAGAGGTTCGGGTGTGCAAAACCTTTGATTTAATGGTGTCTGATGACGGTGCCCTTCTCTCTCTGTGTGTGAAGCCCAGAGGAACCGGGCGGCCGAAGCCGGGAGCAGCCAGGAGGGAGCTCTTGGAGTGGGGCTGCAGAAGGGAGCTCCTCGCCGAGCAGCAGCCTTTCCCCGGGGAGCGGGTCTGGGCTCCGTGCTGCCCGGCACAGCGATCAGTTCACTGGGAACGATGATAAAGGAACTGGTAGATTAAAATGTGTGAATGAAACGAAGGGGCAGAACAGGAACTTACAGCAAGCATGAAGCAGTTACCGGTAACTTAGACAAGCAAGAGTTTGCTTTAAAAACAGGAAAGCTTTAAAGCCTTTCTTTTTTCAAATTGAAGACGGATGGAGTTCACGCTTTCAAGTTTTTTCTTTGTAGTTATGCAATTTGGAAATATTTTTGTTTAAAGAAAAGTTAAGAAGTAATTGCAAGTAGTTGCATGTCTGCAAGAGTAGGAAATGGGGGCTATAAAAAATGTAGGTAACGATATAATTGTAATCAAAGGTGGCATTGGGGCAACCGGAGAAGAGACCCAGCCTGGAAGGACCCAGTGCAGGAGGGAAGCAAGCGTATTTAATACAGCAGGACGTAAGGTCACTCAGACAGGGGGAAGGGATACAAAAGTGCAGGCTGCACTTAAGGAAATGTTGGGTCTTGAAAAGCTGGCAGTCCGAAAGAGGAGTCCTCAGCCTTAAGACAGAGAAGGGAGTCGGCGTGAGCTGCCAGGAGGTGCTGTGCATCCTAGGGAGTGTAAGTAAGTGGAGGAGGAGGAGGGAGCAGGCACAGGGAGGGGATTTCATGCCCGTTAATGGCTCTCCGCTTGAAAACGGGCTGGCCGAAAAACGGAGGAAGGCAAAGAGCAGTGTCTCAGGAGGAGTGCCCGACATTGGAAACATCTTCCTTACGAAGCAAAGGCTTCGCAAGTTGAAATAAGCATGAGGTGACCCCCTTGGCTTCCTGTGAGGGAGTGCGGCGGCTGGAAAAGGCAGGCAGCAAGCTGCCAGGTGGCAAGCGGCACAGCGTGAGGGGCCGGGAGCTGACACCCAGACCCAGTCTGTGGAGAAGCAGGGTCCCAACTGCAGCAGTAGCCACAGGACGAGCCACCAAAACAGACAGTGCTTCTCTGAGCCCTTCATGTGTCCACGGCTGAATGCCTTCCAGGAGCAATTAGTCACTGAAACGTAAATTATTAGCATCAATATAGTGGTGAACAAGTGCCATTTGCTGGCCAGGGCAACCGTGCCAAAGCTCAGTGTGTGCTGCAATGTAGACTTTGCTAACCCAGTACCCACGTTGCAGCCATCTGAACACCTGGTGGGTGGAGGACACCTCGGTGGAGCCAGGATGAGCTTTCGGGCACAAGACTTTTTGTTTTAGAGCAAACCACCCTGGTCCCTGCAAGCTGCAGATGACCAAAACTACGGCTAACGGGCATGTCGGGGAGAGGCGGCTGCGTCCCACTCGCTTTAAACCTTGGAGGGGTCCAGACCTTGGAGGGTTGGTGTGCCCATGCCCAGCGTGACACCTGCACCTATCTCCCCCTTTCTCTCCCCAGAAGCATGGCTCTCACCAGCGCCATTCTCCTGATGCTCGCCTGCCTCCTGCTCTGCGGTGCAGCCCCGAAACCCATGTGTGACCCCAGCGCCTGCACCCCGTGCCCCGAGAGGGACAGGGAGGGGCCGACCACTGCCACCGCCGGGGACTGCTGCCCGCCCTGTCCCCCACCCTGCGCCTGCCCCCCCTACCTGGAGAGCGACTGTGAGATGCAAGGCTTCGCCAGCGGCCACGTCCCCGCCGGCCGCTCCTTCTACATCGACTTTGCCCGCAAGCTGTGCACCTGCCACCCCGGCGGGGACATCACCTGCACCCCGCTGTGTCCCCACCTGCCCCCCACCTGCCAGGCCGTGGGCAGCCCCGTGGCCGACGGCTGCCCCCGTTGCGTCTGCTACGACGAGGAGGAGATGGCGGTGCCCGCTGGCACCGTCACCGCCCGGGGTGCCCGGATTTGCACCTGCCCTCCCCAGGGTGGGCAGCTGCAGTGCAGCGGCAGCGAGAGCGAGGAGTGAGCCTGTCCTCTCTGCCGGCTGAGGGCAGGAGGACGGGGAGCCTCTCTGGCAGCAGAAGGCTTTCTGCGCCTTGGGGCATCCTTGCTGGAAAGTGTTAAATGCTTCAAACTGTCCTAGAGGACTTGGCGATGGATATGGCTGTGCCACAGAGCACCAGAGAGATCCCGCATTGTATGTCATTTATATGCCAGGGCAAAGCGTCTATGGCAGGTGAGCTTGCTTTGTTGTAAGGTACGTTCCATGGCGGTGGGCTACGAGAGGTTAGATTGCTGCTAGCGTGTAACTGAAACAATGCAGTTATTTATTTATTTGTAAGATGATTGAGCTTTTGTACGTGTTTACATTTATATCGTCTGTTTATATAACTCGCTGGATAAACTTCCTCCTGGGAGCCAGGTTTTCGCTTCCTGTAATTCCATTAAATTCAAAGTGGTGGGACCAAAATCAGAAGATTGGCTGACGTCCCCCTCTCCCAGCTTTTTTTGAGGTTGGGGGAGTAACTGGGTTAGCACATGGCTGTGTTCTCAGGAGGAGGCAAACCCCTCTCACGCCTCCATCCTCCAGAGCAAAGCCATGAAGGCCCACGTAAAGGATGTTGGCAGTCAAGGGTCGACCCTTCACAGCCACCTCGGTGAAGCAGTTACCCAGGGCTAACCCTGCTGTCAGTCCCTGCTGTGTCCTGTTTCAGCAGGAATACCCCAAATTTTGTATCAGTGACTGAGTCCTCCTCACTTGTGCTCTCCCCTTACCGCTGCTGGAGACCAACATAGGATATGGCAGAGCCGCATCTTCTGAATGCTTTGCTGTATATAGATATATACATACAAATATATATATGTAGGGAGACTGTAATAAAAAACACAGCTTCATCACATGAACAAGTGTTAATTTTGTTCCTTCAAGGGGTTGAATAAAATCAATTTTACCAATAAACTTTTGAAAACTTTACTGATGAGCACACATACACTTTCCTCCTGCGTTAGCTGGTGTTACTCGGGCCAGGCAAGCCTCTCTCCAGCTGCCTTGGCCACGGGTATTCCTGGAAACCTTAAACATGCCCCCTGGCTTCTTTTCATATTCCTTTTTACTGCTCTGCCTGATGCTGTACGACTGCAAAAAGCCAGTGAGGAGATGAGATTCAGGTGAAGGGTTAGAAACAAGTTGGGGGAAGCAGGCGAATTTGCTTTTCAAGACGAAGCGAGGGTCCCCGTCAATTGGCGCTGTCAGAGGCTGACTCTGCCCCGGGCTCTGGTGAGCCTCGGCCAGAGACGTGAGAGCTCAGCACATCTGAAGAACTGCTGCACCCCGAAGCTGGGCCCGGGGAACAAGGGCGCCCGAGGGGGCCACGCAGTCCCCCTCCACACAGCCACCCCACCGATGGCCCTCGGTGGGGAGCTGCAGGGTGGGAGCGGGCTGGGACCCCCAACCTGGATGTTTCCCGAGGCTGGAGGGCTCTCGGGGACTTACAGGGCCACGCTGGTTCGGGGCCTCGCACCGGGCAGTTTGAGAGCACACGAAGGGGATGTGCTGGGGACATACGGGGACGTGTTTTGTGTGGAGCTGGGGCAGCC
Organism: Ciconia boyciana; assembly: GCF_034638445.1. Lineage (NCBI taxonomy): Eukaryota > Metazoa > Chordata > Aves > Ciconiiformes > Ciconiidae > Ciconia > Ciconia boyciana. The sequence continues at coordinate 122,232,153 of NC_132934.1, read as the reverse complement.
GGGATACCTCCTCGCCCCAGTCCTGCACCCACTGCTGCGGGGACGGGGAAGCAAGGCAGCAGGAGACACCTTTAATGGGGAAAACATCCCTTCCCAGGAGCCTGGCAAGCTCCCTGTCCCGTCCCCACTGTCGGGACGACCCGTGTGGCCGTCACCCACGCCGTAGAGCCGACGTGCTCGGCAGTTTCGCCTCCTGCCTGTGTGATTTGCAGAAAATTGCAGTAAACCCGAGGGCTGGTCTGGGTGAGGAAGAGCGCTCACCGCAAACCGAGAGGTGATGTGGCCTCGCAAAAGCCACCACGCGCTCCCGCTCGATGTGGAAAACCACAAGAGGCACCAAGCCCAGGCATCTTCGGGCAGTCAGCAACTTCTGCAGCGCTCGCTTTGCAGTTCGGAGTTGAGAAGCTCGTCACTTGCGACAAGGAACAAGGTTAGGAAACAACACCTCTTACCTTCCCCTGGTTTCCTGAGGTAGGTGTTATTAGAGAAGGCAGACGGCGACTCCGGATGTAAACTGATATTGAGACTACGATAATGAACACTCAGCTCTTCCACCACAGATTTTATTGCAGCTGAGCCGTGGGGAGGGGGTCAGAAATCACCCTCCCCGAGCAGCGAGGGTGCCCACGCCTCCGTGCGCGCCGGGTCCAGCCGGCTGCCGGGGCTCCCCAGCTCCAGCACAAGCTGAGCCCCCGGCCTCATGCACGTCCCTGCCCTGTTCCCAGAGGACGTGTTTCTGTCACGGGGAAAGGGGTTTTACCCAGCGTCCCTTCCCCCTCTGCTCTTCTCCATTTGGTTGGAAAAAATCTCTTAGTTTTTAGTAAGGTTAAAGCTCACTGTCACCTCACAGACCAGACACCAGCATGAACGCAGCAGGGAGAGAGCAGCTCCCGTCTCAGCTGTTGCCGGGGTGGGGGAAAACAGCACCTACACCGACCGTACTCAACATCTGAGCATCCCGTGCTGCTGCTGAAGCCAGCAGCGCAAGAAATTCCTCCCATTATAGGTTTTAATTACATTGCTGTCCAGGTATTTCCAAATAGCTGAATAAATTCACATCCTGTATATGCTTGCAAGGTGTGAGTATTTTTAGTCCATGGGGTTAGCTCTCTCATCTGCCAAGCATTTAAGGCAATCAGAATGGGTTTGCAAGCATAGCAATTGGGTTTGCAAGCGTAGTGGTTGTTCGGAGGGAGTCACGAGTGATTTGGGCAGACTCCCTGTCACCTGGGGAGGGTGGTGGTCAGCTGAGGCTGTTTATTCTTTGTCAGGCATCTTATCTGTCCCACTGCTTCTCCCCCTTGTGTGACTGATAACCTTTGAACAGGAAAGAATGACTGACAGACAGCAATCCCTGAATAATATTGGTTTTGTGTGAATGCTCTTTATACAGGGTCAGCATAGGAACAATGAGGAGTTACTCTTCAAACAATCTGTGCAAAAAGTCCCCGCCAGCCCCTTTGCAAGCCGCCCGTTGGAGGTGGAGAACAGTTTCTTTGCCCTGCCACCATCTCTGATTTGAGGATAGCTTGCATCTCCAGCCTCTGCCTGGATGTCTCGCAGGATCTGTCTACATTTCATCACATTGAAATAAGAAGCTGCATTATGTTACTTTTTCCAAGAACAGCACCAGCACAGGGAGAAAAGAAAAAAAACCCTGCTCAAAGACAACGCACTGTTCAGTTGTCAGAATTTATTCACTTAAGTTTAACGTCTTGGTTTTTAGCATGCTTTATTTGAATGGGTGTTGTCCTGGACTCTCCAATATTAATCACACATGTGCTTGTCTATGTTTTGGACACAATATTGCTGGTACTGTCATTTATTTTTTTCCAGGTCAGATTTTCCCCATGATCTGGACATTGGCATAGTTTTGTGGCTACCCATTTGCATGGTCACTGTAACTTTGCATCACAACCAGGCACACGTTCGCAGGTAAGGAGCTGTACATGTTTCTTAAGTGCAAAGCAGTATACAAACTCTTGTGCGTCCCTAAACTAGCCCTGAAAATTGAGTCAAAAGCTGAAATTTGCAACTCCTAAAAAGAACTCATTTTACATATAGCGCAATCAAGTTGGGGGGGGTGGGGGGGTGGTGGTGTTTGTGTTCTTCAGTGTCCCATAACTTTGTAAAAGATCATTACTGCTGCTTAGTTATTTGTGGAACTGACAGGGCCTTTCTTCATTGTATTATTGATTTAATCATTGATTTAAACAGAACTATGTTTTGGGCATCAATCCTTTTAACATGCCCTCTTAGTTCCTGCCTCATGAGGCTGTCAAATATTAGGGTAAAATACTCATGAGTGAAAGCCCATTAGGAGGTGTCCTTTCAGCACAACTATACCCAGTGCCAAAGAGTTAAAGTGTTTGCCCATGTCCTCCTCCTTTCCTGACACCCTGCCAGAAGTGAATTCTTTCTGGGTAGTTCACCAAACAGCTTTAGCATCCCTGCTGCTCTGCTCCCCCCGTCTTCATCTGTAAAGCCCAGCTTTAGGAGTACAGCTGTCTGTCAGTTTGACTAGGTATTATGCTCTTAAATTATCAGAAATCCTGATCCTGTGGCAGGTTCTGCACTTGTGATTTCTGACCAGGATGACAGCAATGTGAGAGGTTTCCTACAGGATACCCTAATTCAACTAAACCGTACCCACTCAGTGTTGGTAATGGACTGACTACATCCCCCTAGAAAAACTTTTTCTTTAAAATTTGGGGGCAGGGAGAGAGGTAAAATTTGAAACTATCTTGTGAAGGTGTTCCTTATAGAAAATTTTAGGCGTATACAGTTGCCCTGACATGCCTGCTGGCGTGGCAACGATGCAACGTACTAACCAGTAAACGGCACAAGGATGAGAACTAAACTTGCACACACAAATGTGATTGGGTCAACATAAAAAGAAAAATATTATGAAGTAAAAGTTGACCTACACCAGGACATTGAGCTGAAGCAGATTTTTTAAATGCGACTTCTTCCCCTATCCCTTTGGTCCAGTATCACAGTGAAAAATCACAGAGGTAGCGTAGAAGAAACTGCAAACAATATTGCATGGTAATAAGAGAAGTCCTGATTGTTAGATGTTCTCTGCGTCACAAATAACAGCCTTTCCTTCTTCCATGTGGGGGGGCAGAGGGGACCGAAAATGTAGGTTTGGCATTTGAAACAGATGTCTTCTAGGAAGAGCAGAGGAGCTGACGCTTGGGTTATCTTGGTCAAAATCACAGAGCAGCAAGCAAGGGGCTGCACAAGAGGGATTTACTGGTCAGGAGTTTCAGGGCAAACTCAATATATGCACACTTGATGCAGTGTGTATTTTGCTTCCGAAATTTAAAACAGAAATGGATTTTTCTGACCATTTATTAAGTCTAATTTCTTTAAATTAAGGATTTGCATGATTTAAGGGGAGGGGGTTTGCATGTTTTCCCAAGATGTGCATATTTTGTGATACAGCGTATTAAAATATGCATTTCTATGCCTAAGACCTTTACTGGAACAAACGGAAACATTATAAAAAAGCACATCCGTGACAAAAATGACACACATTCATTTGGGAAAATAATGTACAAATTGTTTTAGGCCTAAAGTGATTTAGCTTCAACGTTGTGCATCTACACTGACAGCTTATTTTCAGTTACCATTCCGATACTGCGTTCATCGTAGCATCCACAACTCAGTTCTGTAAAGTTGTTGGGCTTTTCCCAGCAAAGCTGGCTTTGAATGTTGGAATGATTTGCGGAGCCATTATTCAACACTATTCAGAGTTGAAAAGCTCAAGTGACACAGAAAAGTCTAGGGCATGTAATCAAGGATTAATTGTTGCCAGCTTTCAAAGAAAGGAAAGAGGGGAGAAAAAAAAAAAAAGAACAGGAATGCAAAAACAGTTGTTTGAAAGCAGAATGAAGAATCTTGGAGGAAAATTATTATTTCCGTAGCTGCTTAAAGTGTCACTGCATTTACAAGTGAGTCAGGAGTAGTGCTTCCCCCAGCATGTGAAAAGCTGAAAAGGCAGCACAGGTATTATCTAAACCCCTCAAAATCTCTGAGTTTCATTTGATGATGCTTCTTAAAATTGTCAAGAGCTTTCAGGTCTCAGTCCAGCTATAGTACTGAGTTAAGAAAGTTAATCAGAATCAGCTGTGCAAAATAGTCCTTTTGTATATCAAAAAACCCAAACAAAGAAAAAACCCACCCTCTTGTTCCAATATAAAAATACAATGAGACACCAGTAACAGAAATATTCTCTCTCTCTCTCTCCCCATCCTGGCCTTAATTTGGATCTCACCCACGGAGCCATATATACTCCTAAGTATCTTAGAAAAATCAGTACCTGTGCAGTAATGGATTTTGCTTACGTAATCACACATGTAGTTAAGTCCCCTTGCCTTTCCTGTGTGCTAGCCTCTGCTGAAAGTAAGTGGTCTAAATCTTAAAGACCAAACAAGGTTATAAACTGAGCTATGCAGAAATGCACAGTAAACATAATGTGATGAACGTTTAGACACGAAGGAGAGTGTCTGCAGTTTGTAGCTCATACTGAAGGGGGGGGGCACAGCAAAAATGGCATATAAGTCAATCACTAGTTTCTGAAGTATGATCTGCATATTATTCACAACTATTAAAAATCTAAGTTTAAAAATGCTTGGATCTTAAACTTAAAAAGTGGGCTAGGAATAATGGTCAGGAATAGGTCCAAGGGCCTAATCTTCTGATTTACACTAGTAGCGACACAAAAGTCCAAAGACCAACAGGGATTATAAATATCCATAGGAGATTTTCCCTGATTATTTCATAAACTCTAGATCACATCTTAGTTGCATGAGGAAGACAAACCGAACCTACAAAGGTCACATTGCTTTCAGCTTTTAGTAGGGTGTCCAAACGGTGGTTTGCAATTTCATTTTGTTTTTTAAATACAACACAGGCTTAATCCTGCATACCTTGCACACTCTGTACTTGCATGAATTTAAATACGGATTTTGAATAAATAATACAGTACCTAGGATGTGTCCCAACCTTATCTGTTACTTTGTGCAGAATCCTCATCTTACACTGCAGGTAGAGTCGGGTTTATTTTCCCTCGTTTTAGCATTGAGGATATTGCTCTGGTTTTCTACAAAGAGGGGTAATTAGAAACAGCCCTAAGCTACACACTAAAGGATTACTGTTTTGTGAACAGGTGCTCCACAAAAGCAAACAGGTTCATCGGTTGCTTATGACTATGCTTCTAACTCCTCTAACCCTTCTTGAAGAAGGGGATTCACCTCTCAGGGGAATTTGAAACCAATGGACTAGGGACACGATATCCTGGACATAACGTAGGTGAAATAATCTGCTTTACAGGGGTTTTTTTTGGTTTGGTGGTTTGGTTGGTTTTTTACTCTCTTCAGATTAAGGGAAAAATTGCTCCCTGGCAGCAGTGGAGTTTAACTCCTGGTGATACCATTGGAAATAGTTTTTCCTCAGGTGCTCTTTTAACGTCAGACAAAGCAATGATGAAATACTCCTGTGTCTAGAACACATACTACTCAGTTAATCACAGATTAACCCTTTAAAATCAAAATATGATTCAAAATCCCTGGGGACATGTTCTGGCCTAAGTCAAAAGCTGTAAAGCTTTGGCATGGCATCACGAGGCTGTACCAGCTCCAGCCAGCACCGTCACGCACGGGACCCCTTCAGCCAGGTGTGCTGGGCTCAGGGCTGTACTGTCTGGGGATCGCACTTGGATGTCACTGAGCCAGATGCTGGGGAAGCAAGAGTAGGAATAAATAATGCTTCAGTGCTAAGCAGAAGTACATCTTCTCTTCAGAGCACCCATGTCTGCCTGCATCTTTGCGCATAAGACTCATACACGCTGGATGAAACAAGTCTGAGTTTCTTGCTAGAGAGGAATCGCTATCTTGTAATAAAAAGGCTGCTCATTTCCTGAAGATTTCTGATCTAGTAGAACATGGTAATTTTGCAAGAGCATTACAGCCTATCTGGCTAAACAAGTTAACACATGGGACTTGCACAAGGGGAAGTCTTTTGAAATAAGTCACTGCCATATATGCTTGGAACCATTACTGAAAGTTTGATGTCCATGCCATTTTAATTAACAATTTTGAAACAACAACAAAAAAAAAAAAACCCAAAGTCACACACATTATGGACTATTTACCTGCTAATTCTTTCTTTCATCGAAGCTGCTCCTGCATGACAAACGCATAATAAAAATCCCCCATACTGGTAAGAACTAGTAAACATTTTTCTTTTGCATAAACAAGAAAACTCAAACAAATAAAAAGGCCGAGAATTGTCCCTAGCCAAGAACTGGTTAACTAGTTTGAAACTATGCTCAAGATTTCTTGAAAACATATTTGTCTTTCAGCCAAACAATACTGTTAAAGTAACGCAAATGCTTTGCTTTAAAAATATGCTTTTTCAGTTCACTGAGAACAGCAGCGTAAAAATAAATCATCCACAAAGCATATTCTGATTTTTAATTTTATCCCTTGACAGATCAGTTGCTTCAAAATCCCTTAACAACCAAGGAAAAAAAAAGTGACAAGGTTCACATTTTAGAGATTGTCGATTGTATAGACCAAATGTTGCTAACCCATGGAAAGATTTATGGGCAACTTCTGTCACGACCTGAAAACACTGGATTCTATTAACACAAAGTCAGTATCTTTATAGTAGTCTACAAGGTTGGTAAGGCATTTCACTGCTTTCTCGCACCTTGCTTTTCTCTGGCAAAAACAGCTGTGATCACTCAGCAGGTCCTAAAGAACTAAGTCACAGAAAAGGAACAGATTTTATATCTCCAGGTGACAAGAATGAACAAATAACATGATTTGGGCAATCACTTAAAAGCACATTAGTGCCAATTTCACTACACTTTACACTGGCTGATCAAGTTACTTTAGGAGTTAAAAAATAAACAACCCAAAACCTATTTGAAGGAGGTTAGCCAGCCAAGGGTGGGGGGGAAGGAACCCACACTGAGTCTGACAAAACCAACCTGCTTTACTGTTCAGTGCAGCTGAACAGTAAAGAGCAAAGTGTATTCAGCACAAGGCCGATGATTTGAGCATTTGCACACTACAATTAAACCTGCATTTTCATGGATATGCTCTGTTTTTAGGAGGTGGTGAGAGTTTGAATTTATTATTAGGAAACCAAAACATTTCACTTAATTGTTTAACATGCGAGACTTTCATGAGGGAATTAAGGTTAGTTACATTTCCAACAGGATTTCAAAACTACATTTTGCCTATTCAACTCTAAAAACTAAGCTGAATAGAAGCCTGAAAGGTTTAAAAGACTAATCAAAGTAACAGAAGTCAGAAAGACAATAACAATACAGCACCTAAAAATGGGTAATTCACACATTTTTGACATTTATGTCTTGCATAGACAAGTACTTATTAATTTTTTTTTCCTCCCAGGACGACTCAGCTTCAGAAAATAAATCTTAAATCAACTTTAATTACAATTGAATGCATGTGTTCCAATTTTTCAAAATACCAGGGTGTTTTCTGAGTTTCTGTTTGTTTGTTTTAAGTGCTACAAGTCTAATGGTTTTATGAAACTATCATCCCTTGGAAAGGCTTTGTTTCATCCTTTGGGCTGTCAAGTGCATAAAGTCAGGAAGCTGAATTGCCTTCTAATTCTTTCTCCATGTGATTAGAGAAACAAATAGATATATTATTCATGCATTAAGTCTTTGTGGCTCTACTCCACTAGAATATCCATAAACCAAGCTACTCTGAAAGCGCAGGAACTGGGAACTCTAATTCCTCAGTGTAGGTCTGCCTTCTGGCCATATTTTGAACATGAAAACAACACATGGTGCACACCAGGTGTGTAACACAAATTCCTGCCCTTCCAAGCCCTTCCTCCACACCCTCGTTTCCACTGGAAGAAAACCTAGGTATGGAAGCAAGATAAAGTTGGAGGGCTCTCCAAAAGGTTCCCAGTAGTGATCAGGGACCAGAACAAGGAACCAATTCTCTTGCAGGTAAATGCAGCCCGACAGGCAGCCTCACGGAGTTTCCCTGAGGTCAGCAGGACTCCACTTTGACCCAATATCCAGATCTAGGAAACTCTCTGCAGAGCCAGAGCCCTGCCTGTCGATTCTAAATGCTTTCCAATATGATTATTTCTTTGGAACAGTCATTTAAAAATATCCTGATCAATTTGGAATTGATTTACTGAAACACAATGTTTCTAAAGTCAAAGAACAACAGGAAATTGCCTTGCCTGTTACAGAAATCTTGGAAAAATTGGACTGAGAACCCTGTTTTGGGTTAGTGATCTAGATTATGTTGAAAAAAACTTAAAAGTTTCAATAATTATAACTACAGAAGAATTACATTGATTTTAAAAACAATTAGTTCTATTGGATACGAACATGACTTTAATTGGGGGCAGGAGGCAGAATTATACATGGGTTTAAAGTTAGGTCCCCTAAAAAGACTTTTTAACTAATGTAAATGTGTACCTTTCCTGAACAGTGATGCTTTGCTTAAACCAGCAATCTTTCTTACACTCAAAAAAAGGAAGGACACTGCTTTTTTTTTTTTTAAATCATGAAAAGAAAAAGCACTTCTGTGCAGTTCATACCTGCTACAGAATTCTCACTGAATTAAAAGACAAGGTTTGAGTTCCATATGTTAAGCAATGCCTTTGATTATATTGGTGAATTCTCTTCAGTTTTAGGAATTCACGTCCCTATGTTTTTACGTTTCTAATTTGACAGTAAAACTATTACATATTCCCCCTTTCACAGTAAATTCTGTCAACTTCACTTTCCAGGTACTGATAAACTAGCTGAAGACAAGGTCGCAAACGCTTCATAAGAATAAAAAACTTTGGCTGCCCATAAGGTGGGGCGAATAAAAACGCTAACCAGGTAATGGTTGCTTTCTGAAAAATAAGCTTTCAGAAGTTTGCAAACCCTGATGCCTGGTTATTTCCAATTGAGTTCCAAGTGGCACATAAACTACATATTCCTGAACCCTCTTCCAGCTAGCTGTATAGATATTAAATTGTTTTAATACCCTCTCTCTTTTTAAGATCTTGGTTCTCATAGTTTTCAATGTAGGCAAATGCCCATTGCCGCATTACCTCCAAACCACAGAAGTTCTCTCGCCCATTTTGGTTTACCCTTCCCTTCACTGCTGGCTTCTTGCTACCCCAACAGATCTGCCGGCTGAGCTGCTTCCTAGACTACCTCAAAGCAGGCTGGGGAAAGCTCTGCTGGTAGGTCTGGGGCAGCAATGACTGGTCAGGGAGGGAAAGGAGATAGTGAGAAATGGCCTGTTCCTCCAGCATAGGTTGATTTGGAAAAGCACGTATTTTTCCATAGGCCTGTACACGCTGAGAAGTAGACTATTCATCTGCCTGTGTCCTAGAAGTACAAGGATTAACGCACTATTAAATATGAACAAGGGTAGCTGAATAAAAACCCCAACAAACCAACAAATATAACCTACTATATAATGGAAACTGTGGGGGTGATGAAGAATTTATGGAGTTAAATAAAAAACAACTAAAAAGAAAAATACAGAATCCGTGTGTCTGTTCTAGTCATCTCAGGTATCCTTTGCAGGAGCAGTAGGTTGAATGTTTCCAAAGGAGCATGATTTGTACGTGATATTTGTCTTTTAAAATGTTTTGGCATCAAACTGGATTTCACAATAGCCTTTGAGACAGTTATGCCGTGTCAAATCTTTCCTAATTAAATCTTTCATTATTCATTTACTATGCTCTTTAAAAAACATGGCACATTAGTGCCAAAGCAGAGAAGTTAGAAAAAACCAAATTCTGTAGAAGTTACCACTCCAGCTGGAGTAGATCATTACAGCATTTGAACTAAGAAGCAAGATCCTCAGCCAGGAATAAGCGAAAGCCATAGCAGAAACATCACTTGTGTTGACTAAAACCCAATGCAAATTCTTCAAAATAGCTACTAGTCATTGAAAACTAGTATTACTCTCCATGTATGTATGCCAATGCTACTGACATTTCTTCCTGAAGTTTTTCTTCATACCAACTTACACTTGCCTTGGAAGACAATCTTTAAAGACCCACTTCCAATCATTTAAGCATGTCAAAAAGTACATGTGTTAATCCTGTTGAAATCAATGCGACCTAAGCATAAGCCTGAGTGTTTTGTGAAGCAGAAATGAAGTATTCAATTAAATATCTGCATCTGTCAAAGGGCTTTGTTCAAATAAAATGTCTAAAGATTCTAAAAGCTAACATCATCTTCCCTGTCACGTTAAAAATGTAACTAGATTTGGTCTAAATAAGAAGGAAGTTTTGGCTTTGATCTAACCCAACATTGTGACAAATGGACAGGGGGGGAAGGAGGATGTTGATCTCACCATGAGACTCTTCGAGCCTGTTATTTGTAGTAAACAACAGGAAATACAAAGTTCCAAAAGTAAGTGTTCATGGATAGACACACACAGACTCCAAACTTTGGGAAAAACAAATGAATTGTTACCACAAAAAAAAGTGTTTTCATCACTAGCTCTTAGTTTTTAAATGGCACACAAGGATTTTCTACTCTAATAAAGCCTGCTGTATATTCTGGTAGTAACCTTCAGATTTGAAGAAATTTTATATAAAGCCATAAGTTATATTTCTTTTTGTATTAGGGGAAAATATTTCAAATGCAATAAAATAGCAGAGTGATAGCAGAATTCATGACTGTGTAGTAGGCAACTTTTCATTTTTCAGATTCAGTTGTACAAACTATAAACTGTTAAATTTTTCTAATAACTGGAAAAATTGTGGGTATTTGAATTTACTTACCTGAATATTCATTTAGCAAATATCTTCAGATACAAGTCTAGATACAGAGTTAAGGTAATTTGAATATTAGTTTACACATAATATAAATCAATGTTTGACAATATCAAAATCCCATCAAACAGTGGGTCCTTCTTATGCTATTATCAAATATAGTATATCACTGTGGGATAGCTGAGAATCACAGAATGCTAGCGTAGGCTTGTTTATTAAATCTGGTCAGTTTTCAGACCTTCCAAATAGGAATACTAAACATTTATTTTTCCTCTCTGGAAATTCTTTTTTTTTTTTTTTTTTTCCTCCTGCTTAATACAGTCGTCATCCCAATTCCTAGTGAATTTATAAAAATATTTTTTATCCAATAACCCCGGCAAGGTAAAAATAGGAGTTTTTATAGCAAATGATAAACAGGCTCACGGACTATGAGAGAAACTAAACTTATTTAAATTGCCATACATTCGCTACTGAATCACACATCAACATTTTCTTTTTATGTGTGTTGCTGTCCACCTCAGACTAGCAGTTTTTAAGGTGCAGAAGCATCTTTCAAATATATGCATCTAACTTAATGATTAAGTTCCACACACTAGTGTCACATGCTTTAAATTTACATCACCTGCCCATCAAGAGCTGTGTTAAATAACAGCACTAATTGAAACTGCATAATTCTTTAGAAATTGCAGCACTTCCAATTCATAGAACAAAGGGGTGCTTATGTGGTTCTTTATATTACTAGATATAATTTTCTGAAATAAGAAATGAAAAAAAAACCAAACACATTTGAAAGAAGTTGCTGCACCTGCAAAAACACTCTTTAAGCTTACTATGAAATACAAAAAAGTGCACCCTTCTATATCTACATATAAAACATATTAGAAATAAAACTTGTGTAAAATGTTTGCTGTGCAAACTATAAAAACAGTCAGTCAGTCCATTCTTTTTCCTAAACATTTTGTCACACTCTCTTTCTTCCTACTGCAGAGAATCGCTGTTATCCAAGACCAGCCCACTGATATTTGTTGTTGAGAGATCTCCTCCATCATCTTCACCGCTGTCTACAGACTCATCCTCACTTTGCCCTGCCATCATAACTTGCTGAACAGCCAAAGTAGCGCCATCGGATGACAAAGACTGGAGACTGTCTACATTCATGTTGACTGGAGCTGTAATTGTTACAACAGCACCTGCAGAAGCACAATCATAGTACTTTAGCATCTTTCTTGGTTTCTAATTTTAAGTAATACATATTTATATATAACAGAGTTTGTTTCTAATCAACAGGAAGAAAACCTAAGGAACTAAATTAAAATAAAAGCTATACAGGTTGTCAAACACTTAAAGATCAGGAAATGCCAGAATTAAGTTGGCCAGGAATCTTAAACTTAGCTGTGTTATGGACACCCATTACAGCAATTCTCCAATCAAGTCATCACAAGACCATTTCTGCAAAGTATTCCAGCTTAATTCATTGCAAAAAAAATGGGAGTGTTCATAGAGATTCAAGGTGACTTCAATGGATAAAGCTGTTGTCCGATCCAGCAGAGGCTGAGGGAAAAGTTGCTACAAACTGGAAAGGAATAAAGCAGCAGGCGGCAGGACAGAAAGGATGGTCCTGAGATTAAAGCAGTTATTTATCTTTCTTAAATTGAGTCTATTTGTTTGATCTGATGCAGAGGAAGTTACTTCAGACAAAGCCTTTGGAGGCTCTATTACATTTCTCTGCTTCTCAATGTTCAACTTGAAACACGAGGCATATATAGAATTGCAGATGCTCAGTCCCTCTAGCAATAGTGAAAGGAATGTGAACAGGATGGGGAGTCATGAAACTGAAATTGCAGTCCAATACTGCTAATCAAACAGAATGCTACTGACATGCATACACATACTGAGAGAACTTAACTGCACATCTAACCTTTGTTCTGTTGTTTTGTAACTCTTGAAACAAAAGCAACAATCTCTCAACATAAATTCCAATAGAATACCCCCCCAAAACACAGAATTTTTAAAGAGGGAAAACCTGACACATTTCTGTTATGTTTTTTCAGACTAAAAACACATTTATACTGAAATACCAAGAAGGTCTCCTCCCCCCAAAGGCATCAAACCCTTCATTTCCCTGTTACAGAGGAATTAACTTTATTATCTGTGGTTTAGCCAGTTGTCCTTACCATCTGACATCGTGAGCTCGTTAGATTGCTGCTGAGCAACTCCTGAGGCAATGGAGTCAGGCCAGAACCTCTGAACCGGTCGGTTCTGAGCTGTTTTCTTCTTTGTTTTTGGAGTTTCAGAACAACTGGAATCCAGCATCGGCTGAAGAATTCGCCTTCTAGCATTGATAAACCTAAACACAATCAAAGGCAGGGAGTACTTATGACCAGTTGTCTGCAAATTCTCTCTCTCTCTGATTCACAAAGTATGCAGCGTGGAAAAAAAAAAAATTAGGAATATAAAATCTTCTCCATACCAGCTTGGCTTGACTTTTTTTTTTAAACGTGTAAAACTGCTCCTAGAACACTGGCATCCTTTGATTTTGGCAAACTAGCTAAGAAAGTACTTCTACCATTTTGCTGCTAGCAGCATTTTTTCCCCCACCTCAGAAGGGGAAATTCTACAGACAGCATGACAGATGTACATTTCAAGATCTTATTAAAAAATAAGCACCAGAAAACTTGCTGACAGCACAGCTCAGAAAGCTGATACTCCTCTCATTAGGACTCACCTAAAATCTAGCTCCTGCCTAACCTAGTTTGTTTGGTCTGGTTTCATTTACTTCCTTAAGCTCCTGCACTACTTATTTTATAGACTCCCTGGCTTTCCAAGGTCTGGTTCCTGATCCAGGAGACAATAGCAAACACATTTTTCAGATCTTTTCCCAATTCCTTTTCGTTCCCTGACTTTCACTTGTTTACTTTAACATGCTAATTGCTGCCCTTCCCCTTCTGCTAGTGAACAAGAAAATACTTAAACGCCATCTCACTTAGCTACCAGCAGTTAACTGAATCAATTTCAACGTAGCTTAGCTGTGGCAAGGAGCTGTGACTGAGGATAGCATCCCTTGCTAAATCTGACAAAACACATCCAGGACCCATCTTTACTTGCAATGGAAGGAAGTAGGGTGCAGCTGGCAGGTCCACATGGTGTAATGCAATCCTTTGCAGAGACATTAGTTGGATCCCAGTACCATAGAGCTCCATTACTACCATGTCACACAGGCATAGTTCCACTGTTTCACTTTTAGGAACTAGTGTACTGCCACTATCTTGAGTATTTCCCCACTGGACCCCTCTACAGCCATGCAGCCAGTGTCATCTTTGAAATCTGGGGAAGATCCCTGTTGGACCAATACCACAAGCAGAATAGGATGCATGTCAGCAGCCTTACTCCTCTCTTCTGCAGAGGCAGGTGTATTATCTTAAACCCTTACTGATGATAAGACATGCTAAAACATGTTGAACCATGAACTAGAGTAGCTGAGGTACTGACACTCTCCATTCAGAGATCACTGCTCAGAGGATAGCATCCTTTGATATGAGAGCAGAATGAGTATCTGTTGGCAGTAACTTCTTAAACATTTGCAACCATGATTACCAGAGAACACGTTTCAGAGCTTCAGGTCACTAAACAGCTTTAAACTTCAATTTCTTTACTTTCAGAAGAGACATGAGAATACTTCCATCTCTTTCAGCGATAGAATAGAATGTAATTCCTTAATATTGCAAAGTTTTCTGGAGGCCTTACATAATTTAAATGGCACAAGTATTATTATACCTCACTATAAAATACGCTTGTGTATTAGTGCATAATTCTTGTATTTTTATACATATTTTGTAACACATATAGAACAGTAAGTTCAACTCCAGATGTCCAAGCTATACTCTTAACAATTTCTCTATGTTGTAAGCATGTGGAGACAAGGACAGACATTAAGTAAGAGTTTTTGCTCTTACCAATTGTTAACCTGGAGTAGTGTCAGATTTGTTTGTGCTGCAATCTGTTTCTTCTCATCCTCTGTTGGATATGGATGCTAAACAGGACAAAAAAGCAAACAAAAAAGGCATAAGCTTGTTTCATCTCCTCATCAAAAATAAGGACTCCTTTATTACAACTGATTAAAGCTGCTAGATTAAGACGGACTAGTTAAAAAACAAGCTTTAGAAACCTCACAAACTTTTATAGATAAAAATCATTTAACAAAGAATGCTTTACTACACAAAACTGATTTTATTCTTGAAAGTGAATATGACACCATTAAACTGCTGATGTGTAATTCAGAAGAAAAAGCTTCTCATGGCTGACAGTCTTTATTAAACAGTGTGACCCCTGGGCAACACAGCATGTGATAAGATCTGATTAGTTATGCTGTCTAAAGGCAATGTCATATGAGAGTACTGACAAGCATTTTCTAGTTAAATAAAGCTACTCTGAACTAAAAGGATGAAGACTGTGTACATAACATAAGAAGCACACATGCAGTTTCCCTGTATCATTTGTCTGTTGTAAAATAATTGTGAAAGACAAAATATCAGTCAACTAAACATTGTGATATAACTTGAGACCCATTTATCCTTTCAGGATAAGTATTTATGCAAAGGAAAGACATTCTATTGAAAGCACAAGTAGATAGTGACACAGTTGGTACACATTAGAAAGATTGTTGGAAAGGAGATAAAGCCAGAAAAATCGACATTCTCTACAAAAAGACGCCACAAAACACAGATGGAACTATTTTTCCTTGTGCCATGAACCAGGGTGTAGAGAGCGTTAAGTTCTCAACACAATGAAATGAAGAAAGATCCCTTTTAACAATGTTTATTGAGATCATGAGGTACAAATGTAACATACTTATTAAAACAATAATAAAATCAACTGACATTAGACTGTGGAACTACTCCAAATGACTTCAGGGAAAACTGAACTGAGATTACACAAATGACAACAGAATAAATTCACGTTCTTTATGAAGCAAAATCACAAGAGACCGCATAAAAGAGTTACATAAAAACCTGTGACTCCTAATCATGTTCAGTCCTTACCCCTATGTGCTGAAAAAGCCAAGATCTCATCACATTTGTAGCGTGCTTGGGAAGAACTCCTCTTTTATTTTTTGATGAGCCATCATCTTGATGCAAGATGCCTAGATCTTGGTTTAATTGCAACTGAAGCTGCACATATAATTTTAGAAGAAATAAGGCAGTTAACATAATAATAGCAGTATTCTGTATCAATGTATGAACAAGTCATTTATAGAAGGAATGAAAAGAAATTAGGCTTGAGGTATGCCGATTATAGAAAGCTACTTTATTTGCTAAGGAAGACTTAAAATAGCAGCTCTCCTACAACAGCATTCCAAAACGTCTTTGTCCAGAGAAAATGCTGTATTGGATTTCTACAGTTTTCTCATTTTACGTAACTTCTGTTTTAAGAATTACAGGTGTTATCAGGCTGTGTATGTGATCTTGTGGCAATAGCCAAATGCTGATTTACTATAATTTAGAATAAAATCCACCTATATAGATACATGTCAGGTTAATGATCCTCTGTACTAATCTACACTACCCTAGGGATCTGATTGCCTTGTCACCCTATGTAGTCATTTGCACATGTGAAGAGCAATTTAAAAACACAGTGCTGAATATACTCACTGTGTGCAAACATAAACAACTATGTAAGCTGTAAAATAGTACTGATCTAAGACTTAAATGAAGGACTTAAAGTAAAATTAATTATTATTCTAGAGTTGCAAATAAAGATGCTAAAGGTCCTGCTAAATAAATGCATCTAAATTCTCAAAGAGCAAGAAGATATATACGATAGAACCCTTAATTCACTTTACAACACTCTTACTATTTTCCTAAAGGTTCATATTTATTTCTCACTTTTGCTTTCTTTTTCACTTCCTATGGATACATCAAATCATTTGCACATCGGTTATCTGAACATTAGGGAATACAGTCTTAAGTGCCTATGCAGAGATAAGAAGAAACAGCATATAAATTGCATGAGAGATTATATTTCAGACAATTGTAACTGAAATCATTCTAAATCAGGTTTTTCAGACAATATGGAGCTATTTCTTCAAGCCAGTTATTATGTCTATGTCCTGTATGAAACAAGTTTTAAACGAGGTCTAAGCTATCAAATTACAACAAATACATATTTAGAGCATACTTTTATTTCCAAAATAATGTTTTGCATTCTCAATAATCTGCTTGTATATGGAGGCTTCATAATGAACTTGCAATAGCTTTCCCCCAGTATTTTTCCCCTACCTCCACAGCATTCTGAAACACTGAAAAAGAAGAATCTGAAGAAGGATTTCCTACGGGTGACAAGGAATACAAGTCCGAACCTATGTATAAGTGGGTTTGGAGATTCCAACTAACATCAAGAGTAGCCACACATATCTATATAGAAGGTCATGTCCTTTTTTTGTTTATTTTTTTTTCCATCAGAGGTATAAAAAGCATTTTTCTTCAAAACCACTTCAGTCTAGGAGAGTAATTTTACACATTTCTTTCTGAAAGGTATCTGAGGACAGAACTGCATGCATTCTAGGGAAGAATATGGGCAAGTACACGCATGCTACTGCCAATAAAAAGACAGTAAGAATACACTAAGCATACTTTTTCAGTTGGAAGGTTAGAAGAAGGAAGGAGAGAAGACAGTGAGTCAGTGATTACCAACAGATTTTATGCTGTGGAGATGGTAGCTCCTCATTCACATTTTTAATCAACTCCGGATTCCTGGAAGATTTGATTTACCACTTCCTGCTCCAAGAGAAAGCTAGCAAGGTTTTCTGTAACTGAAGATGGCTTAGTTTTCCTGTTTCCTTTTCCTTAGTTGTTTCTTTGAGCTCTCCAGATCCAACTCTTAAGAGCCTCCCCAAAAAAGAGTGCTGGCCCTTACCTTTTAGGGTATGATATAATGAGCCCAATGTGAGGATCTCCCATAGTCTCAACTGAGCATTTTGAAGGTTTTATGGCAAAATGCTTCTCAACATACATAAATTCTGAAATACATACAGTTTCACAGTACTAGTGGTTGCCATCGTGATAAAAAGTCAAATTTCTGACAGCAGCAGTGTGGCACCATAATGCAATATAGTAAGTCTATCCAGCCATAAACCTAGTTCAACAATTAGAAAAAGTTTTAATCATTGAAAGAGTGTCTATTTTATTCAGAGGGTTTTTGGTTTGGTGGGGTTTTATTGTTTGTTTGTTTGTTGTGTTTGGGGGTGGGGTTTTTTTTTTGTTTGTTTGTTTGTTTTTAAATCCATGTACCGATACTTTTCTGCCATCAGTAAAAAAATATACTTAACAGGTAGGAACTATGATGACCTGTCGTGGCAAGGGAGATCTGTCTGGGACCTTATCTCATGTTATACAACTTGTAACTCCTATAGCAGTGCTTGCATTAATTTTACATTAGTTACTACGTGTGCGTACACAGAGCTCATTTTGACTGTGTCAAATTTAAACCAAAACTCTTAAAACCAGTGGATTTATTTGAACCCAGAATACTATTCTGTGAAGCCCATGAAACAAACCTGAGAGTTCTGGATACGAATAGTCCCAGGTGACAGTGCTTGTGTCACCACTTGACCTTGCGGAGTGACCACAGTGACTGGCTGATACACTGTCCCCCCTTAAAACAAAACAGCAACAAAGATTATAGGTAAGTAAAAGCCCTTCAAATATTATTCTCTTTAAATACACAAACACATCAGCACTGCAAACAATACAACAGTTTTGATAATGTATCAACTATTCTTTTCTAGTAAGCATGTAAGATGTGCTCTTTGCTACACTAAATTTTTTTCCATCCACAAAAATCTGTATGAAATTTTATTATGTTTTCCTGTATTTTAGGCATTCTAAATCTATTTTCAAAGGAAAATGCCATGACTATCAGGCTATAAAACAGTTTCATCGTTTTAACTGAGCTAACTCTTCAGCCAACAAGGGTCACAACACCAAAACCACACCTATGTGCGTTGACTGGTTAGGGCAGTCAGCTGGGTGACATCTAGATGTTCAGGTCAACTAAGGTGACAGAATCTTGGTGAATGCATAGGGGGTCCTGGACACCAAAGCCACAAAGCACATATTGTGTCTCAGGATAACCTCTCTGCAAGTACATGCTGTAGGAGCAGACTGCATTGCTTTGTTGCATTTGTAGTCAAGGGTTTTTTTTTCTGTTTGTTTGTTTTAAAATCTTGCTTAGAAGCAAGATATAACATTTCAGTTCAAATGTCATCTCCATACAATAGCAGAACAACTTGGACAACAAGGATTTCACAGACTTGTAGGTGTGGTACCAAAGTCCATAGATCATGAGACAGCTAGCAAGTGCAATAATTTAGGTAATGCATGTTTTTGTCAAACAGAATTCTTTTTTTTGAAGAAAAAGGGGGGGGAAGAGTAAACACACCCCCCCAGTCTTGAAATATCTTTTAACAAAAGTAGCGCTGCACAGAAAGATCTTTTAATATTATATATATGTAACCTCCACTCACATATGCATACTTGGTACACATATAAGTTAGACAAACATTCGGAAAACAGTAAGGCACCAGTAAGTATTATAACAACTTTTCAGGTATTAGAGTTAAAACACATTTTAAAAGTGTTTGTGTTTTTTTTGTAACAACTATAAAAGAAACCAAAATGAAGAGCAAGGTGCCAGTTTTTCTTTACTGTGTCATACCTGCTACTGTTGCCATAGTTACATTTCCCTGCTGCAATGCTGATGCTGGCACCATAATCCCTTGGGGACTGAGCGTGCCTGCAATGGCACTTGGAATTTGCTAGAAAAACAAAACAATTAGTTGCTTGCATTTTTTTTGAAGTTGTGGTTTTTGGATTTATTTTTTTTTTAAGGAGATAAAGCATGCTTGTGTAATTTTGGCTCTAAAAATACATTTGGAGTTTAATCACAGGATTAACTTGAAAGAGACTTCATTAGAGGTTCATCATTACCTACATTAACTTTCTCATTATCACCAACCATTACCTTTGAAAACCCTCATGAAAGCAACTGTTAGAAAAGACATAAAACTACCTTGAGAAATTTTAGGAAAGAAATGATTCTAGGTATATAAATAGTAAGAGAAACAGTTTCCAAAGGCACAAGGGAAAAAGGACAGATTAAATGGACCCCTGATGCTCTTATTACAAGCATCAAAGCTTTAGAATTTTAGTTACTACCTTAATTCCTTCAACTTCAAAATAATGTATTAAGTATTCAAGATGCCCAATATGTTTTATTCTGCTCGGGATAGTTCTTACTCAACCCTGACCATGCAAACTCTTACACATTCCTTAATACGTACAAATAATCTCTATTGTTACCAAATGCAAAATTCAGTACCTCCTGTCTCTCCAGAAGACTGTAACAGACATACAAAAAATATCTTTTAAAAGCTGTTTTTGTCTGTTTTTAGACTCTCCTTTCCACACTTCCAGACACCAAAACCTAAGTAAGAAGTCCAGACGGTGAAGTTTAAAAGTCATTGAGGCTCTTCAGAATATAGAGCATCAGATACATTAGTAAGTCAGAGAAGGATCATCCCCTAAGACTAGATATCTAGTAGGTACTCGGATGGCAGGGGCTCACTTTCCAGCATCTAACAGCAGAAGCATCAACCATAATGTACTAACTGTTGTTAATTAACTGTTGTCAATTTACTACAAAAAATGCAATTGGTTATTGTATTTCGGTAATGTCAACTGTATATAAACTGAGGTTCAGATGTATAGAAATGGGTACTGGTCATAATTACACAGTCACCCCAGGTGACATGCAATGATATACATCTCAAATATTGCAACTATAATCCATCAGACACTGTCTATTTGTTCCAGAATACAGATTGTGTATAAAAATTATCAGCCATCTCAATATTTTAATGAAGCAGACTAGACTAAGGAGACCTTCTTAACACAGAATTTTTTTCTTCTCCTTTGTTTATCGTTTCCTAGCCTCCTTCCAACAAAATAGCAAATCCAGGCTATTCTGAGTATCTCCATTTGCTAAACTGACGGGAAAATCATAAAAGAAAGACAGACCAAAAAAGTGACTCTCTGTTCTGGCACATTTCAACAAATTTGTCCATCAGGCAGTGGCACACAGGTGTGCACACAAAAAAAAAATACAGCTCTTTCTACTCTTAATAACCGATTTTGAGAAAGTAAAGAAACTACAGAAACTCTGTTTGCAAACTAATAGCAATAGAAGTGTAGTTATAACTTCCTAAGGAAATCTAAGCAAAAATACGCTTACTTGTATTTGAAACATACCTGAGATTGCACAGGTGAATAAGGACTTCCAGGCTCTCCACTTAATAGAGTTTCACTGTTCATTTTTGTCTTCAGGCAGGCAATGTAACGACTACAGAAATCCTTGCAGAGTTCATTAACCTTTTCTAGCTCAAGCAGATGGATACGTAGAACTTGGATTGCTTTTACCATCTAGGGAGAGATTTGGAAACAAAATAACGGTTAACTTAAAAAAATATTTGATGAGATTTCAGCAAACACTACTTTCCAGTAACAAAGACCATCCAATTAAAGTAGAGTTACTAATTGCTAAGTGCTGACTGGAGTTTTCTAGCTCTGGCCATTATGCTCCTAAAATGTGAAAGGAACACGTTTACATACAAAACCTGTATCTTTCCACTGCATAAGTACACTACCATACAGGAGAAACAAAACACAACAACAATATAATCTTTGTCATATGTGACACAGTAGGAAGACAGAGCATAGTTAAGGTGTACATGGAGCACAGAATGAGCCTGCATATCCACGTGATCTTTTATCCCCATCATACAACTCTGAGTCATACACCACACGAGACCAAAAGTGAAGGAAAGTAATCCCATCCACACATATTACTTGGAAGTGTGGTTGGAACAGCCTCGGTAAGCAACAGTCATCTTGAGCTACATATCAGAAATATCAGGTTCAGTTCCACATTACACCCTGACCCAAGAAAACCAAAAGTGTACAGATGAACTTGACATACACTGAGAAGACCCTTCTGTAACTTAGCATAAATTTCTCACACAGATTGCTAGAGAGCGTGAAAGGTACAGGAAATGGCCTGCCATCTCGCCTATAACAAAAACACAATAGCTTTTATTTGTCTATAAGATTAGAATAAAGAGGTCCCAAAGTTTGTCACATTGTTCAACAAAGCTTGAAGTAATGAAACAGTTCTTCAGTCCTAGACCTTTGAAGTGCCTCTGCAATTGTATGTCAAAGATTAACAACTCTGGGGTAAAATCTTGTAAGAACTTCCAGGTGAGGAGGCTGTTTCTGAAATACAAACCATTAAATACAAAGCACTAAACCCAATAACAAACCCATGTTTAAACAAAAATTGAAGTAGAGGAGATATGTATGTGATGAGAATACTTATCATGCTTACTGTGAGAAAAAGGCTCATAAGCTTGGACAGCTAATGGTATTACATACTGCATAAAAATAGCTTAGGTGATTGTAAGGATCACGGCAGAAGATCAAAAGCTGAAACCCAATCCAGATGGCCTAAATTTTCAT
The DNA here is from genome assembly GCF_034638445.1 of Ciconia boyciana. Classification (NCBI taxonomy): domain Eukaryota; kingdom Metazoa; phylum Chordata; class Aves; order Ciconiiformes; family Ciconiidae; genus Ciconia; species Ciconia boyciana. Next base: position 122,209,792 of record NC_132934.1, on the reverse strand, counting down.
GAATCACTAGGAAATACAGGACATTCAAATACGTACATAACACACTGGCAAAGTAATTACTTGCTTTATTTTTTATGCAGCGCACCATCCCCAACATTTACTTGCTATGCTAGATCTCCAAGAAAAATAGCCTTCAGTCTTATGAAACTGAACAGATTATAATTTTGAAACATAGTGCAGAGCTTGATTTTAGCATTATTTGGAAAAATCTGTCCTATATGAGGAGTCATTTACCTGGCCGGAGCACCGAATCCAATGACCAGAAATGATAGCTTACTAAGTAATCCACTTATTACTTCTAACTAAAGAAGGCAACTGGGAGCTGAAGTTGCCTTTGTTCAAAGCATCTAAAGGAGATCAAGGCAGGCAACCTCCTGTGTGTACTCCCCTCTCCACCATGATGACTTTAGCTTTCATTGTGACAGATCTTTTCCCTGTTTTTTCAGTAAAAGGTATTCCAGTTGTATGACACTCACCCTGTGTAGAAAATTGTATGTTAAAATAAACAAGAGAAAAAAAAAAAAAAAAGAAGTGATAACAAAAAAGGAAATCTTATCCCCTCATAAGGCTAAAAAGAAAAAGAAAAAAAACCCCATGTATCTTTAAAAGCACAGCTGCAGAAAAATCTGAGCTGTAGACTTGAGGCAGTTGATCCAAATTAAAATCTGGTAACTCTTATGACCTATGACACCAAAAGTCTTTGAAATAATAAGTGCAATGGCCCAGTGCTGAGGTATATAAAACAGCAGTCTTCTAAAACAGCCCTCAGCAGTGGTTGCTGTTTAAACTGTGTTTAAGCACCTTTAAACACAACCAAGTCAAACCATGCAAATTTAACTAGATTTTAACATAAAACAAAGGTCATCTATGTTTAAAGATATTCTGCTCCTTTCAGAATTAACGATTGTTCTGTAATACTGCAATAGCCAAAGAGTTTCAGAGACAAAAAAGCTTGAATTATAAAATTCTTCATGTGTGGCAGACCAACACAGAGCACATATATTAGTGAATGCCTTAAACATTCAGCTAAAACTGAGGTAACAAAAATATGCCTTTGGGCACATAATATTTGACTGCATTAGTGATTAGTTTTGCTCAGTCAGGAGGGTTTCTTTTTCTTAAACCATTACCCATATTTATATTATTTATTTATCAGCATTTGTTTGGAGGAAAAATAAAAGTTCTTTCTTCAGCTCACATTTAGTTTCAAATTGATGGTTGATACTTGAAGTGAAAATTGAATTAAAAGTCAAAATTAACCATAAACCAAGAATTAGTAACACTATCCAGGTTTCTGCAGAGCCACACACAGTCACACTACTCTTACAGGAAGCTGCATTACTGTGGTTAGGGAGGCAAACAAAACTTTGTAAATACGCCATGCCTGTCACGAGGACTTATTTACTCATTTTACAACTACACTAATTGCGGCCATATGGCTCCTGCTCTCTTGCAGCATGGGTGGACCAAACTTAAATTTGTTGGCAGAAGTTCACTTTTTTCTTGAAACTAAAAACATGAAGAACTCCTGATAAAATCATCCATGTTGAACAAAGGTAATACAAAGAAATGTTTCCAGACAGATCACAGCAGCAGTAATATTTCATTCCTATGTTCTTAAAAGGCACACCTTAAAAATCTACAATAACCATGCTTTTGTTATTTAGTGCTACTGAGTAGAATATGCCACAGAACAATGAATTTTTATAACCCATGTGATTCAGCCTTTTCAGCTGTAGAAATAAACTTGGAGCTTCATTTCAGAAAAATGCACAAAGACAGAGGTAACCATGAGATATATGTACATTACTGAAACTGCAGTAAATGGTAAACTATTAAGCAGACAGAAAGATTACTGAAAAACCTCCAGTTCTTGCTAAAACTGCTATCCAGAGCATATCCACCTATAAATATATCATATATTAAATTTGGAGACATCTTTAGCCCTAGAAGTGCTTTAGATTGTGCCTGCTTTCTGTCTTTTCAGTGCCTCAAGCACGTGGTACAAAGGGCACAGAACACACTATGCACTACCTTACTCATAATCCCCAGCTCACCTTGTTTATCCAAAACATATACCCACAGTTTTTTTACAGATTTCAGGGCACATAACATAAGCATATAGCAAATACGTATGTGGGCAACATATATGAAAGAATCTCCATATATGGACAAGTAAGTAATCTTCTCACTCAAATGACTCTCCTCATGCAAAAAACCAATTAAATATGTACATTCACAGCTCACCTACCTTCCTGAGCAAATCCTTCTGGGGTGATTTAGGTGTTCAGGGGAAGAACACAAACTCTGGGAGAGGGGGTATTTTGTTTTCATTTGTTTTGATTTGATAACCTCTCTCCCCCCTATTTGGAGTCCCCAGCTATGAGACATAGCTAGGAAAGGTATGACTACAGGTTTATGAGACAGTTCTGCACATTACAATAGTAAGGACACTTTTCAGAAATGCAAAAGCATGGCATGTTCACTCAAGAATATTCAAATGACATCAGCTGGCTTCAGGACCACCACAACTTTTCCTGACACAACTAAAAATTCAATAGGATAGTCTGTGAAAATAGGGTACCGAACCAAAAATCCTTACCCCAAACAAAACAAAAATCTCGGGGGTCTTCAAAAAAGGCAGTGTCCTGTTCAAATACAAAAGTGAGAGTATATTTAACACCCCATGTTTTGTATTGTTTCTAGACTTGATAAAGCCTTAAGTAACCTGCTCTGACTTCACAGCTGACCCTACTTTGTGCAGGAGGTTGGACTACAGACCTCTTGAGCTTGTAATCCAACCTGAATCATCCTGTGGTCCTATGAATGCGGGGAAATCAAAAAAGCCACCCATATATGGGCAGAGTTTACTCTGAATAGAAGCTATACAAGAGGTAGGAACCATCCTGAGGCAACATGATGTTTCTGCAGTGGCTGGGTTAACAGTAAGCAACAAAGAAGTGCTAAGTACTGAATGTCTTAAGACATAATGTAATCTGTGAAAGCTCTAAAAATTATCTGCAAACACTCATGCTGAACAACTTCTTAGACATGGAGGAACCTGTCCATGTAAGTCCTAAGCACAAAAGGATACTAATGGAGAACAAAGAGAAGTTGGTTCATTGGTTCATTCCAAGATCCATTTTATCTGTGAAAATGAGATAGAGATGTCAAAGGATAAGGGGCAAAGGGTAAGGAACTCCAACAGATGATACTCTGTTATGGGGATACAGCTGAGCACGCTTCCAGAAAGAAGCACATGCACTTGGGAACCTCTGGCTAGCTATACAGACCACCAAGACCTGGTTCTTAACAGCAAACGCATCTCTTCTGGTACTGATGCTTGATATAAGGACTAAGGTGGAGGCAAAGTAACAATCCACACTTCCAGTCTAGTACGTAAAAAACGAGCACAACCTTCAGCTTCCACTTTCTTCCCACAGGGACTAGGATTCAAAAAGGGGAGGTCTGCAGCACTTCTTGCAGTTAATCAGCACTTACATCAAGTTCAGAGAAGATCAATGGAGACACAGACAGAATGAGTGACCAAGAATCAGAAAAGAGAACAAAATTGTTGAAAACCAGAAGATCCCTGTAGAAGACATTCAAAGATAGAAGATAATTCTGGCTCCGATAATATGCTGTGCCATGCGTATCTATAAGAACTAAATATTTACTGCAAAAAATCACAAACTTGTACCTCTCTCTTTTACCTCCCTGAATGGTCTAACCTGTGTGGTCAGAGCCAGTGAAGTTGTAAGGGAAAAATTTCAAAGTTCTGTTTGTGGCCAATAGTTCCTGAAGAGCAAACACAACTACCACAGAAAAGCCACTTCGTGTATTTATTAGGGATGGACTGGAACTCCTGAGAGAGTTTCAGTCCAAGGACAACTACCTTTTCTGACTGGAAGATGAATCTGTGTTAAAAGTAAAGACATACCTAGAATGTCAAGACTTCCTAGATCTCAGGGCAAGCTGATAAAATCTGTCCAGGAGCTAGTATTGAAGCTTCTCAGTTTTCTTTCAACAGATCTTAGAATTGAACTTTGCATTTTCCTGAAATATGCTCTTTCTTGGAAGGAAAAGAGGCATCTTATATACCTCTCAGACAAAGGAAGAGACAACAAGTGAAACTTCAAGCTTCAGGAAACCATAAGACAGTTTTGTGGGTTTTCTAGTGCTGTAGGTTGTGAACACAAACCATTGCTGACTCTACTACATGAAAGCACATATAGGAAAAGAATAGGAACGTGGCAATAAATCAAATAAGAAATATGCTTAATCCAGGTTATTTCAAAGAGTTCCTTAAAAATTCATTTAAGGAAAAAACCACCTTCCACAAGAACGTGCCATTTTTTCCACCTCTTTCCAAACTCGTACGATCTATTCTGAGAAATTCTCGCTCTTTTAAATATGCTGAAGCCTAATACCAAAGTTCTGACCCGATTCAGAAGCCATCAATATTTATAGAAATGTTCCCATCCACTTCACTGCAAACACCCTATTCTGACAATGTGTCTGACCAAGTCAGACTCGGGAAAGACACTGCAAAAGTAAAAGGCCTAGTAACACTGTTTCTGTGTTGACCATAACCCTTTGCCATGCCACTTCAAGATCACCAGCTGACACTCTTGGAGTGGTTAACTAGAAAGAATGGAATCCCTCCATCTAGATAACAAAAAAGGATTGAAACTTGGTTTACAGGCCAGGCTTAGCCATATATGGATATCCTTAAAATTAAGTTTCAGGTGGATGCTACCAGTATTTCCCAGTGCTGAAATCCTTTATACTACTAATGCAGGAAACCACCAATTAATTTAGAATGGGAACCATAATACCAAAGTAACAAGGTAATCTAGACTGTAGCTTACTAAGAGCTACTCAAGTCAGAACAACCTTACACCGCTCTTAAAGAACTTCCTTTCTGGTCAAACTGATCTAATGCCTGTGCTGTCCAGATTAACGTTCTGTGGTCCTCTGGATGAAACCCAAACTTTTCCTTTGGAATATTCAAGGCATTTCAAGTGAGTGCACTATGTGAAACGTTGCCAGGATTGTAAGAGGCCTTACAATCAGTACCTGTGACCCTTCACAATTTCTGTTATCTAGTCAAGTAGCCTATAGGCAGTATGGAGCCTGAAACAATACTCTGCTGTTTTGGAGCCATTAGTTTAAGCTCCATCACAAAAACTGTGCAGTGTAGTTGAGTTCTACAGGCCACTTCCAAAAGAAGGAAAAGGAAAAATAACTGACACAGCTGAATTAGTGGCCAGTTTCCTTACCGTAGGCAGGCCTGTGACTCTTTTCAGATAGGACTTGAATTTGGCTCTCTGTAGTGCTGTAATGTTCAATTCATCTCAGTTTAGCTCTGGCTCCAAGATGAATGATTGCTATAAGCAAGCATTTACACCTTATTTGTTTGACTCTGCTGGGGTCAGATAAGAGCACAGGTGGAAAGCAAGTAGCTGTCTGGCCTACCTGCTCCACCGTCCTGGCTTGTTCTAATTAGCAGTCTTCACTAGCTTCTCCTTTCAAGTGAATGGTTGATTTAACATTGAGTTAAAAAGGAGAGACGGTAAGAACAGAAGACATAACAAAGGTGCACAATATTAGAATCCTTCTCTACTAGAAAGAGATTTTTAATCTCTATAAGAATGTATATGTTTATGTGACACAAGGCAGAAAAAACTGCCCAGCCACAGTGTTCTCTCTGCAAGCACCAATATTTCAAGCTGAAGAAGAGACTGAAAACCATACTAGCTATTTCACAACTTGACAGAAACTCTTCTGCTCATTGCCCCTGACAAAATGAACAGCCTGTCAGAATGTCAGCTGTTCAGAGTCCCCAGCCTTCAGGACAGGCAGAGGACAAGTCGCACTCAGATTTCATTTGGTATCTAGTAATAGAAAGGCATAGCTAACAATACGACTACAGAACAGGAGTTCAATGCCAAAGATTTTTGATTTTGCAATGTGGTTCCAGTTTAAGATAGTACTGACCTCAGCAGGCATAGAATACAAGACATAAACAAATGCTTCCTCATCCATCTCAAGCAAAATTAGCCAGATTTGTGCAGCCCATTAACAAAGGTGAATACCACATAAAGCAAGAGACTTTGTCACCACTGAAATCACAAACAGGTCAATCGGCAGGAAGGACTATTTGAACATAGCAGACCCATCTACAACCAAAGTAAGCTAGATCTGAGAGAATGTTTGTGTACAACCAAAAGCACGTGAAGCAGGCCAAGGCACGCAGGATTTTTGGGAAGCCAATCTTTGAAGGCTCACAGAAACCACAGAATAGTTGAGGTTGGAAGGGTCCTCTGGAGATTGTTTAATCCGCCCCCCTGCTCAAAGCAAGGTCAACTAGGGGGCAGATTGCTCAGGGACACATCCAGTTTGGTTTTGACTATCTCCAAGGATGGAGACTCCATAACCTCTCTGGGCAACCTGCTCCAGTATTCAGTCACAGTTACAGTAAAAATGTTTTTTCTTAAGTTTTAATGGAGCTTCCCGTGTTTCAATTTATGTCCATTTCCTTTTGCCCTTTCACTGGGCACCGCCGAGAAGAGTCACAGAGTCCGTCTTCTTTATTCCCCCATTAGGTATTCAGATACAATGATAATAACCCCCCAGAGTTCCACTGCTGCAGACTAAACAGTCCCAGCTTGTTGAGCCTCTCTTCATATGAGAGATGCTCTAGTCCCCTAATCATCTTTTTGGTCCTTTGCTGGACTCACTCCAGTATGTCTGTGTCTAGTAGTGGGGAGCCCAGAACTGTACCCAGCACTCCAGATGCGTCTCACCAGTGCCAAGCAGAGGGAAAGGATCACGTCCCTTGACCTGCTGACAATGCTCTTCCTAACACAGCCAAGTATGTTGAATTTCTTTGCTGCAAGGATGCATTACTGTCTCAAAAATTTGGCTTGGGGTCCACCAGGACTGTCAGGTCCTTTTCTGCAAAGCTGCTTTTGAGCTCATTGGCCCCCAGAGTGTACCAGTGCATGGGGTTATTCCTCCCTAGGTACAGGACTTGGCATTTCCCTTTGTTGAACTCCATGAGATTCCTGTTTGCCTATTTCTCCAAAAGCAACAAAGTACCTCTGAATGGTGGCACAGCCATCTGGTTATCTGCCACTCCTCCCAGTTTTGCAACATCTGCAAACTTGCCAACTTGCAAACTTGGTACACTTTGTCCCATCATCCAGGTCATTAATTAAGATGTTAAACAGTATTGGTTCCAGTATCAACCCCTGGAGTACAGTGCTACTGACTAGCCTCCAGCTGGACTTCATGCTGCTGATCGCAATCCTTTGAGCCCAGCAGTTCACCCAGTTTTCAGCCCATCACACCATTCATTTATCTAGTCCAATTTTATCAGTTTGTCTGTGAGAACTTTATAGGAGACAATGTCAAAAGCCTTAGTAAAGTCAAGATAAACCACATCCATTGTTCTTTCCTCATCCACTGAGCCAGAACTACTACATTCCAACTATTAGATTTCAGATGTGCTTCTGAAAAGAAATTAGGATTAGAGAGATAAGGGAAAACAGTATATTTGTGTTGAATTCAGAGAGTTACAAATGAAGAAAATAACCTGAGGCTTAGCAAGTCAGCAGACCTGCTTCATGCAGAACAGAACTAACTCTCATTTTTGAGTAAAGTATTGGAGGCAAGTATATGCAAAAAAGTCTTTGAAGAAAGTGCCATGGAAAATTTTATCGGTGTCTTCAAATTCACAGCTGATGTGCAAGCAGTGCTCCAGAGGTATCACTAATAGCAGTAACAAAAACCCAAACATGTTAGAGTGAAAGAGATAAAGAAAGAAGCAATTCCAAAATTATAAGGATTCCTGGTAGTCAACTTCCTAGATGCCTGGGTCAAACCACAAGATCCTGAAACTGGTATGTTATTTGGGGAATTCTGTGTGCAATTCATCCTCTAACAACCAAAGGTCCCACAAGATTTTGTACATGTGCAAATTAGCATCTGTGATGAACTGCAGTTTTTAGCTTGGATTTAGTCTTCCTCAGAAACTAATTGCTCTTTAAAGCATTTATGTCCTTCTCCCTCAATAATGCACTCCCTCCCCCCCCCCCCCAAATTTGCCTGAGTGCTTTCCTGTTCAAGAAAGATCTAAAATGATGGTACCAGTGGCCCTTAATCTCCAAGGATTTCTGCACCCCAATGGAACAGCCATACTCTTTACAGACAGACCATCTCATTATAACCATTCTGAAGTACTTATTTCTGCTTACAAATGTAGCACAATCATTAATAGTATTACACCACTCACATTTCAAACAAATTAAAAAAGCAAAGCATCCCACTGCTGCTCACGCTAGGGCTGTAATTAAAGAAGAGAGTTATCGTTTATTTCCCCTTCCCTTTATTCTTCTTCTTTCATATTCTATTTTTAATTCCTACAGTGACAGTCATTCTGCTACAGGGTTTATTCATGGAACTGTTTCAGCAGGTATATCAATGCTTCTTTCTATTTAGAAAACTAAGTCACTATCTGTATCAATAAATATTTCTCAGGTGAGCTGCATCAAAATTTGCCCACAAAGATCTAATGATTAAGATATTAAATTGAGATTTTGGGGGTTCAATTTTGTTCTAGTTGTAACTTTGGTCAAAGTGGCCAATGCCCGTTCTTCAGTTCTTCATTTATAAACTAAGAATCTTTACACCAATACTGGAGTATCATTATGTATCATATTATGCGTCCTGTTTTAGCTGCTTTCCCATCATTCTGAAGAACATCGTGTTAGAAGACGACCCAAACCAAAAACCTTATTTGAGCCTCAAAAAGTTTCCAAACTACAAATAAAAGCTTCTATAAGACAAATAGCTCCACAGCCAAAGCTGTAAGAGAACTTTTTGAAAGCACTCTTGCAGGTGGATTAGTGCAAAGTGAATTGCGTTAACTTGATCCATCTTTGAAGAACATTTAATCTAAGGTGACTTTATGTTTACATAGGCTAAGATAATTGACACAATGTATTAAGGTATTTCAATTTTGGGCACTGTAACCTACAGTTAAAAGGATATAACAAGTAGCTGAGAAGGTAACTTTTTATGCTTCTTTAGCTAGAGCTGTAAAAGCTTGCCTCACTCTAGAACATACTGTCTTCTGCCTTCTTTACTCTCACACTGGTCTAATTATACATAGACACTCTCGTAGCTTTATTTTCCATGACACTATTTAAATACTATCTTCCCAGAACATAAGTACACTAACGATTGGTCATAAAGTGCCTGGAACGAAATCAAGTTATGTAAAAGGACTATTTAGGCTGCTTGCAAAAGCAGCCAAAATTGACCCCTTTTTTGCAACAATATGTGCCCCTCCCAACATGCTGTTCACTGCAATACTCCTGCCAATTCTAAACAGAATCTCAGATTTATTTCTTGTTTAAGTCTTGGTTTTGTTTAAGAGTTTTCTCCAAGTATGTTACCTTAGCCTCCCACACAGGATATTATTTGCATAAATCTTTCTAGATATCAGCTTTAAAATATTACCGTTTCTGTTGTTTACAACCTCCCATCAATTTAGGGTTTTTTGTGAACTTCAATATTTTAAGTAGCCTTTTCTCCTATGAGGTAGACTCAAGGACGAAGACTTGTTTTATTACACAGTCCCCTTAAATGAATAGGTTTTCAAAAAATGAAACAAAACATTTGACCCCTGTAATTCTAACACTCTTGAATATGATAAAATCTAGTTGCAATATGACTCTAAAGAGATGAAGGCAGGTAGACAGTTTAGAAACTAGCATGCCAAGAGAGGTGTTTTCTAGAGATGTGATTCAAGAGAGAGACTAAAGGACTGGGGAAATCACAGCTTCATCACAGGAAGGGCTTTCAGAAAGCCTAAAGGAGACAATGACATGACAGAAAAAAAATTGTGTACATTAAAGAGTTTCTAAGCTCATCTTATAACAGCTCTTCTCCCCACATTAACGAGATGAACCCTGATTAAAAAAACAGTTGGAAAAAACTTACATCAATTACATGTTTTTGATAAACATATGTTATACACTTGACACACTAAAATTGATTTGCAGAGTCAACCTGGCTACGGCAAGCATATGTTTCTGTTTGTCTCTAATACACTGATTTCAGCCAGTTTAGAATAGGAAACAACTGTGAAGGGCCCAGTGTAAGTTTACAGATAAGAGGGAAAAATGGGGTCAGAAAAAATTAAAAAAAATGTTTCTCAGCATTAACATAAAGAAGAATCTCTTGTAGGAAGAAAAATGTGAGGAGAAACCGTAAGCATCAGTTGAGATCAGAAATTAGGAAGAAGAAGCAAATGTGACGATTGTTTCAGAAATAAAAGAAACAGCTTATACTTACCAAATTATCAGTTTCTGGATCTTCACAGAAAAAGGGTTTTCCTTCTTTCTCCTGCTTCCTTACAAAATTTTCAATATCTACATCAAAACTAGCAGAAGTTGTGCCTTCTGAGCCTTGTGTAGATTGTTCACATTTTTCAAATAATAGTGCTAACAAGGGAAATAGTGGGTGCCTAGAATAAAAGTTAAAATACATGAATAAGTATTTTCACTTATATGTACACCACTGAAAAGTAAGACATCTGGCTCACATAAGGCAACAGTCACTCATGTAAGAAACGGAAAGACAAGTCTTGGAAGAGACTGCATATAACACCACTGGCTATAGCAAAACATGATGAAAATTTTTTTGTTTTTTTTTTCCCATTTTGATTTACTGCACACTCTAGAGGCAAGTAAAGCAGTAAAATATGTATATTTAAATAAAGAGGAAAATCACAAGCTAAAAACCTATGACATGCTATTTAACTCACTATAATTGAGTGGCAAGAGAGGCATTAAATACAGTGCACTAGAAATTAGGATTTACAAATAGAATGAATGCAGATTTAAATTATAAAATAAAGTCCGTTAAAGTTCATTTATTCTTCAATGGGGGCCTTATTTATACATCAAAAATAACTTTACAGAACTGAGAATAGTATGCAGGCTGTACTCAGAGGCCTCCTATGAAATCATGCTCAGAGCAGAAGATGATTTTGTTAGCACAAGTCTGTAAATGAGTGGGTACACCTTTCTGCTTCGGTTTTTAGTTTGTATTTTTTTTACCCGCAAACTGGTAATAATTATGTATTTATAAAAAGCACTTAAAGTGAAAGAACACTTAACCTCATCAAAACTGAGCATACTGTTTAGCACAGCACTTAACACTGGAAAAATCTCAAATTAGTATGCTTATACATCAACATTTAATCCAGTTTGAGCTAATTACTGGGCAATAGATTGTTATCCCTAAAGAAAAGGGAGTAAAGATCGACCGAATTACAATAAAAATAAAATCTCACGTGAAAGATAAAAGTGACAGTATAACAAATAGTGACCATAGTTCAACAGTCTGAGTAGCCTGCTAAATTTCACTTGTGCTTTAAAGGCAGCCACCTTTAGAATATCCTTTAAAACTATGCTGAAATTGAAGAATCCCACAATAAAGGGAACATTTTTTTTCTTGGCTGAAGGCTGACAGTGAAGCTAATTTGATCTCATTCCTTCCCTGCAAACTACTGAGACAGTTAGCCAAGAGACCACCTGATTTTAAGCTACTTATTATTAATTTTAAAAAAAATCCTCTATTCTTTACCCTTCAAAAGACAGAACATGAGTCCATTACTACCTGTAAATGGCCTGCTTGTCTGCATCCATTGGAGTCTGAGATTCTACAGGGGCAGGACTCACCCCTTCTGCATCAGTTTCAGAGCAGTTGGGATCTTGTTCAGTTTTTAACTCTGTTACTACTTGCATCTGTAGAAAAAGAGTAAGTTAAGTAAATCTGTATGCTTGACATAAAATAAGTGTACTCTTTTCTAAGAAAATAGCAATGCAAAAGGCTACTAAATTGCCAGGAGGTTGGTATGACTTGGCAGTTACACAAAAAGCCACAGCAATAAGAAAACCCCTCTTTTAATCCTTGACACTTTTTGATGGGTAGGGTAAAGGTCATGTCAAGTTTCAACACTCAGCTTTAAAATAGGAATGACAGATATTACTAAATTGTTAAAGCATTTTGTCTCTGAAGTGGCTTTTTTTGGAATAGGCTAGAGTACATTGCTCCAAAAAATTTATAGGGATGTCTGCATAAAAAGCCTTTAGGATGAAAACAACAGAAAGGAAAGTTTCTACTCTTAAGTTTTCTTTCTTATTTCTTGCTGTGCATTATATCAGGATACTGAAGAAAAGAGATCCTGAAGTTTTTCTTGTTCATTAAAATGCACATTTTCTTACAAAGAACTGAAATATTGTGTCCCTCCAATCTTTCAATTACCAGGAACGTAACCTCCCCTGACCTTTACCACTCAAATTTACACATTGTAATAACAAATTATTTTAGGAATATCAAGTTACTGGAGAAAACAGCAGTAACTGCTTCTACAAATTAATTTAACACACAGTTACACAGTCTGCCACCACTGGAAAAACAACATAGAGCCACAGCTTCTACTGAGCACCTCCTAAATTGCACTAGGTAGCTGGTAATACCTTTGAGGTGCTTAGAAGGTGTTGAAAGTGGTTTTCCCATCACCTCCAGCTAAATATCTTTCAGGCTAAAAGGTCTTAAAGGAACCTGACCTCTGAAAGTCATAGTTTCCACCCCGCAACCCAAACTCCTTGGTTTTCTCCCCTTTGAGCACTGGGAACATCTGTACAAAGACAAGAAATCACTGCAATCTTTTTTTTATACTTTAACCCTGACAAGTTTTATCTCAAGTAGAGGACAGACACTGTTCTAGATATCACCAGGCAGCTCAAACTGACACCTGCAGAAAGGAAGTGTACAGAATGCAATCCTCTGCCCTCTTTTCCCGTGAGATGTACATATCACATCTCTCACAGGAACCCTCTGAGAGGAAAGCTGGCCTCCAGAAACTATTAGAGAACCTGACTCTGACAGAATTTAATCTGTTTCCACACAACATAAGCAAAAGGAATTTATACTATTCCCAACAAGAAGTCTGGGAGAACCAAAAGGTTTGTGCTTTATTACCTGTCAGGGCCAAGCCATCTCCTAGCAAAATAAGAAACTGAGAAAATACCCGCTTATCCTACCCAACAGAGCAGCCTGCCTTGCAAAAAGCTTTCTCAGCAAGCATAGATGATTTTTAAGCCAGAATGCTTGCAAAAAAGATGCAACTAATGGACTCATTTCTTGGCAAATGACAAGAAGGAGGAGCAAAATAAAAGAGGATGACTCATACAAGTGATTATAAATGTTGAGCCATATATCTGCAGAGCTTGAAGGGAGAGAGCATGTTCAGGTAGGGCTCTATCTCACTAGAAGGAGGAAATAGCTCACTTAAAACTGCAAGCTATTTTCTGTGGGCCATTTCCAAACTACAAAAGCAGCAGGCACCCAAATTACCTGTCTATCTTGGTCACCGAGAGCTTAAAATACAAAACAAATAGAAAGAAAATGCTCTCTCCCAATCCGTTCTTTACAAAACCAGGTATTACTTTCACTGATGTGTCACAGGATGGCATGTATTTGCTGGGGGAATAAAGTAAAAGATGTAAGGTAGGCGAGAGGAGAAAGAGAAATTAGAATTACAAGAAAAGAAGCAAACAACAACAACAACAAAAATCAATAATCCCAGATTGCATTCAGATAAACATCTTTTTATAAGAGATGGGAAAAGTTGCTGTTTTTCTTCTGACTGTTCGCCACTGTTGCCATCTGCTGACAGAAGTACTTGTATTTACTGCTTAGGGCTGACACATAGTAACGTAAAAATGGGTCTTCAGAGTACAGGCCACCGGCATGACTTGTCTCCAGTTAACAGAATTTTAATTTAGCAATTCAAATTGTTGCAATATACAGCCTGTTGTACAAAAAAGAAACATCATGACCAGACATATCTGAGTATGTTTCGTTATTCTAGCTGTTTGTTAACAGAAATAAGAAACTGGAAGCCCACTGACCAGCTTTCTAATTAGCAATTCTAATCAATAACCTAATTAAAATGAACTCAAGTATTTTACCAGTTTTCAGCCTGCAGCATAATTGCATCAACTTAACTGTAGTCAAAGCAGCATATAATTCTAGATAACTAAATTTATCCTTCACTTGCTCAAGACCAACAAGTCTATGACTGCGTAAGCGTCATCTATTGTAACTGCAGACATGTAAGAACACTGAAGTATCATATACACAAAATATTACAGATGCCCGTTTGACTTTTCTAAAAATAGGAACATTACAGCACACAAATCATCTAGAGCAGATTCAGAAGAAAAACCCTTATCTAACCATCCTTCTAGAAGTTAAGCAAAGTCATGCAAAGATTAGCTAAGCCTTTAATAAGTATCCAAGTATTAAAGAATAGCAGCTTATCACTTTAAAGATCTTTTTTTACAAAAAAGAACAGATACTTAAACAATGCCAAAGCAGGCACTAAAAAGTCACTACCTTTTTTCTCTTGCTAACTGTATTTAGTTCATAGAGAAAGAAAAACACACCTACCTGTTGTCCATCTTGATAGTTGTCTATACTTAATGTCTGTGTTGCCATCATGGTTAATAAAATGTTAATTATGTCAAATCATCATAAGTATGAACAAATAGTCTTTTAAAAAAAAAGAAAAGTCAGTTACAAAAGTGACCACTTAGAATCTAGTTCTAAAAGATTAAAAAAAGGATAAAGATTTATGCACACCTCTGCCCAAAAAACCAGCTAGTTTATTGACAATAATTATGTGCATTTTCTCAAAAAAAGAAACAAACAAACAAAAAAACCAAGTTGGAAAAATGCAACAGGTTTCATCAACAAAAAGTTAATTTTATATTTTAATGTAAGATTTTTAATAAGAGGTTGAGGTTCTTTCACATTCACGAACTTCAAGTAAACTTTATTTTTGCACTACTTAACTAACTTATTCTAAGGTAATACATAAAATCTAGAAACAAGCAAAGATTGATGTTTCTGTGTTTTGAAAAGGCCAACAACACATTGAGCATTACTGTAACTGAAATAATAATAATCTACAACCAATGAACAAAATGTAAAAAGTGTTAAGGAATACCCTATTCACTTATGAGTATGAATCCCATATTCTAAAGTTAGGGCCTGAAATTACTCTTAGAAACCTAAGTCTCAAATCACTTCTGACACCAGGAATCTACCATCCAACTCATTTAAGGCTCAACAAAGAATGGAACAATACCTAACAACTTTTAAACAAACGGGCCTATGTGACTATATAGTTTCAGAAGTGACCTAAGAATTCAGAATTCTCATTTTCATAGACATTTGATACTTTGGGAAATACTAATTTTAGTAAGATTTATAACACAAGTAAATTTATGTATGTTATTCCCTTCCCTTTAAGCATTAGCTGGAGTTTGGTGCCCAGATGAGTAATTTTTTTTTTTTTTTAAAAGCTAGACATTCAGTAATTAAAAAAAAAAATTAGCATAGCACCACCACCAGATAGAGTTTATTCATCAAATTACTAATTTACATTTTATTTTCTTGTCAGATTAGCAGCCATTACAACTGAAATCACATAATTCATTAAGCTATTACCATTAAATATTACCACAGAACTCAATCTTCCTTGATGCACAGGAATCCTAATGTTTAGCTACTATAAAAAAATATTCATATTAAAAAAGAAGACAGAACTCATGTCTTGAAAAAGGTTACATCCAGGTATTAATTCCAGATTTTCTGCTCTCTTCCACTTATGTCAGTATCAAAGAACTAAGTATGAGAATTTTCACCAGCTAAGATCCGAACCAAAACCTTTTTTCTTTGTAATGTGTTCATTCACTACAAATTTTTCAACTATTTTTAAATCTTTCCTTCACCGTTGCATACTACTACAGTATATGATCATTTTGAAGAGCCATTCTTTCATTTCCGGATATTAGTCTCAAGTAAATGTTTCATTTAGGGAACACGGGACAAATTTCAAGATTCCCTTCTTTGTATACTTAACAGTTTCAGGCACAGAGACAAACCTAACTCCTCAGGACAAACCTCAAGCCTTACTTTGCATCAAGTTCTATTCAAAGTGCGATTCCTAAGCGTTACTGTGTAAACAGCTTTCAAGACCAGAGAAGTTCACCATGATGACATAAGCATGACTTCCTTTACAAATGAGGTTATTGACTTTCACTCACTCATGCTTAAATGGAGCTGTTACTCTTTGGGAGTCTATGCCATTTTACGCACACAAAGGCATCTTCGGAACCACAAATATGAGGAGACAGAGCAGATCCTGGTTCTGGCGTTGGGTCATGTGCTTGCAGAGCTGAACAAGTTACTATCGGTAAATAACATGCACGTATCATCTTAAGTAGCTTGTGGAATACTAGCTGAAAGGTATGCTACAGTTTGGGAACTCCTATGCTAAAGTATGTTTTTCTTAAGAATACAGTTTACAAAGGAAAAGAGTAAAGACTGCATTTAGAGTTTTTCTAATAGCTTTAAAGAAAGTATTTTCTGGTTCTAGTTTGTCTGTCTGTCTTTATAGAACAGCAGTATCTCTTTCTTGGAAACTCCAAAAATATTACTGATTTCTCCACCAAAATAAAAAAAAAAAGTGGGAACAACATAAATGCCACTCACTGATAGAAATACTTCAGATTTTTAAAATTTTGTTTATAGTTATGAATCATTTAATGTTAAAGTTAAATCAGCATTTGCCACAATAGCAAAGTGAGATATCTTTCAAAATACTTTAAGGGGACATATTCTAAAACATCAGCCCTGTAAGTATTTGCCTTATGTTTAAAAATTTATTTTCTTTCCAAAATGGTAGCTTACAACCAGGGCATTAGTGTCTTTCTGCACATACAAAATGCTGCTTTTCTTCCTTCTCAAAAGCCACATATTTAATATCCGGCTGTGATATCCAAAGCACAGACCAAACTACCCTCAAAATAAAAGTAGAACAGTTGAACAGATCCACAAAGAAAGAGTAAACACTATTCAGTGATTGTTTTAGATGCTGAAGAAGTTCCTCACAAAATGCTGTTAAAGAAATTGTTTGGCTGTGGGAGAAAGATGAAGTTCTTAGTCAGAAAGGAGGAAATAAGAAGAGGTAAAAAAGTCATAGAAGAGGAAGAATGTCTTAGAGTTAAGCAAGGATGTGCGATTGTATTAGTTAAACAAAGAACAACATGGAGAGGGAAGCAACAAAGATAACACATGTAAACTGGTGAAGACAATAGGGCATGGCAAGAATTTCTGGAGAATCAGACAAGCTGGACCAACCCTTCCTTCCAGATTTCCATAAGGAAGAGACATTCCACATCTGGAAATCCCTCAGGCCACACAAAGGAAGAAAGGGGGTACACAGCTTTGAGCTAGATCCATGGATTATTTCATCAAGAAGGACTTTTGCCCTATTTTCTCCCAGGGGAACGGCTGGAAAGAATTCTACATGGGTATAAGAGCTTCCCCTCTGACTGATAATTACAGTAAAAGAAGATTAAGCTATTAGGCAAGATAGCAACTGATGAGATTTAGTGAAGACAACTACTGCAAATCAAGAAGAACAAATTGAGCTAATCACACACTTAAATTGAGGCAATTAACTGAGGAATTACTTTGGTTCACTAAAGAGAAACATCTTCTCATTACCCACTAGTAGTAAGAGACAAACTATGTTAAACTTTAAGAAAAATAACTGAAAAGGTATTTACACATTTGGCTTTTATAACCTAATTTAGGATACAGAATCCAGTTCTAGTTAGCAGATACACAGCCTAAGCAGATGTTCACTCTGTGAACGATGCTAGACAAAGCTGGTATCGCTCCCAGATGTTTATCACTGCCACCCTGCCAGAGCTAATTACTTCCACAGAACATGTGAATGATTTCTGATCCTTTTTACATAAAGTCAGCTAGGCTAGTTCAACTCACTGTTAAAGGTGGCTATGATGTAAACCAGCTGACTTTGTCTGAAGCACATTGCTGTGCACTCATACAACCCCTGCTCCTGGCTGACCTATTAGTGTGGTAATTTCTGGCTCATGTGTGGCGATTATCAACTCACAGCAGGACCATCTTTAACCAGCACAGCTATACCCAATACTATATGGCCTAAGGTATCTGAAGTGGGCTTAAGAACACATGACTTCTGGACAACTTAGCTTTAAAAATGCCAATTATTCTTTGTTAAAGAAATCGAGAGTAGAAGGAAAACTGTGGATTTGTGTTATATTCAAAGAGTTACAAATAAAAACAAAATAAATCAAGGCTGAGAGAGTCAGCCAGTCTGCTTCATGCAGAACAGAATTAACTCTCATTCTATTTATTTTGAAAACAAAGTGTGAGGAAAACCCAAGGAAGTGTTTAAGGTCATGTAAACTGGAAGCTGATGCATGAACTGTAATCAGAAACTCCACTGATATCTGTGGCGAAAGGGAATTTGTAAAAGCACTGTGTTCTGCAAAACAAAGCGAAAGGAAAAAAATTCAAGCCTTTAATAAAAATAAGTATGAAGGTAAAACATTGAGTAGAAAGGAAGCTAAATTAAGAGGGGTAATCATAATAAAAACGTGGAGACTTTCTGCAAGTTAAGGAGTATCTAAGAGAAGAGATTAAAGGTGAGCTGAAACATGTACACAAAGTGATCACTTAACATACATCACTCCTCACTTGCTCTACTTACTCCTTCATAATTAAGAGCAAAGGGACCACCCAGTAACATTAACATAAGGTGCAAGTAAGCTGTTCAAGTTCAGTAATATCATTTTTAACATATACAAGCTACAACAGATGTTTGTAAGAGATATAAATAGTTATGCTTCAGGGTATAAACCAACCACTAACTGTCTTAGGGTTGTGAAGAAGCTACCCAACAGACTTGTTAACAAGTAATCATTCCTTCTAATCTTCCCCTATACATGTTCCTTTGAAGTCCTTCAGAGAGAAATGGATGACTGGCAGATTCAGCATGACTAGTTGTTCATTCTTATTCAACTTTAGTCCTGGCACTTGCTCTATAACTTAGATCCTTATATTCACAAGTTAAAAAGAAACAAAAATCAAAACAGCAAGCCTATGTGACACATGAAAAGCACCTATAACCAGCTTCACTTTTCATCAAAATACATAATGATATTTGCTTCCAGGGCACCCTGCTTTCTAAAGGAGATAAAATATTAGCTGTGAGAAAGCTGCTCACCCCTTTCCTTCAATGAGTTGAAGGCAACATTATTTTGTTCCAGCAGAGTGAATCCCACTGATGTACAACGTAGAGGACAGAAACCTAAAAACCAACAGAGAACTATTCAGAAGGAGACAACAACACAGAACATACTTTCTGAGACAACATGATTAAAGAAAATACTTCGGTTTATTATGTGGTTCCCTCCCCAAGTTTAAACAAACTGACAGGATTTTTTTTTGCATGTTTTGCAAAACTTTTTTTGCATTTTTAATAATCTCTAATCACACCCACTACCCCATGCTATTATTTGAACTTTCCCTCATCTTATTCCATTCATTCTCCATATTTATCTTTGCCTTTGCAGACACCTCTAACAGAAGGCTACATTTGGACTGCTAACTTGCTTGCAGTTCAACCTTTATATTTTACTCTCTGGCTCAGTGCCTGTCTGCTTAGACTAGACAAGACACATCCCAAAAATAAAACTACCAAATGCGAATAGGAATAACTCACCAGTGTTGTAAAAATTAAGCATGAAACCAAGAAAGGTGAAAGACTTTTTTTTTTAATTTAAATCTCCTTCATAATCATGCTTTGATTTTGCCATGGAATGTATTGTAACGATGGCTATGATCAAGTAATCTACTACATGATAAAAACTAACAGACTGTAGGGAGGGGCGCGAGCCATTGTTACGATCATGTGTTCTGTGAAGACAGGTTCTGCTACAGGATTATTCAGCAATTTTAAAAAGCTTTCAAAATATTACCACTTAAAATTGCTTTAATTAATTTAATAGCACCTGTTTGATATATTAAAGCTACTTTAAAAAAGTAGTAATGATTGTGAAAGCAAAGTAGCAAACATTGTGAAAGTGTATTTAGAAAACACAACTGCTGAAAAGCATTAAACAAAGCCTGCAAAACTATCTCAGGGGAAGTTTCAGACACTAATGTTGCACAAAGGCCATCTGAAATGGTATGATGGCTAAAACACACAGCTGAGATCTCGAATCAGATTATCTCCATTTCTCACATTGACAAAGTTTGTGTGTTCTCAGTTTTGCCAACTGCATAAGAACTGGAATGAAAGTAACTCCAACATTTTTGAAAGTGAAATGAAGTTGGTATTTGGATTTGAGAACCAAAATTTATCTATGCATAGTGTAGAAGTAATGTTTTTCAGACTTCAAACAAAATGCTAAGGGCACTCAGTATAGATGCCATCTATGGTTCAGGAAACCTAGCTCTAGAAGAGCAGGGAAGATACTCTGAGGAGTTCTAAGGCGGTATAAGCTTCAGTTATTGGTTAGAGATGAAATACTGAGTGCTAGTGTCGTGGTTTAACCCTAGCCGGCAACTAAGCACCACCCAGCCACTTGCTCACTCTCCCCCAGTGGGATGGGGGACACAATCAGACAAGTAAAAGTGAGAAAACTCGTGGGCTGAGATAAAGACAGTTTAATAGGGAAAGCAAAAGCCCCACGTGCAAGCAAAGCAAAACAAGGAATTCATTCACTACTTCCCATCAGCAGGCAGGTGTTCAGCCATCTCCAGGAAAGCAGGGCTCCATCACACATAATGGTTATTTGGGAAGACAAATGTCATCGCTCCAAACATCCCCCCCTTTCCTTCTTCCCCAGCTTTTTATGCTGAGCATGACGCCATATGGTCTGGAATAGCCCTTTGGTCAGCTGGGGTCAGCTGTCCCAGCTGTGTCCCCTCCCAGGTCCTTGTGCACCCCCAGCCTACTCGCTGGTGGGGTGGGGTGAGAAGCAGAAAAGGCCTTGACTCTGTGTAAGCACTGCTCAGCAATAGCTAAAACATCCCTGTGTTATCAATGCTGTTTTCAGCACAAATCCAAAACACAGCCCCATACTAGCTACTGTGAAGAAAATTAACTCTATCCCAGCCAAAACCAACACAAACAGAAGGAGTTTCAGTCCAAACTGATACAGCTGGTATTGAAGCCTCAAGGGGCAGATAACACATTAGAAGTTCTTACTGCTTTCTCTTACAGTCAAAGATCTATGTCCCCAAAGAATGGACTTCTCTCATTTTTGTCACTTCTTAATTCTGTTCTGACAAGACAGCGTACCCTCTTATTCCCTTCTTTGCATGCTAGTTATCTTCTGTAATTTTGTTACTCATTTTCACCCACCTCAACTTACTGGGCTATTTTCCAATAGAGGACTTCTCACTAAGCATAGCATCTTCTGAATGTAGGTCACTGCCCAATAAATTGGGATTATCTACTCCTTGTCTCTGCTCAGACATAAAGGAGGACTACTTCACCACTGCAAATCTGAAAAACCTGCTCCCTTCATTCAGAAATAACTGCAGCAAAGAACCAATTGTTCCACTGCCGCCAGATCTGGTCACTCAAAAATATTTAACGTATGAAGGAAAAAGTAGCCCTTGCCTGCAAAGCCTTCCACTGAAACTCGGGAAATAGGCAAGTTTCTAGACAGTGTATGAGATATTGAGGGCAGAAGGAAAGAGGTACTGAAGAAATGCAGGCCCAGGTGAAAGATGCTGCAGAAGAAAAGGTTTGGCTGAGAAGGAGCCAGAGGACATCGCAGTCATATTGCCTTCTTCCAAGAGATACTTGACAGCAATTAAGACTAAAGTCTACCCTAAAACATATCAGAGAAGAAAAGAAGAGAGATTGGAGCTTGCATGTTATATCCTCTCGCATATCCCAGTGAGTGGAAGAACGGGGAGCACATACACCTATTAAAGGATGAAGACAATTCCAAGGCACTGTGGAGCCTAAACTTGGAATTGCTATGGCAAATTCGTTTTTTCCTTTTATTCCCCTTGCAGACAAGCTTTAAAGTCATGTTATCATAATAAAGAAGATACTTAACTATGAAACCCAAACCAAGGGCAACTTGCTTTGTCATTTAAAAAGCGTATCACGATTGAAGTTTTTACTACAAAGTAAAATATGACCTTGTTCATTCAAGCGTAGAAGAACCCTCTGTTCAGTCATTCTCTCATTTTGCGCGTCAGCTAGTGAGAAACAAAGATCTGTGCATACATTCACATATAAAAATATTAGCAGACATTAAGATCGAGATACATTTGTATTTTTATAGATTCAAATAATAATAATGAAGCAATATGTAGAGTATATATGACAACATGCCATCAGGGATTCATTCTACCTTTGCTGCAGTGGTTACCTATCCCTAACCTGCCTATGAAGAGACATTCAGTAAAATTAAGACAAACAAATCAATATGAAGTTGATGCATACAAGTTCATTAAAACTGTGCTCAATGAGAATGCACTCTTCATTCAGCAGCAAGGTGGCTTCCATTTCCTCTATCTTATGTACTTACAAAGTAGAGTCATTATTTAGAATATTATACTTTTAGAAAAACAATATTTCTGTTCAGGAATATAATACCAACCACAGGGAGTTGCACTACACAGATACAGCTAAACAGTTATTACACAACAGCTATGCTGTCAATTTCCCTGGGAGACAAGCCCTAAAAAGCCACAAAACCAATTTTCGGCTGCAGTAAAATGAGATTTACTTTGTATTGCTTTTTTTCCCTTTATTGTTTGGTGGTACAATAAAGTTATTTATATATTAATCCTGATGAATATGGGATTACATTAAAAAACCTGAATGCATATCATACTTTAAGAAACTGAAAATTAAAAATAAATTAAAATCCACCACTAAGGTTAAATTTCTTCAGAAATACAGGCTACACTACAAGCTATCATCAACCTTTCTTTGCCCGTAGGATTTTGAACACATATACTATGTAACACTAACTTGATTCAGCAAGACCTCTCCAACACTATATATACTGGTTTGTTGTTCCATTAATCTTTCATAGCATCCTCTTTCCATATCATCCCATTTCAGAACTTAGCAAGCCATACTAAGTATTTATATCACAGACTATCTTCCAAGCATCACTACACAATGTCACACAGTGTGACAAACAACAAACCACCTCATGAAAAGATTTGTGTCCCTTTGGCAATTAATTCTTTGTGTAAACTCTGCTTTCAGTATTTTAAAAGAATTCTGGAAGTTCTTTTTGCAGGTACCAAATATGAAAAAAGTATTATAAGAAATGTGCCACTTTACAAGCTAAAATTGCATGTGCAGTAACTGATAAAATGGATATTAAGGATGTGTAAGGTAATATAAATTTCTCAAGGCACAACAAAAGCAGAATTAAGGGCATCTGGGTCTTTTGAAGAACTTCAGCTCCTTAATTCTGCATACATCCTTTGTTGTTTACACCAGCGTATTTCTTGGGAAGCATGCATAATCATGGTTCACATAACTGCCAATTTACCATAGAGCTTCTTAAAAAGGAAGAGAAAGATGAGAAATACTATCCAACCTAGTCATAAAATAACGTCACCTCGGTATGCTTAGGTATCCTGCCTCCAGGTAGCTCTTGGCATTGCAGAAGGAAATCCTCAGGTGGTTCTCCTACCTTCTGCAAAATGAAAACCTCATTCTTCTATTAAAAGATTCTCAAATTCAAGAAACTTCCTGCAGCATCTCAGTTTCTCCTACCCATTTCACGCTGTAATTTGACCCTGCTTTATTAGCTCCATAAAGTAATAGTAAGGAATTAAGGGGACTAAACAGAAATTTTGGTAAAAGGAAAACAAAACTTGGCGGAAAGGAAACCTCCCTTCTTTAATTGCTCCAAGACTCCCGAGGGATTAGGGTATGAGGGAGCAAAAATATTTCCCATCACTCCTTCATTCATCCCCAATATTCACATAGTAAATGAAGATTCCTTCAGGGGTGTTTTTTTCTGTATTCTTAACACTGCAAACTGAAGGACTTTTTATGGTTCTTGCTTGTGAATCCTAGCGTACACATCATGATTCCTCGCGCATACCTACTTGTCACAGGACAGAGAAGTACTTTTTTCCACCTCAGTATTTACCCAATGTGCTGTCATCATAACATTTTAGACCCAAAATCAAGAAGATAGTGCGCTATCTGCCTTGCTGCTATTGTGGTAAGAAGACTGCATTAGAAAGACTATCAAAAACCCCTTACATACCAGAGGACGTAATATCAGCAATTTCACAGCTGGAACTGATTCTAGTATAACTTTCCTACTTAATGACATTTAATTATTTTTTCAAACACAATTTCATTCAAAAAAATACAAACAGAAACCCAGAACTCCACCCTCCACATTTCCCCAGCATTCCCCACATGGATAAACAACAGGTTTGCATACATGCTAGACACAATTCTGTTCCTTTGCCATTGAAGCCTTTGGAATATCCACACAAGCGTGTAGTGAATCTCTTGTGTCTGGAGACACTCATTTTATCATATCCTTCCAGGCAAATTAAACCAAAGCAACGGGAAATCCTATTTTAATCATGATTTGTATCAGCACCCAATAAACTATGACTGAAATGAATCTTGTTTTGTGTTTATACTTTGCAGTTTCATAAAGAAGACACAGAATAACCACCAATCTCACTATGCCTTTATTGCATACTTTACAATGTTAGCAAGCAGTTTACGTAAGTATATGTAAGTTTTCCAACATTTTTATTATAAAACCATAAAAACTTCTAGTGATTCTTTCTATGAAAGACTGAATTCCTAATGCTACTGAAGTACACTTAAAGGATGAAGAAGAGTTTTATTTAACTAATACCTACATTTGAAGTTGACTTAAGATGTTGAATGCGCAAGAAAATCCCCTCTACACATTTTTGGCATTTAAACACTTCATCAAAATTCAGATGTTCCATTGTCAGTTATTTCATTTTTATGTCCTTTATCATTTCAGAAATAACGAGCCTGTCAATGAACCAAGCATTAACTTGGACTAGCTGAATAAACTAAAGTGACACAAAATCCTGCTCCTGCAACTCTCTGTCAAATCCAGTTCCAATTAGTCAGTAACTTTTCCAGAATCTTCCCTCTTTTGACTCTAACATTTGGTTAACGAAGTTGAACACGTACAACTTTGTTTCGCTGCTAAGTGTAGGCCCTAAAATGAACTGTTATTTTCTTTTCAAAATGGTAATTAAATAAAAATTCTTCCTTTCCTGCTCCACTTTGTCCACAACTCTTTAGTAATGGTGAACCAGAAGCAATGAGTTCAACTAGTTTTTGCAAGGAAGATGTGCTGTGTTCTAGCCTCTTCTGTTCCAGCTGCCAATGCTCTTCGTGCTCTCTTACTTTGCTATCCATGTTCCTTCTGCTCTTCAGCCTCCTACTACCCTTCCACATTGTTCCTTCTACACCAACATACAGCTTGTCCTCTTTCTCACCTCTTGTTGTCTCTCGTTCCCCCTACTTCTGACCATTTGTAATTTTGCTAGTACCATCCTTTTCAGGTCCCTGGCCTGCTGCATTTCCACCAGGCTTCAATCTCTGTTCCCCACCTCTCCCCAAGCACCTGAGTCTTCATCTGTCCATAAGTACTACTGCTGCCTAAGCATTCTGGGGTTAGGGGAGAAGCACAGATAAAGAAAGACTATTTAGGATTAAACTTACCCATCACCTACTGCTGTGGGATGCATCATGCTTAACTACTTGGTCCAGATGATGAGTGCACAGTCAGGTGACATGCAAGGACCAAGAGACAGGAAGATACTCGTGTTACATGGAATATTCAGATAGTTCAGTTAATAAATATTTGCTGAGTAACATGCATAAACCAGTTTTTCAAGAGCTTATGATTTGTTGAAGTCTTCTTGAGGAACAGCCATACGCTTTGTATGAATGTTTACGGTCTCTTCCCCTCTTTCCTCTGCAATGCTAAATTCTAGAACTGAGGTGTCGATACGCTCTAAATAAGCCAAACGAGCATTTCCCTCCCCCTCTTTAGATTAACATACTTACTTTCTCTTAAAGTCATTTTCAAAATGCTGAGTCATTTTAGCTTAAAGTTTCCAAATAACCCTGCTCAAACATACTCATCATGGCAAATTTCAGTATGACTAAGAAATAAGCTACTGAAAACATCATCTCAAAATAAAATTTAAAAAAAACCCAGGTAACCTCACTCCTGGCATCGCTACTATCACAGCCTAGAACACACACAAATGAGCTAGAACACATATAAATTAAGTGATCCTAGACTGACCTGGAAGTTCAAGTTCTTTAGTTATAAAACATACAACATAGCACACACATTTTCATTCCCATATTCTCTAGGCACGTTAAATGTATAATGCTCCAATCTCTGTTTCATAATCACCTCTGTTTCCTTTGAATATAAAAGACTTGGACTTTATTTTCAGTAGTAAGTATTATAATATCCTTTTCCCTTTGCTTTGTTTGCTATGTAATTTGAAAAAAAGCTAAGCAGGATGTGAAGTATAGCCACATTTCCTAGCTTCCTCTGTCCTCAACAAAAAACACAGGCAATTCCAAAAGCTCACATATAAAAAAGAAATTGGAATTTGGTAGTTTAAAAAAAAGGATCCCTCTTTTAGAACACTAGCGGTAAGCTACCATATTCTACTTTTTTTGCCCGAATTTACTGTCAGCTGCAGAAGATGACAGTTACAGACCCATAGGTATAGCAGGCCAAGGGACACTACATGATTATCACAGTCAGTTAGCTCCCATTTTCAAAAATCACCTTTTGACTGTCAAAGTACTTAAATGGCCTTCCTGTTTAACAGCAAATAGCTCTTTTATATACACATATGCAGAAAAAATGAGAACAACATGGCCTGGAGTAGTTGCTATATTAAAAACAAACAAGCGTGCTCATATGAAGGATGATAAGCAAGCATGTGATGACAAGCAGACCTAAGTTTTATTTCCACTTCTAACACCAACTTCCTTTTTGTCCTTCAGTAACATACATGACTTGGAATCCCCACACTGCTGGCAGGGGAACCAAGTTACTGCCCTTTACCAACTTCATAAAAGCATGCCAGTGCTCCATTAACAACAAAGATTAGTATTTCCAGATTCTTGGCATTGTCACTTTATTTTCTACCCCACTCCTAGTTCCATTTGATGATACCCATGTTCTACAATTACGACATGAAACAACCTTATTGAAGAAAGTGAAGAACCTGCTAAGAAACACGACTACTTCAGCATTCAATTATCTTAGGGAGAGCTATAATGGTCTGGGTAAAATACTTTGGTAACATCTGGCAGCAAGGAAGCAAAGGAAAGAACTCTATCAGCAGCTTTTTCCCTTGCTCTTGGAATCCTCTGGCTTAGAAGAGCAGTAAGTTGTTTCACATTTTGCACAGCATTGAGCTGTGGTAAAATACCCCCCCCCAGAGACTTATCATTTGTAAACCTACAGACTCTTTTAACAAGTGAGACTGAAGCAACCAGCTGCTGCAAGAGCAAAGTAACATTTGTGGAATTTTAAATTTCACACAAAAAAATAATTCAGTCTTACTTACACCAAAATAAAAACATTAATCTGCTTTATTGTAAGCTTTCATATGTGTGCCAGTTTTGCAGAGGTAACATTTGGCTCCCAGACCACTACATAATATTCTGAAATACAATCTGGACTACATCTCTCTTCATTCAGGACATTAACAGAGCCATTACAACAAGCAGTTCCAGTATCACAGTAGTGGTTCTGTGGATCATTCACCCTTGGCTGTTAGTACGCAGCTTCGTAACAGCAATAGAGTTATTCTTTTCCAGGAAATTGAATTGCTCCTAAACATTTCTAAACTTGCTGTGATAGCAATCAGAATTATTACGACTTTATTACAGCACTGCATTTACAGTACAGGGAAAGGTATGAGAAAAATACAGTCGGAAAGCAAAATTCTGAAAAAGCACAGCTTCTAGAAGACATATCCATTTTATAAGACTGCAGTATTTAGAATAAACACTGTATATTTAATTCATTCTAAACTTCTTTCAGTTGCACTAATGGCAGACTGCAAGGACTTAAGTTTTAAAATGTTATTTTCATATTCAAAAGATAACCCGAATCTTTAAAATTGTATCTAGATTAAGAAAGAGTACAAATCTGTAAAGTACAAGGCTGTAAATTACTTTATGTTAGACTAACTTTTTACATGCCAAAGTGAAATTTCCAGATACAAATTAAAACCCCAACCAACCGTAACAACAACATACACAAAACTTGAAGAATTTCAGTTCTCTTATTAGCACACAGGAATCGCCAACAAGATAAATTCCAGTCCAGCAAAGCGCTTTAACTACACGACAGTAAGACCCACTTCAGATGAGAGACAGGTATTAGTATTCACTTTATGCAGAGAAGGATACACAGGCACAGATAAAAAAATGCATGCCCCAAAATCACTCAGGAGATCAATGAGAATGAACAGTACCAGTCTTCAAAGTCTCAATGCAGTGCAATAGCCTCTACACTACCTATCTTTACCCTGCGAATGAAGTAAATGGAGCTATGCCTTTCACCACTTAACTGAAGCTTACAATAAGAAAATATAGTGAAACCTACACTGAAGTTTTCCTGTGGATACTTTAATCATAGGGTGACAAGAAAATATGTAAAGCAGTAACAGTCAACAATAAAAATATACTACACACTTCATAAAATAAACTGAAGATAGAACATACATGAAAAAAAAAATCAGAATTACTTATTTTGGATAGATTAGAAACAATGACATACCAAGAGGTGTGAAACTGTTTCTTCAGACTGAATAAATGTGCAATGTTTTGGGTTTTTTTCCTCACAAGTTTCTGAAAACTTAAATGTCATGATTATATATGGCTACAAACAGACTCAGAAAAGGATAATTCTGCAATTTTATTTTACAGAGCTATTTAGAAAATGCACTCAAAATGCATTTGCTGTTGCTTGATACTCTAGCAATGACAAGGTCTGGAAATAGAGAGAAGGATTTCTGATACAATCACAATAATTTGTTTCCTGGCTCAGTAGAATCCATAAAATTTGTACATGCAGCTAACAAGGACTAACCAGGACTCATTCTTAAACAAGACCTCAGCGCTTACCCAGCTGCAGAAGTGATATCACTTTAACTACACATACATAACTAAAGGGATATAACCCCATAGCACAAGCAGACCATAAACAGTTTACATCCCATAGAGGAAAGGGAACAACCTGTAAGTGTATTCACAGTACTGAGAATAGTGAGGTGCATAAATTTCTTAAGCTATAGTTGTTACAATTCTGCTAATCAAACAATCTGCACTGGTGAAACTTGATGCAGAGCATGCTCTAGAATAAAATTATGAATGGTATTATGAACTAACTATATGTGCACGTTTTTGTAAAGACTAAGAAAGAATTCTTTAGCTTTTTAAAAAAACAATTAGATGAGACATTTAGCATACATTGAAAATTATCTACACCCTCCTGCTACCCTCCATAGGATGCTGGCTCAAGTGTTTTCCAACATCCACAGACCAGAACATATTGTCCATGCTCCCTACTCCTGTGATCTGTTTAATGGAATGCACACATCATATTCCAAATAGGGGCAAGGACAAAAATGGACAGCTCTTAACTGCATGTGACCAAAAAAAAAAAAAAAAAAAAAAAATTAATTGCATGGCATAAAAATTCACTTATAAGGGTATCGTACTAGATCTGAAGTCTTATTCTCCCTCCCAAAACCATACTAGTCATTGACTTAGCTGTAACTGACAAAAAGGGGTCACAACACAAACTGCAGCAGCAGATGGAAAAAAAAAAAAAAAAAAAAAATGTGACTGTCTCTAAAGTTACATTGTATGTTCCCATTTAGGACAAGAGAAAATATTTAAGAAATAATAAAAAAAGACAGTGATAAGCTCTACAGAGAAGTCTCACACAGACGTGTTAACTACTTATATTGTTAACTGATGAACTCTGGGCCATACAGCTGGCGTTGTGGGAATGAGGGAAAGCTATCGTCTGCTCCACGGAGACCCGGGACATGTGGCTAATTGAGGCAATATTTCAGGATAAAACCAGCACTTGATTTATTATTGTTTACACACATCATAAGCAGGGCCTCTGGGCAATGTCAAGTTTCAGCTCCTAATTGCGGCTGTGTAAACACTCGGGAAGCCTCGGTCTAGGTGTCAAGAAGCCTCTAGTCGTAACCGAGCCAAGAGACAATGAGGTCACATCAAAAATAAAAAAAATTTAAAAAAAAAAAGAGGAAGAAACCACCTCACGCCAGAACGGCGCACGCTGCCCCAAGTGCCAGCCGCTAACAGAATCTGCTTTCTATGAATAAGAGGGGAGGCGGGGGGAAGCACAGCCAAAGACGCGCCAGCCCCCGCTCTCCCGGGGGCCGGGCTCCGCCGGACCGCGCCGCCACCGAAGCGGCACCAGGGCCGGGGGCAGGGTCTGGGGATCACCACTCCACCCCTGCCGGCACCCCGCGGCGCCGGCACGGGGGCTACGCGCGGCCGCAAGGGCCAACTGCCGTCAGCAGCCCCCTTCCTCCCCCCGGACCGCACCCGGCCGGGCCGGCGCAGGTGCGGAGGGGAGGCAGCTGCCGCGGCGGGCTGATCCCCGCCACAGGCGCGGACTCCCCGGGCAGGGTTGGGCCGGGTCGGCGGGGCCTGGCACGGCAGCGAGGGGAGGCGGGGGCGAGGAGGACCCCGGAGAGCCCCTGCCCCCCTCCTCCCCCAAGGAACGCCTGCCAACGCGGCGCTGGCCCTTTAAGTATCGCGTCGCCTCCCGTCGCCCCCTCTCCCTCTCCCTCCTCCTCCTCCTCCCTCCGGCCGCCGCCGCGTCCCCTCCGCGCGGCGCCGAGCAGCGGCCCGCGCTCCCTCTCGCTCCGTCTCCCCTCCCCGCGCGCGCGCGCGCGCGGCGCCTGCGCGCCCCCGCCGGCGCGCGCCCAGAAGAGACAACGGTTACACGGCGGCCGTTCCAGAATTTTCCTCGCTCCCCCCCCTCCCCTCCCCGCGCCTGCCCGCCACCGCCCCTAACCCCCCTCTGGGCGAGTTGCGGAGTGCGGGTGCCCCCTCCCCGCTGTTCCGCGTGCCGGGCTCGCCCCCCCGCTCCTTCCCCAACCACCCCCCCGGTCTGGTGGTACGCCTGGGCCCGGCCGGCGGCGGCGGCGGCGACGGGCGCGCCGTGATGGATGGCTGGCTGGCTGGCTGGCTGGGAGCGGGTTTGAGTGACAGCGCTTACCTGGGTGCCAATCTTCGTCACACTGACAAGCGGCTGCAGCAATCGGGACCCGCACCGCCGCGACACGCGTCACCGCGCACACACGCACCCGGCCAATCGCCGGCCGCGCCGCCCGAGACGACACCACGCCGCGCATCACGCCTCATCAATATTCACCGCGGGGGGCGGGGCACGCGCCGGCGTAGGGAGGTGGCGCGCGGCCGCCCCGCCCGCCGCCACAGCGGCGGGGCGGGGCGGCCGCGCGCCACCTCCCTACGCCGGCACCTCCCGGCGCGCGCTCATGAATATGGACGAAGGGGGCGGGGAAGCCCGAGCGGGCCCGGCCACGCCCCCTCCCCGGGCCCCGGGCCGGGGGGGGGTGGAACCACCTCCTCGGGGGAGGGGGAGGAGGGAGATACCAAGTGGCTGCGCCAGACGGGGCGAGGGAGGCAGCCGTGAGGCGGGGGCCGTCACCGGCCCCTTCCCGGCTTCCCCTCCTCAGACAGGGCCCGCTGCCCTCCCTGGGGCAGCCTCCCCGCCTGAGGGGTGGGGATCTTGGCCCGCCTGGCACGGCCCGGGGGGGGCTGAGGACCCGGGGTGGGGAGTCCCCTGCCTGGGCCGGCTGCCCTCGGCCGTTGGGGCTGCCCGTCACCCCGCTCAGGCGCCTTGTCGGGTGCCCCCGGGGAGGGTGGCGGGAGCCGCTTGGGGCTGGCGGGGAGTCACCCCGCGCCCCCGAGAAGCCTCGAGTCTGGGGGCCTCGGTAGAGGCGGCCGGGGGTCTCTCTGGAGACCTCCCCGAAGACTGCAGGGCCTGTGTCCAGAAACTGGGGGGGAACTTCTCCTCAGCACTGTGCATGGTGCAACTGCCTGCCGAAACTGCTCGGCAGATCCTTTGCCATGCTGTGACCCTTCCTCCCCCGAACCTGTCCCCATCTTCCTCAAACTCCGGTTCCACTGCGGGCTCTGAGTGAGGGGGGACCCTGCCCTGAGGTCCTGCTGTGATCCAAAATAAAGGTGCTGGGTACAGATGTCTTTCTTTCACTGAAACTCTGCTTCCTTTCTCCACTTGGAAGAAAACAGCACTGTCACAGCTCTTCCCTCCTGTTCTACTACTGTTAAACATGCCCTGTTTCTCCAAACCATAAGGAGCAGGAGAATAGGGGAAATGTGGTTCCTCACCGATGCGTACCCTGTGGCTTAGCCATTTTGCTGTTGGGATATTTAAAAAGTTTCTCTCTTGTAGATTCTCTGCTGTGCAAAAGGGCTTGAATGTATACCTTTCGATCGGGTCACTGAGGTGATCCCTCATCTCTACCTTGCTCCTCATTCTTAAGACATCCGGAAGATGATCTTGGCAACCTCTCCCTCTCTCTTCGAGGGCAAAAGTTATCAAGGGGGGGAAGAAGCTGATAGATACACACAGAGCAAATCTCATCTTAGGAAGCTCGGCTCAAAACCAAAGCAGGTTTAGTTTTCAGGTTTTGTAGTCCCTCTGCGGAACAGCAGCTGGGAATCTGCTTGGTTATCCTGTACCCCGGTAAACTGGGAATGCCCTACATTTTTTCAAGGTCCATGCCACTCTTCCTTTTGGTTTAACAGTAGCAAGCCGCCTAGTTTGGTTTTATATAAGTAACACTTTCCTGGGCCAGGCCACTTAAAGAAGATCTGCCTAATAGACTGGTGATAGAAACGGCTCCTTAAACGTTCCTGCAAGCCCGGTCTGCCTTCAGTCCTCCGAGCATAACTGCTGTGTCAAGACCCTGCTCAGCCAACACAGTTGCTCTTGGTCTTCAGGAATCTAGTCACTCTGCGCACACTGCCACCATTTGTCCACTAACAAAACAGTCGTTTCATCTCTTGCTAGACCGCTTGGAGCCTTTACAGGAGTTCGTTTTCGAGCCATTTTTCCCCGTACAGTCAGAACCGCGTAGACATCGGGCTTGTGAACAGAGAAAGAACTTGTACACCTAGCAGGGAGAGTGGGAAAGAAAATGAACCGTGCTAATCCAGAGTGCTCAGATGTGTGAATCAGGTCTCAAAGTTCATGTGAATGACTTATATAAACAAGATTTAAAAAAAAATACAACTTTCAGTTTGTCTTACTCACAAGAGCCTCTTTCTCTATTTCTGCTCTTGTGCCGTGTAACACCACCTCTAATGGAGTTCCTGTGGCCAGGCTGGCTTCTTCTACCACAAGTTTCATCTCTCGTTATCCCTTACACATTCATTAGTGACACATTCACTAAACAGTGCTTAAAATTAACTGGTTCCCATGCCCAGACCTGCCTCTTCTTCAAATTTGATTCTCCCTGCAAATCCTTTGTTCTCCTTCTGCCTTGCCTGCACTTCTTTGGATAGGAGTTCACCGATTTCTTCTGAGAAAGTACAGATTAAATTCAAACTAATTTAGTTTCTTTTTAATCTCTTCTCCCAGTGATCTTCAAAGCCTTTCTTGGTGCCTTTCCCAGCTTGAATTTTCCTTTCTCCTCTTGCTTCCCTTTGCTTTTCCTTCCCTTCCTGCCTGCCACTTGCTCTTCCCCAGCTCCCCCCTCACACACGACAGGTGTAGAAATTCCTCATCTGCTGTCTTCCCCTCACCCCAGTAATCCCATCTCTTGGTCTCCTTTGTAACTAAGGTTACTCCATCCTTTACTCTCCTCAGCCTCTTAACGCTTTTCATGATATGAAGAAATGTTCCGACTCCCTCGATCTTAAAACACGTGACTCCCCAGGCACCAGAATTAAGAAAGCCTGGTTCCCCACACGTTTGTGCCTCATGGTTTGTTAACTTTAGGGTCTAAGGTGCAAGCTGTGACTGAAATCTCTTCCAAAGTTGTGGTGTACATAAGGTCTCTCTTTAGTCGGTGGATGCTGTTGCCTAAAAGCTCCCGCTGCAGACTTTCCATCATTCAGGAAGTACATGATACATCTTCCCTGCTCCACAACTTATTTTCATGAAAGTTACAGGAACTAAATTATTCTGACAGCTTTAATCCTAGCTGGAGTAAATCGCTAGGTTCAAATTTTATTAAATGACATGGATACACCCCCAAATATACCTGTACCTACATGATACGCCCATATAAACCTTGTTCCTGTAAGAAAGTAACCTAAAAACCACCCTTGATCTAACTTGTGCCTTCCAGCTGCCCGTCTCTAAATTCACTGAATGCACTGTTCCCAACCACTGTCGAGAGGTCCCTGCTTTTCGTTTTATCTTCAGTTCTCTCTGATACAGCCTCTGCAGGCTCAAAAGCTAAGCTTAATTTTTAAAGTATCATCACAGCTGAAGTAACTCCAGGAGATGAAGATTTAAGAAAAGCACTAAAAATTACAAGGCTTTTGAGAGAAGCCTGCAACATTTGGAAAACAGAAGGAACTGGGAGAAGAGGAGCAGCAGGGGAAAAGAATGAAGAGGTAACTGAGATGAGTGATTCAAAGGCAAACAAACAAACAAACAAAAACCAAACAAAAAGGGAAAGGATAGGTATGCTTTTCTTTCTTTGTTTCTAATTGTCCAAACAAACTGTCTTGTCTCTCACCAGTTCTGCAAAAGAACAAGGGTCCAATACATAGGACGGCAGACAGCAATCACGAGGAAATTCTCCATACTACACATTTTATAAGGATTATTACACAACTGATGTAGTTTTATGCTGTTGGTCTGGGTGTACTCACTTAAATGCAATGGTGAGAGTGCTGCTTTTTTTTTCTAAAAAAGCAAAAGCTACATGCCGGGGTGAATGCCATTTTGATATTTTGTAATTGCAAATTACAAGTAGTAAAAATGAGGTTCTGTAATATTTAGGCTTACAACTGCAAATAACAGAATACTCAGATTCTCAAACTTCTGTTACTTTCTTTGCATTAAGTACACTCATTAAGTACAGCTCATTACTTAAAGCATGCACAGATATGTTTGTAGGGTCAGGACCTTACTTGGTTACTGAGAAGAGTCCCGGATATGTAAGAGCATTCCTCACAGTTGGACCAAATATTTGCAAAGACGAAGCTATGAAGGTCTCGTCTCACCAAATGAGAAAAGCAGTCTCCCACGTCTATTCACTGAAACACACTTTCAGTTGCAATTTAGTGATACTAGGATTGCGTAAATGTATTGGAGGGTAAAACTGGATCCTACGTGCAGTTGCTAGACAAATTAGGCTTACGCTGACATCCTCTAATAATTTCCACGTTCTAAATATTACAACTGTGTGCATAATATAACATTCATATGCATTTAACCTATTCAGAAAAAGGAGACTTTTCATGGCTCTTGATTGTGTACTTTGCAACTCTTTCATAATTAAGCTTTCAAAAGAAACATTTACATAGAGGTGAAGGGATGGGCTTCCATGCAGGTGGCAGTAATCTGTACTCATAACTTATTGAATAACAACTGTAATTGCAGTGGTAAGACTGGAATAATCTAAAGAAAGCAGGGTTTTCCCCAGATTTCCGTAAAAATCAGGCGAGTTTTTAAGTGCTGATCTCTTAATAATGGCAGGCCTCTGCAGCAAACCATGTTCTTCTTTCGTCACTCCAAGGGAAAAAAGTACGTAACAAGACATGTCAATGACTTAGATGTCCTCTGGCTGTTTGGAGAGAGCTCCAAAAAGCAACCTCTGCATGTCCTGTTTGCAGGCACAGCACATTCACATCTGCAGCCACAACTTTACGTGGTATAGGAGGAGCCTGGGAAAAATGTGTGACTTATTTTATAATGGTTACGGCTTTTAAGATTTAAAAGCTGAAATTAATGAGTTAACTCAGCCTAAATAAATGCCAAGCTTTGCTTGAACTAGATCATGGAGATCTGTGTAACTCAGCTGGGAACACTCCCTCTGGAGAAATGAAGAGCTCATGTCCCACAGCAGGACTTGGGCTCGGACCAAGAGCTGGCACTGCAGTACAGTACCACTGCAAGCAGTTTCCATGTGGGGATCGAGATGCCATCCTTTTGATGAACTATTATTGTCCTGTGTTTTTCCACCCTCTCTGTTCAGTAGAAAACCCAATGTACTTAAAGCCTCCTTCAAAAAAGGAAAAATGATAAATGTCTTATTCAACATTTTTCCTCTTGTTAAATGAAATTTGAATTTCCAGAGCTGTACATTAGCTGAATCACTGGCTGCATACTACTCACTCCATCTGTTTATATGGTTGAGTCACTGCATTACCAATATCTTAACACGTTACTTGGAAAGAATTTTAGGCGATCTGGAGGATAAAACCCCAAAGCTCTATAAGATAGTGTTCCCTTCTGTATGTTCTGTAGTACCATACTCTACACTTGCTTTCTGCTATTGGAGAGGTTAATTTGAACAAACTGCTATTTTAGGAAAAAGCGCTTATCATAAAAGTACAGCTTCCACTTAAAAGCTGAAGACTGAGCTGTGATGTAGAAACCCACTGTCACCTCCCCACGTACAATGCCTTGCCCTGGGAACTGTGCGAGGAGTTCCATGGTGATGGAACAAACGTCTTTCACAACCCAACGTATCTTTTTTCCACTTGAGATACTATAAACAGATTACCTTCTGATGGCAAACTGTCCGCTTTTAATGATGCCAAAAGTTGAGAGTATCTTGTTGTTTGACTGCAAAGTTTCTTCAAAAATGTGTTATGCTTAAAAAGACATTTCCATTTACCTCATTGTGGAAGGGCAGGGGAGGACAAAGGCAGAGGGGCAGAAAAGCAGAGTCAGAAGGACAGAGGTGGAATTGCCAATACACATCTTGATTTTAATTTTACAAAAAACATAAAAAGAGAATATTTTGTATGAATCCCACCACGGAGGACTATGAATGCATTCACGTTATTCTGGGAGTTGAGAAGCAGAAAGTGAAACCAACTGAAATAAAAGAAAACCAGTGAGACTAGTTTTACCTTCCAGACAAGGGCTAGATCCAACTCTCATAGAAGTCAGTGGAACAATTCCCACTGGCTTGAGTGGGATTTGGATTCGGCAAAGTGAAATGCAGCAAAACTAACCAGGAAGCATTAATGAGAGGTTCTCAAACACTGGTCTACAGAGCACTTTCTTCAGTCCATAGAGACCTGCCTTTCCTCTCCATTACTCATTTACTTCCAGCTGCTTTTATGGGTTTCTGCATTTTGGAGCCTAGAAGAACCGAGAGGCGTTGCTAACGGAATGAGAATGGCCGGCCAGCCAGCCTGCTCCCGACACTGTTTTGCAAATGGAAGAGGAAAGAATTAAATTGCTGAGCAAATAGAGGAAAAAATAAAGAAGGGACTATCTGAAGGAGTAGAAGGCCATTAAGCTGAGAGGATTAGGTGGCCTTCAGCAAGGATTATGTGCTTTGCTGCCTAATGCAACTGTCTAGCCAGGCACCTGAGCTCCTAGCACAAAGCAAAAGAAAAGCTGAGCTCCACACAGACGTCTGCACTTAGCTAAAAGCAAATAGGAAATGCCGAGGGCAGAAGCGTTCCACAAACAGTCCCTTTCTCGTCTCCGCCAAGTTGGGATTTGTGGAAACTACCATGCACACCCACCCCTGGGCTGAAAGTAGACAAGCCCGCCTCTGATGGTCCACACTGCAGTACTTACACCATATCCTCCAGGCCCACATCCACACTGTCATTCCAGATGTGACACACATTCCTACCACCACATCTACCTGAAGCCCTTCCCCTTTGGAGCACTCAGGCATCTGGACCAGGCTCTGGATCAGCTGATGGCTGATGTTTGGGGCAGCATTCCCATTAACGCTTTCAGGCTCTTCCTCAACTTGAAGGGCTGTTGTCGTCCGAGTACAAGCCTAACACGTGCACGCGTGACAGCCTGGATTGACCTAGCTGGCACCCAGTTCTTAAATGCAGGGCAATCCTTCCTTCCACATGTACATGTGGGTCAAACTACTCTGAGTCCAACAGTGGCCGGTAGTAAGTGCTTAGTGAAAGAGTGTAAGAAACATGAAAACAACTGGGTCAGCCTTCCTCTGGTGTACCTTAGGAGCTCCTGGGGTCAATAGTTTAGCACCTTTCTGAATCAGAAGTTGCAATCAGACCATCATACTCAATGGCCACTGGCAGACTTCTCCTCCATTAATTCCTCTATTCCCTTTTTTGAACCCATTTACAGATTGCAATTCTATAATGTCCTTTTTCCCGCCAGTGAGTCTCTCCTGGAATTAGACTACCTAAGTCAGCCTTTCCTCACAAGAAAGAGGAGATATGGGAGACTTTCTGGACATTTTTTCTAAGATTTATGGATGAGAAAACATTCTAGGAAAGAAAGGATATGTCAACAGCTTGCAGAGCAATAAGGTACAGAGATCCCTATACTGGCTCTGCATGAAATAGCTTTGGATCTGGAAGCAGTAGAAGTAATACCAACCCCATGCTGTGCCCAGGTTAGTTGGTGGGCTGAGAGGCAAGGCAAATTAGCTCGAGACTGAGCGCTATGCTAGCAAGGCAATACTGCTTCTGGGATCCAAGCTTGTATCCCTGCCAAGGTCTGCTCCTTCCTCCAAGAAAGACTGGCCCATTCAGACCTGGGTTGGGGATCTGCAGCACAGAGGTGCATTGTGCCACACGGGCACATCCCGAGAGGCACGCTCCCAAATCTTTGCAATGCCGGAGGGTACAGACCCACCTCCCCCATGGGCCCTCTAACCTGGAAGCTGCAGGGCAGTGACTTTTCCACTCTTTTCAGTTTGCAACCTCCTGTTTATTTCCCAGAGTGGGTGCAGATTCCCAGGGAGAGACTTAAGCCTCCTCCCATGGAAGGGGGTGCATGAAATCCCACAGATCTGCAGACCACATGCCTCATACCATTGCTACAGGGCTTCCTGGGACAGGAGCTGCACCCATCCATTACTGAGATTCTTCCTCATCGTACACAGCCCTGACCAGCGCAGACAACGATGGAATGATGCTCTGTAGGATTACTTAAGCACATGTGATCCAGAACCAGACCAGAAATAAAATTTGCCCTGTACCATGCCCTGATTGCTCTCGTGCCCCATGTCCAAGCCAAGTCACATCCTGCATCCATCAGAAAACCCCATACTTCACATCGTGCTTGTGGGAAGGAGCTGAAGTGCAGCCCCTGAGGCAGGGTGAATTGCTTGGTGTGCCCAGCAGCCCACTCCTGTCACATACTGCTTCCCACTGATGGGACCTTGGTAAAGTTCTCCAGCAGACCTTGGTCTGCTGACCGAGACTCATCCAGACTGAACGAGTAACCCTGGTCTAGTGAGCAGCACACTTACCAGGGAGAGGGGAGACCTAGGTCCCAGCTCACAGCCCCAACCAACAGCCAGCACAGTCATGCTGGGTGGTTTTTTTTCTCTTATCCAAGGAATTTTGAGCCCTGGAGAAGAGAGCTATTAGCAACTCATTCCCTCGTACTCATGTAAGGTGTAAGTCACATCAGTAAGGGTTGGAATTCTTGTTTTTTAAATCTAATAAGTGAAGTTCATGTAGATTGCATCTCTTTTCTAATAATCTGTATATTTTGGTAGCTTTACTTTCATAAATATGGCATGGAACAGGGTCAGAAAGAACACACTGGAATCAGCAGAGGCCTTTCAAAAAGTGCCAGAAACAATACTGCTTATGGCTTTGTAACTGTTCATAGAAAGCAAGAGTCAGCATTGCAGTCCATTTCATAACTAACCCATACACTCCATAAGTAGTTTAAAGCATCAGAAGAGGCAGCGCGAAATCCGCTCTTCATTGGGAGGTGACTCTTGTTACACTCCCTCACCATTTTGGAGATTTACAGTTCAGCTGTCTCTAGGGTTTGCTTCCCTCAATCCTACTTTCTGAGTATTATCACCGAATCCTGTCAAAACTGTGCTTTTGTTTTGCACTGCCTTCTCCAATTCTCTTCTAAAAATGATCATGCTTCTGCTTTTCCAGTCACACAGGAATCAAAAATCTGTATCAAACCCAGCATGTTTATCTCAGTGTGACATCCCACATATAAAATGTGTGCCTATTTCGGATGTCAATCTTCATTATTTTCTTTACTTCAGTCAGACCTAGGAAAACAATCACAAAACATGCAGGAGATCTTTTTCTTCCTCAGTACTGTTTCAGAGTACTGTATCCATCCATAGGATGATGGCATTCCTTTGACTGCTAAGTAAGCATATTCCCTGACTGCACAGTCTCCACAGGCAGCAAGTAGCCGAGCTCCCATGCTGCACAGTTTGTGCGACAGACTGCATTTGCACAGTGAGATCGAATTCTATCTGCTTGTAGGGACCGTAGCTTGCTTTTTCTTTTTAAAACTCGGGAGCAAAGTTTTATATTATCAAAGGCTTGGTGTTTTGTGTTTTTTCCCCAATTAATATAACATAAGCTGCATGTAGCCAGAATCTGTGGTGACTATAAATTCCAGCTGCTCCCTTAGTAGACCAGGTAGTGGTAGGACACTACTGATTTAGTTAAACATGAAAAAAATGAAGGCTTTCAGAACCCCCATTTTCCTGTCGTACCTAGACCCAGCCTTGCCCCTTTCTCATACTCCAGTTCAGTTTTGTATCACCACCTCCGCTGCTGACAATACTTTTTTCAATGGGAATATCACAGCCGTAGCCACTGCCAGAATCTCTTGGCAAACGAGCTGCTTTCTGAGTCAGAGCCTAATGCCATTACAAGGTCTGCAACAGCTGCAGCAGTCATACATCTGCAAGTCATTTGAACATTTTATGATGAATAAAAACTATCCATTACATAGACCTATACATTATATATTAACCCTAATACTTATTCAGTTACACTAACAATAACCTTTTCCCTCTGCATGCTATAAACTTCTTTGGCTACAGCATGTGTTAACAGAGATACTTAGAGCTCCGGTCCATGGTGGAGCAGTCCCTGTGTACATATTAGCTAACTTATTCTACCTATTTAAACATGAAATGGGATGATGGAAAGAAAGAAAGAAAGTGAATGTAAAGCTATAAAAATTCATACCATGCATAAGGAAACCATTTTTATATAATTGCATGAAACTGCATACACTCGTACAAATAGAGAGGATACAAAACAATGAGAAATGCAGAGGAAGAATGAAAACATGGACTCAAAATATATAGCTAAGAGATTTGATTATGATATGCACAGATCTCAAACCCATCCAGATGTCCCCAGCCGGCAACCTGATCCTCAACACCATAGCCAAGATTTCAAATCTGAAAAGTCAGAATGCTGAAGACGGGGTAGCAAAGCTTATGGAAAAAGAAACGGGAGTTGTGAGTAGTTAAAAACCTTTAAAATAATAACGATAATAAAGAAACATAAATGTGGTTTCATGAAGGAAATATATACACAGCCGCAAATTATGAAGTCAGCCCTTCAGGACATTACATTCCACATGCAAGTTGCTGAGCCCGCTCAACAGAAATAGGTGTAAAATACACTTACCAGCTTAGTGACTTCAAGGATAGAGTCCCATATGTGATTCCCTACCAGTGAGTCTTCTACATATGTATACTTTTACAACAGTAAATGTGAACTGGGCAAGACATACCTCCCAATGAGTTTCACCATAAGAGTTTTAAAGAGACAAGGCGAAAGTCTGGCATGACAGAAATCTATCATATTTTTTCCATGAGATTCATCCAGAGCCAGAATTTTACTAGCAACCCACATGCATATAAATGCTATTTCATTTTCATTCATTATCAATCATTTGCAAACTCTGGATTCTCAGAAATGCATCTCTGTTGCTTCCCATTCACTTTTACCCTGTATTTCATTTATCAGTTTAGTGCCCTTCATAATCTCAGTGTTGCTTTGGAAGCAGAATGTCAGTTGACTTGCACTTCCACACTGAGTTAAATGTGTGGATTAGTAAGCTACAAAATAGTGTAGGTTTTAAATAAGAAGCAGCTATTAGAATAATCTTACAGTTAGAGAAGTGACTTTTAGGAAATGTTTTCTTGACTTGATCTGCTTCCTCTGTGCAGTCAGAGGCCAAACTGTTTATTTTACTGGCAACCCATCTTTATTGCTTGTGCTGGCTTTAATATTTCCATTCAAACAATCCACATATTAAAAATGAAAAAGAAAGTCCTAATAAGGTTACAAACAGTTAATTTAAAGGGGATTTGAAGGCGTCCAACAGAGATCTTTTTTTTAAGGGTCAGAGAAGCATTACATTTCAGGGCTGAAAAACCACCTTGCCACTGACGAATGGGACGCTTTACTTGACACGGCCGAATCCCCGTGGTCAGTTTGTGGAGCACCTACCTCCCGCTTAAAAAAAAGGGAAAATCCTGGCCCTTCTGATTGCAAAGATAACTTACCAAGCGTGACGTGACGCAATGATGTCTTTCTAAGTCAGCAGCCAGCCAGCTGTCTCTTTGCTGCTGCTCCTTCTTTTCCCATGCTCCGGCAGAGCGGAGCTGAGCAGCCAGGCCAGTTGCACAGCCGCTATCAAGTCAAAGGGCAAGAGCGAAGCTTAGAATAAACACGTTGTTTTCACTCGGTTGCTTGAAGTGCTGCCAAATCTCTTAACATTAGCGCACATAAATTGGTGAGTATCATGAAGCCCGAGGCCCGAGCAGCTGGAATCTTGTAGTTGTTACCTGAAATCTTAACGTCCAAAAAAATAGCTTCCCCATTCCTCGAGGCTATGTGGAAAATCTCAAAAAACACAATCATAAAAGTACGACTAACATCAAGGAAAAGAACTCCTAATTATTTTTTTCTTAAGTTCTCTTTTTTTATAGCCATCTCAAATTTGCGGGGGCAGGGAATGGGGTGTCTTTCTCGAGATTTTCAAACATGCTGGTTTCCCAAGACTGTGCCAAAGAAAGCACTCATTGATTCTAGAGGTAAATCCTAAAGTTATTCAGAGGGGAGGAAGACTATGAAGATAAGCAGCTCAGGGCCCAGTAGTAAACAACCGTACAACAGGAGCTAAGCAGCTGGAGGAAGGGTAGACTGGTCGATCTTTCTCTGCCCAACGGCGACCTTCAGGAGGCAGGAGTGGGGGAGAGTAGTGATGTTCCTCCCCCGGACAACAGCTTTGAAACGGTTCTTCAGCAAGGACTTGAGAGAAAAAGCTCCTTCTCCTTATCCAGCCGCCAAGAGAAAAGGAGTTGAAAAACACTGAATCCTTATGGTTAATAGGAGGGTGATATAAAAGATGGAGGCCATTGACTGGTGTCCAGAGACAACAACCTGGTATGAATTCCAGCACCATTCCACTTCCCAGCAGCTGGATTTCTCACCAGGGTGGATTGCTGGTTTTGGACACCTCCCCATTTTTTCCCGTCTGTTAACAGTCTTCCACTAGTAAGTATTTGGAACAGTTGTAAAGCTTTTTTTGTATCTAAACGGCCTTGCCATTGCCTGAATGCAATTTCAAAATTGCTGGCATTTCTGTGCAGACTATCTGAAGTGTATTTTTGTCATGCTGTTAA
This sequence comes from Ciconia boyciana, assembly GCF_034638445.1. Lineage (NCBI taxonomy): Eukaryota > Metazoa > Chordata > Aves > Ciconiiformes > Ciconiidae > Ciconia > Ciconia boyciana. The sequence goes on along the minus strand of NC_132934.1, from coordinate 122,166,100 downwards.
TAAGCATTGCATCTCCTGGGAGAACCTCAGCTAGCTCAGAGTTTCTAAATGATGTGCACGCTTGACACAGAAGATGTAAGAAAACTTTCCCATTTTTTACTATTTTTTCTTCTGAGTTGCTCGGTAAATAGGCATGATGTACAAGGAGAAAGTTGGGGCCACTAACTCCTCATCTATAAAGTGAGGATGAGAACCCAAGAAATTATGCAACTGGCCAACGGTTACGCAGGCAGCCAGGGGTCTCACAAATGATCCAGAGCCAGTCCAATACCTGAGTCATAAGGACCATCCTTGCTCTCAATTCCTACATTACACTTCTGTTTTCTATATTCTGAATTTCTTTCCAGCTCCCCTCACATTTCTCCCAGTTCTCAAACAATAGAATATAGCTCACTTTTAGGGATACCTCAGGAGAGTTTGGGAAACATCAATACAGTTTAGAATAGCCTAGTCTGGCATGATTTTAAACTAAATTAAGCATAGGAGATGCTTTTTGGAAAAGGAGTGCATGAAAATGAGAAATGAAAGCATGAAGGGGTGGTTCTTTCAAGTCCCTTTCCAAGCCTCCAGGGAAAAGTAACTATTGCCCCCTTCTTTGATACAAGACATTAGCATTTGCCTAGTACGAGATGTGTTGTGGCTTGCATGTTCCCTCTCCAGTGCTAGATAGATGTTATAGATTTTGAAACCAAGTGTATCTCCACTGTGCAAACAGCCCAACGGAATACCAAGAGCACCTCACAACCATGGGGACAGGTAAGACAGAAACTGAAAACGAATCAAAAACTCAACCAACAAAAAAAGAAAGCATGAATAATCTTAATTAGCTCATTTTTTACATTACTGGATCTTAACTGCTCTGGGAACTATCTATCCAGACTTGATAAAACACTCAGATTTGGAAAGGGGTACTGCCATTTGAAGCACATGTCAGATTGGAGAAACAAAGATGACATGACTGCTGCTAAGAATTTTAGGCATTAATTTTAACTAAGATACATGGCATGGGTTCCGTGAGTAGTAGAATTTAACATGCATATAGGCTGGATTCTGTGATAGTACAGATTTACAGAACCATGTCCCCGTTCCTCTATTTTGCAGTTAAAAGTTTGTTGAGAGCACGGGGGAGCCCAAAAGAAAGTTTGAGAGCTGACCCACTGACTCCATACACTGACCCAAAGTTTGTGGGATACTTTATTATCACAAACACACATGCTTAAACTTATGTCCCTAACTATGCAGTAGCACAGTCTTTTCTATCCCAAAGCTGCCAAATATCCTAAGACTTTCAGAGGTGGGTATGAATTTCCAAATGTAATTAAATGTGTGTAGGCAAAAAAATATAAGGGAGCTCAAAAATATAGGCAGATTGTATTGGGAGTGGTATCATCCTGAGATGAACACTAAGGATGATATGTAAGCACCAAAACCATAGAATCATAGAAAAGATAAATAAGTATTTATAATTCCATTAAATAGAACCACAGGAGAGGAGAAGGATGATCTGGAAACTTGACAGGATATTTTGTTTAAGAGTCCTAAGAGTTTAACTAAAATCAACGAGAGTTTAGAGGAGTTTCTTTCAAAGGACAAAATTAAAACAAACAAACAAACAAAGCCACATTACAAGAACACCACGATTGTAAAGTCAATCACTCAAACGTTCAAAGCACCTGTACTAAAGTGTCTATGTTACCCTCATTGTGTTAGCTCCTTTTGCCTAACTCTGTATGCAAACAACAGCATACAATGCAGAATAGCATAGGAGGGTTATAAATCACAGGCAGATAGCAAATACTGGGGCCAAGAATGATTCCAAGACTTTTCTTTTGTTTTTGCAGCAGGACACAGTGGGGACCTGAACCTGCCCTGCACTACTGTTGCTGCATAGCATCTTGAGGGACGGGCATCTCCCAGGTTCCTTCCCATTCACTACGGAAGATTCCACACTAAAAATTAGGAAAATTAACGTAAGCCCCCTTCTAGCATGTTATACCTTGAAGCATAAGCTACAGGGAGGAAGACAGTCAGGGACCACTTAGGCAACCTGTCACTACAGAACAGAGTAGGATGCGCCGAGGGTGTGCTGTGATCACACAAAGATGCAAATAGACTTGGAGTATGTCGCACAAGATGAGCCTGAAAGAACTGAGGTTATCTGGTCTGAAGAAGACAGTAAGGGGGACCTTATTACTACTTTCAACTACCTCCTAGGAGGGTATAGAAAAGACAAAGCCAGGTTTGTCTGTGTGATAAGGATGAGTGTCAGAAAAGCAAAAACTCCAATTAGCTAACAGGTAAATGTCTTGCTTGCTGTGTTTTTTTGCTGTTGTTTTTTAAATCACAAGGGTGTTAAAATGCCGGAGAAGGTGGCCAGAGACATTGTGGGATCTCCATCCTTGAAGATATTCAAAACTCAACTGGACAAGGTCCAGGACAACCTGACCTAATTGTACCTGCTACAGAGCAGAGGACTGATCATCTCAAGAGGTCCCTTCCAACATCAATTTCCATGATGCTAATGTTGTGATGCTACAGGATACTGTAGGCATGCTTTCTACTCACTCACTCACTGCACAATAGTCATCAATTGGAATTAAAACTGTTTGGAACAGACAAGTGGCTGCTTTCACCTGCTTCTCCTACTCTTCCTCCCAAATGCCACAAGATCCCAAAATCTCACCAAAGCACTTTATGAGCTTTGGGATGCCGATCAGCATAAAGCTTAGAAGTCTTGCTCTTCTACAGATCTTCAGCAGACTTGGACAGTCTGGTGAGTATTTTTAGCTCATGTTCTCATTACCATGAGTAGCTGAAGGAAGAACTGCATGTCATCCTGAGATAGCTGTGGAGGGCTGACCCTGGCTGGATGCCAGGTGCCCACCAAAGCCGCTCTATCACTCCCCCTCCTCAACTGGACAGGGGAGAGAAAAAAATAACAAAAGGCTCGTGGGTCGAGATAAGGACAGGGAGAGATCACTCACCAATCACCATCATGGGCAAAACAGACTTGACTTGGGGAAAATTAATTTAATTTATTACCAATCAACTCAGAGTAAGATAATGAGAAATAAAAAATAAATCTTAGAACACCTTCCCCCCACCCCTCCCTTCTTCCCAGGCTCAACTTCACTCCCAATTTCTCTGCCTCCTCCCCCACAGCAGCACAGGGGGATGGGGAATGGGGGTTGTGGTCAGTTCATCACACGTTGTCTCTGCCACTCCTTCCTCCTCAGGGGGAGGACTCCTCACACTCTTCCCCTGCTCCAGCGTGGGGTCCCTCCCACGGGAGACAGTCCCCCATGAACTTCTCCAATGTGAGGCCTTCCCACAGTCTGCAGTTCTTCATGAACTGCTCCGGCGTGGGTCCCTTCTACAGGGTGCAGTCCTTCAGGAACAGACTGCTCCAGCGTGGGTCCCATGGGGTCACAAGTCCAGCAAACCTGCTTCACCGTGGGCTCCTCTCTCCGTGGGTCCACAGGTCCTGCCAGGAGCCTGCTCCAGCACGGGCTTCCCACGGGGCCACAGTCTCCTTCGGGTGCATCCACCTGCTCCAGTGTGGGGTCCTCCACGGGCTGCAGGTGGATATCTGCTCCACCATCAACCTCCATGGGCTGCAGGGGGACAGCCTGCCTCACCATGGTCTTCACCACGGGCTGCAGGGGAATCTGCTCTGGCACCTGGAGCACCTCCTCCCCCTTCACTGACCTCGGTGTCTGCAGGGTTGTTTCTCTCCTGTATTCTCACTCCTCTCTCTGGCTGCTGTTGCTGTTGTGCAGCAAATCTTCCCCTTCTTAAATGTGTTATCACAGAGATGTTACCACCGTTGCTGATGGGCTCAGCCTTGGCCAGCAGCAGGTCCATTTTGGAGCTGGCTGGCATTGGCTCTGTCGGACACAGGGGAAGCTTCTAGCAGCTTCTCACAGAAGCCACCCCTGTAGCCCCCCCGCTACCAAAACCTTGCCACACAAACCCAATACAATAGCCTTAAAACTTCTCATCATTTTTTTTATAATGTTAAGAGCAGGCTCGACATAACTGTACAAGTGGCTTAGATGATGGCATCTCTTGTGGTGGGAGAAAAGACTAAGGGCAGATTTTTTATAGCTTAGAAGTTTACAGGAAACCAGACAGAGCGAGATGCACTGAATGCATTTTGATTGTTGAAAGTTGGGGATATACTGTGGAAGATCTGTAAGTGCAGCCAGTTAAAAGTCTTATTTCTCAAATTTAAAATAAATCTTGAAGAGAGCCTTATAGATTGCAATGCTTACCATGACTGGGTGCCAAAGGAGGCACCAGGAGGACCAAAAAAATCTTGACCTTGTAATAACTAATGTGATCACCACAAACTCTGCTTGCATTACTACTTCTGAACCTTGGATTAGTGGGCTTTTGACTGCTGCCCAGAACCTTCTGGGTTCGTAAGTTACTTTTGAAAGATCTAAGTGGAAGGAAATTATGAAAAGCAATTTTATTAGCAGAAAACTTAAGTTTGCTACACTAAAAAAAAAAACCCAAAGGACTTAAAGTTTGAAAACCACTCCCTTTGACAAGGAAAGTAGTTGTTTCATCTTTTTAATGAGAAGTTAGTGGATTCCACTTCCCAGATTTTTATGTACTCCCACAGTAACACACTACTTACACTGAAAACCCCACTTCTGAAGTTTATGCTGGTTCTGAAGAGCTGGTTTTCACAAAAACTAAGCTGCGACTTAATTTCTTCCTTTCACATTTGAGGTTTTCCAGGAATTATGTTAATATCCTGGATTATACATTCTTTCAAACAAGGTCCCTGACTGTATCTGACAAGTGCCTAGCACAGCAAGACAAAGTTACTCACTAATGTTACAGCATTTGAGCATATTGTATCACATCCTGCTTGAAATTTAAATGCTAGCATATGACTCAAACACAATAACATCTGATAATAGCCAAGTACAAAAAAATGAAGCCTTTTTCATTGAAGTCCAGGAAAACACAACAGTGGGAAAAAGTGTTGGTGCCCTTCCTCACATTATCTACCCTTCCCGGAGGAGACTGGTTCACTGAACAGAACAAACCTAAGACACACACCATATGTACCAGAAGAGTTATGAAGTTACTTGACTTCCAGCTTGATTTTAGAGGTGCAGAAAAGATCACCGGAAGACACTGAGACAGGATTACAGAAATAGGAAGGGCATTCACCATTAATTTTTTCTGTAATTGTGAAACAAGGGTAGCAAAATGCCTAGCGCAAATACACATTAGAATCTCCGTAGCTAAGGAGAACGTAGGAGTTGACTGAAAGCAAGACACACTTCTGTTTCAACCCACTCCTCCTTAGCTGATTAAGTCAGTGTTTATAACACCAACCCTCCTTAGAAATGAAAAGGGCACTAGGTGAACAAGTCTGACGCCAAACAGCTAACAATCACAGCTACTGTGGGTAGATTTAGTAAATACATAAGCATATTAATGGACTACATTTAACTTCTACTGTTTAGATTCTATCTGATAATTTGTAATCACAAAACCAATAGCTAGGAACACAGTTCAGCACCAATGCAGATCTAAGCTAGAGGGTTCAGGTTACTACACGGAGTCTCAGCTAATAACAACACACAGCAGCTTTACTGGGGCCCTCCGGTGAGCCCTTAATAAAGGAAGACCCTTTTCCTTATTCTTTCATGTTTTTAATGTTAACAGCAAAGTTCTTTCCCTTTTACAAGAACAGTGTACGTGGTACCACTGGTGTCTCAAAGTGACTTTCTGCTCTTTATTCCCAAGCACATGGATTTATACATTTTCTGATTTTTAAATTTCATAGTTAGAGTCAGTAATATGCTTTTTAGTTTTTACAGGACAATAAAATTGCTTGCCAGAAGTTCCCGACTTAAAATTCTACACAGCAGATTGATGTAGGCCTCTTGATCCTTCTCACCACATTTTTGCCAAGTTGGAGTATAAAATAGCTGTTCTACTAATTGCACCCAGGGATTTGCATCCAATATCCAGATAGACTACTAAAGCTGACTCCATTTTCCCTTTGATCTTGCGTATTCTGTTGCTTGAAAGAATACAGACAGGTGATGGAAAATGCTGGAGCTATTGCAAGTACAACTGCTCAAAGACCAATTAACACCAAAAAACCCCAAATGAACAAGAAGCCAAAATGGAACTAAACCCACAACAGCTGGTGGTCATCAAGGCAGTTTTCCCAGAGGGCAGAAGACTGTTACTAATAGGATGGAAATACAAAATTTACTGAGACCAACTGTAACCACTGATAACATATATTGAGAAGTGCCTCATTTCTCACATTTTCTGCAGAGTGAGAGTGAAGCTGGACAGCAATCTTAACTTTTATGGGGGGGGGTGGGGGGTGCGTGTGTGTGGAAGTGGGCACTGAAACATAGTCCCACTGAACAATTAGTACCAGGAGCTGACTTTACCATAATGCTATTTTCATCACATTTAAAAATAACATTCAAGTGATTCTACCCATAGAAATATGTTATTTCTCAGAGTTTAATCAATGTAGTATAGTTTATTAGGAATTGCCCACTGAGATTCCCTACATTTTAAATTATTCCAATTACTGCAGAACCTGGATGCTAGAACCCCCAACAGAAGATTAAATGAAGCTGTATGTTCTCCCTTTACAACAGCAGAGGTTTTGAGATGTTTCAATCACATTACATAAACTTACATTCCTCTGCTAACACAAAACACACACTCTTGCCACAGGAGACAAATAATTCTTATGCTGTTTCCAGCCAATGATTTTAACTTCAAATCCAGAGTAAACATAACCTCTTCAGAGCTGGGAACATGTTTGTGTGCAAGAACCACCCGCTGCATTACAGTGGTAACACCACCTACTAAAATCATGGCACATACTGAACAGACACATGCACAAGGGCCATTATGTTCTTTGACACAGTGCTGAAAGAATGGTCAGTATCAAAAGTTTGGAGACATTGAAAAGTCAGGATTTTTTTACACTATCACCAAATAATATATACAGAGAGGTAGAAAAGCTGTTTTTATTAAGTGATGGTTCATTTGCAGCTCATTCATGTCCCTCGAGAAGTAAGGGACTCCAAGAACCAAGAAGAGCTGTTCAAAAGCACAAGCATAAGTTATCGTGCATTTATTTATTATCTGATTTACAATATAGATGAAGCAACAGTGCTAAACAGAACAATTTATCATTCTGCCTGGGCATTTGTTTTAAATGTGGTTCTTTCAGTGCCTTGGTGATGGTCTTCCAGAAGATGGCTGAGGCTGCCTGAATTTTGAGAGAACCACAACAGAATCAACAAAGGTATAAATGTTGTATTCATGATGCTGAAGGTTCTTGTAGGTAGAATTATCAAATTCTTCTGGAGCAGGCTCAGCAGCTGCTGTGGTCTCTGTGAAAACAAACAGTAACTGGTGACTATAAGGATGCCACACCAGAGGGTAATATTCTTAATTACTGAGCCAACCTTCATATACTGTCAGATCTCTCATCCAGTCAACATTAAAAAGAAAAAAAAAAAGGGAGCAACTATAACAAAACAACTATTAAAAAAAGTCAGCAACTGTAAGTTTACTAAGTTCTGCTGGTACTTTGTCTGATCCTAAAGCAACACATTAGTATGCAGCAGGGGAACAGGAATCAGTACAAGTCATCTAATACAGGACAGATTTCAAATCCAAACTACCACCTAATGCTGCGGGAGGATAGGGCAGAACATTTCATTTATATTTTGAAGACATATGTCTGCATTTCCTGGCTTTTTCATGGTTGCCTTGGTTTTCACTCCACCCAGAACAGTAGGTGACATTCTTAGCAAGCCAGGAGAGGCAAAGAAGCAGTAGAAATTATATATCATCATGTCAGACCACAAGATATAGCCATTAGAACTACTTTACAGATTGAATTTTTTCCATGGGGAGAAGTGATGGAATTATTGAGATCTCCACAGTTTAATTTCAAATGTGGTTATACTGAACAGTAATATATCAAGGGCCTTTGATATAAATTTCCTTTCTTCTAAATATAATCTTCTAAACTTTTTATCAGCTCTTCTTCCTAAAAGAATAACCTAATAAAGTTATTCAGAAATCCTTACTTCACATTAAAGCCAACATTAATTCTTACACTTTTAGAATATTATGCAAATTTAGGCAGTGCCATTTACATAAAAGGTTCCTGGTACAGGCTGATTTTACAACCAAGGAAATTGCAAGAAATAAAGCTTTACTCCCAATATTAATTTATTCTCATATACCCAGAGTTTTAACAATAAGCAAGACAGAAGTATAATCTAGCAAAAAGCTTCATCATATACATTTCTATGTAGTGGTTTAGGTTATATCGTATTAAGCTTCTTTTTATAATACGACTGTCTACAATAAAAATACAAGAACTCCAGCAACTGAACACCAGAATTTCCCTTTAATTATAACATAATTATTGCAATGTAATGCTATCAGTTTAAGAGCACATATCCGTAACATTTAGCAAGACTTGCTTATAAAACGCAATGTAGTAAGCCATGGTTTCAGCAAAACACACACAACCTATGAAAGGAATATCCCGGTGACTACTGCTCAGTTCCTACAACTCATAGGACACAACACTACAGATATAAAAGGCAGATGATGCAGTTCTTGCTGCAAACGGCCCCAAGAACAGGCAAGCGTAGGCAAGCGTACATTCAACCTGCAAGAGACAGTTGTTCCAAATTAAGAGACAGATGCTCAGGAAGAAAAGCAGATGGAGTGTCATTTTTCCTGCCCAAATACACTGTACTTGGCTTCTCGAAGGAAAAATTTATCTCCGAGTTCATCCTCCCCATACTTCAGACTTCATCTATGCTTCCTCTCTTACAGAGCAAGCATTTCACAGGATGTTCTTCCGAAATGAATCAGAGGTATATTTCTAAGTTACCATGCTACTATTTTGCTACTTACTTAGCAGTTAAAGTCAGCAGTTTTTGCTGACTGCTTAGCATGCCTGCTCTACAAAGTGGATGACATCACCTTAACATCCAGGTTTGTAACAGGAAAAATTGCTTTTACATCTTCAGTGTGCCGTCTGCAGATGAACAAAAGAACACAGGAGCAGGACAGAAGTACAGATTACAGAAGGTATTATCATTAACTGTGAACACTAAACATGGAAAAGCAGTAGCTGTTCTGAAAGAAAGCCTCCAAAGGAAGAGAGAACAACATACGCCTGGAGATACCAGTGATGCCGCTGAACACAGTGTAGCCAGGTTTGACTCTTTGCTACCCCCTGGCACTCAAAGACATTTCACCAGCAGTAGAGGGGTGTGAACTTGCCTGTACTAACCCCCACCTCTCCTACAGCCACTGCAGCAGAGTCCTCTAGCGGGGGCGCAGCACGTACCCAACAGAAACTTTCCTGCTGTCACAGCCTGACCAACTCCACAGAGCAAGAGGAGCTCAACAGCAAAAGTGCCGTTTTCAGCAAAGCCAGGTCCTACCCAAAAGGGTTTTGCTGGTGTGGTTATGACGATGATGGGTCTGAGGCACAGTGGTACTATTGCCCCATCAATACAGATCTGCAGGAAACGTTTGTCACATGGTCTTAACCTTATTCTGGATTTACAGCGTCAGAGTAGGGGAGGCCGTTTAATAGATCTTTGATGCGTCTTCACCTTGAATCATTAGCACGTTTTAAGACCAAGTCCTCCCTCTCATACTTGAAGTTAACTGAACTCATTTTTGGGGTCTTCATATCAGCTTCAACGTGGAAAAAAAAAATTAAAAAATGCTTGAGCATCTAGAAGTCCACTGTGGATGAATGGGGAGAAAAGCATTATCTGTGAATAACCACAAATACCCTTTCCCAATTTTTTTTTTTTTTTTAAAGAAAGCTTATGCTGCTAACTGCAAGGAGGAACAAGTAAATGAAAATGTCACTTGCAAACAGTGCTGCATTTTACCATTTGAGTTGCAGTCAGGGAGGAAGGTAAGCTTAGCTTCCAACTCTTAAAACAGATCAAATTATGAGCTGACTAACCCCTTAAAACAGAAGGCAGGTCTTTTACTCAGCACTGTATTCTGGAAACTGATGTACAAAAGCAATTATTTGTCACTTAACCTGGTTAGACACTTCACAGAGTCACAGAATGGTTGAGGTTGGAAGATACCTCTGGAAGTCATCTGGTCCAACCCCAAATGCCCAAGAAGGGTCAGCTAGAGCAGGCTGCCCAGGACCATGTCCAGACAGCTTCTGAATGTCTCCAAGGATGGAGACTCCACCACCTCTCTGGGCAACTTGTGCCAGTCCTCCATCACCCTCACAGTAAAAAAAAAAAAAAAAAAAAAAAAAGTGTTTAAGTTGTTCAGGCAAAACCCTGTATTTCAGTTTGTACCTACTGCCTCTTGTCCTATCACTGGGTACCACTGAAAAGAGTCTTACCTCCACCTTCTTCCCACTTTCCCTTCAGCTATTTACGTACATTGATGAGATCCCCCCTGAGCCTTCTCTTCTCCAGGCTGAACAGTCCCAGCTCTCTCAGCCTTTCCTCACAAGAGAGGTACTGTAGTCCGTCATCGTAGTGGCACTTCGCTGGACTCTCTCCAGTAGCTCCACATCTCTCTTGTACTGTGAAGCCCGGAACTGAACAGAGCACTCCAGGTGCATCTCACCAGGGAAGGATCACCTCCCTCAGCCTGCTTGCCACATTCCTCCTAATGCAGCCCAGGTTACCATTGGTGGCATTTGCTGCAAGGGCACATTGCTGACTCATGTTCAACCTGCTGTCCACCTAGACCCCCAGGGCCTTTTCTGCAAGGGTATCACTTGAAGGATGACATCCAAGCAGCTTTACAATTATGCTGCTTTTACTTCCAAGTAGGCAAATCCTTTAATTCAAAGCAGCAACCAGAAGGGGGGTCTTAAGAATAGTATGCTGCCTAAGTTGAAAGGCAAGAATGGTAAGCTGCCACAGATCAGGACAGAGGGGCATTTGCTATTGAAATACATAGAATGAGATCAGTATGTAAATTAACAGGTCTGGTAGTAAATAAGAAGGGTAAGTTAGATAGTGAAGTATAGCTAGGGAGGTGATTATATGGTGCACAATGCTCTTAAAACATATCACTGTCTCCTCCCCAACTCACTATAAAAACTGGGTTATAAGGTCAACTCTGTGCTACTTCAACATGACTCGCTTACAACCTACCAATCTCAGAATCAATATCTGTTTCTGGCATTACATTATGATTTCTTGCAGTCTACAGAAATCTGAAACACTGCAAGATTTAAAAAAAAAGGCAAAAGACAGCAGGATTTAAGCAAAAGTCACATGGCATCAAATTTGGCTCAGGAGAAAGGCAGCTACCAAATCCTTCCAAGAAAAGACAAGAGGGGAAAACAAGTTTTGTCATACAAAACCCATGATTTTGCTCACAGTGGAAACAATCTTGTTTTCATTTTATAAGTAACTGGTTTATGAAACTATACATACAGTGAAATGAAGAGCGCTTCATTTCACAGCATAACTGGAAACTGAGTATTACTGAGCACTTATAACAATTAGCAATGAACAAGAATTTATCTTCCAGCAAGTCACTGCTACATGGTTAGCTTCAGTATAAAGATCAGAGAATCACGAACAGAGAAGATTCGGAAACCCTTTAAAAAAAAGTTAAACCCTACCCCGATGAATCAACACAGTTCAAACAATTTAAAGTTGTACCCTCTATCGTGCTGCTTTCTCCAGCCTGGACTCCTGCTTCCTGAATGGTCTCCTCCTTTGCTGTAGTGCTCATCACCAACATTGTGCTTTCAGAAGTCTCTTCTTCTAGTTTAGGAGCAGTTACTTCTTCTGCTTCTGATTCCTGTGCCTCCTTCACCTTTTTTTCTTCTTCTCTGGATACCAGTTTTTGCTTTTTGTCTTCCTGAGTCACCAATGAAGCTTTCAGCTGAATAGCTGCTACTTGGGTTCCAATGGACTTTTCCTCCAAATAATCAGATTTATGAGTGACATCAGTCAGGTCTTGGCTTTCAACCACGTGTGGTTCTAAGACCAGCTTCTGCCGATCTGCTTCTTTTGGAGCCGATTTTACTTTGGGGTCTCTTGCTTTGGATTTTAATGTTTCATGGCTGACTGATGTTTTAGAAAACGCAACCTGCTTGATAGGAGACACATCAGTTTCTGTTTTGCATGGCTTCTTCTTAGCTACATATTCTTTGTGAGATTTCTGGGACAAGTTCTCTTTTGCTAGCATTGATGCCTTTACTGCTATGTTCTCAGAAAAGATGGAATCTCGTCTAGGAAACTCAACTTTGGTTTTAATGGCAACTTCTGAATCATCATTATCATAATTTTCTTCCTCAGAATCTGAGCCAGAATCTGAATCTGAGCTGGATGAAGACGAAGTTTCTTCCTCAGCTAACTCTTTCCTCAAGCCTCCTTCTGTTGCAGGTGTACTGAGGCTTTCCTCCTCAAGGGAAGAAACAACTACTCGCTGAGGAAATGCAACCACAGTTTTTCTTGACATGAACATCCTCATGTCTTCAGCAGAAGGTTTTGAAGCTTCCTCGAGGTTAGTACTAGATACGCTCTCACCTTTGTTTGAAGATGCAAGGAGAGAGCTAGAAGACAACATTTTAGGAAATTCAACTGGTGCCTTGACGGCTAGCAGCTTCGTGCTTCCCTGTGGTGCCACTACATCTAGGAAATGGCATAAAGAGGATTATCATCATTACATCCGACACCGCTGCTAATTAATGATCTTAGTCACACAATTTTAACTTTCTCAGATAATCTGGTACAAAAGGCAAATTGAAAGAAGTTATTATACCAAACACAGGCATTACAAAGCAGGAAGTTTAAAGACATTTTAAGTGAAAGAATTTAGAGTTCTAGTTAGCACTTAACAGTTTTTGCTGCTGCGATGCTGAAACTCATGAGATAATGCCTTTTGCTCCTTGCTTTGCCAGACTCCTCGCAAGAGCTGTTTTTCTCTGTGCTTCAATTCTGCATCACTGAAAATGGTTTACAGACGCCTTCCTATCTCAGATGACCATTAAGATAGCTTGTTAGCTGAGCTCTTCAAATACGCTGCTAGAGAGATAATATTTGTCTATGAACAAGCCAGCGAAGTAGAAGACACACTAAACAGACATAGCAATAGCCAGCCTCTTGCAATAGTTATCTTTAAAGCAGTAGGGAGGGATGGCTCCCAAGAGACAAAGTAGCAGAATAAGAGATACCCGAAGCCATACATGAAAGTATTACTTGTTCATGCGTCCATGTGACCTACCAACTGAATTGTGTCTAACACAGTTTAACACTATTTCCCCAAGACCTTATCTCCTCCAGTCTTCACTGTCTCCACTTCCTATTTTTGGTTTAAGACCTCTTTAGAAAAAAAGTCTTAGAAAATCTCCTAATGCTTCATGTTAGCCTGCCTTTATTTCTTCTCCCTTATGTATACTTTCATTAAGCTAAATTCTCCAGACAAGGAGCCAACAGTTGAAGAGAAAGCAGCAACTTTCACGCCCTCTCAGAGAGTACCAAATACCCCTTGGATGCTTGTGCCAATGATATACTCAAGAGGCTGATCAACAGCAAATACTCTTGTGGTTAGAGAAAACAGGAGGAAGAGAGGACTGGGAGCACATTAAGAAGATACACCACTGCTGAAATTTGCTATAGCAAAGCCAATTCCATTATAAGTTGCACCACTTCCAACCAGCAGTGTAATTCAACATATTTCCAGTCTACTGTGCAGATTTATCTACACAGTTTGGAAACCCAGATCTACTTTACAAGACCATAAACTAGATGCAGTTTTTCCCCTTACTAGTATTTTACAGTAATACCTTGTATGATCCAAGGAGTTATTGTAATTAGTTCTGAATAGAAGCATGTCTTTAGCAATGTCCAAATGAAAACATCACAGAAGAGATAGACGCATGAAATTAAAAGCAAAGTATTTAAGAAAGAAATACAGAGTTCTTAACATAAGTACAAATGAAAAAAATATCAGTTTACTATACATGTAATACTTTTGAATAATTTCAGACACATACTTCTCTCTGCCAAATGGAAGGTGCAGGGCAGGGAGGGAGGGAGGGCAGGGGGGAAGTAGGAGGATGGGCAGCCACCTTTGAAAGAAGCCTGACTCCCTGCACAGACTGACGCAGCCAAACAGCAGCCTGTGGAAACTAATACGTGAGGAAACATCACTCAAGATTGAAGAGTTCTTCAAAGAAGCATACAGGAAGGTTAAACTAACACAAGAATGCTCAAAGGGATGACAGACAAGTGAAAGCTGAGCAAAAGCTGAAGGGGTATTAAGACATCCTAAGAAACCAACACAGCAGGTATCATTCAACTTGACCATTATTTAACAGTAGGTGTTACTGGAAAAATAATAGTAAACAGTAATATTTGGATATGTGAAAAAGATACACGTTTCAGCTTTTAATCAGAAAGTCTAATACAACTGGTACAGACACTTTAATTAGGGTACTTCAAACTTTTTACCACCTGATCTGTATTTGCATCGCTTTGCCAAAAGAACAGTACCTCTGAATCAGTAACAAGAATATTATTCCCAAATGCATTCTTACTGATGCTTGTACCATCAGTATCATTATCGGAACGTGTTTAAAACATGTTCCCACTCAGAAAGGTGGCATGCAGAAATTACAGGTCTATTCCCCATCACTGACTTTGTAAGTAAATATGACCATTTTATCAAAGCAAAGAAAATTTGCACACTCTGTTCCAGCTGGAATCTGAAAAAGACAGTTGCATCCTATACACCTTAACTAACCTTAACCATCTGCAGGGGAAGCAGCTGGCTGAAAGAGGTGGTGTAAGAGGTCTCTTGACACCTTCTAAAATCAGAGCTGCAGGACAATGAATCTAGAAACTGATGCTAAAGTACATCTCAAATACGCTTAAAATAATGCAAAAAAAAAATTATAATAAAAAGTGATTTGTTGTTCGATCAAGCTTATATCAATCTATGCAGCAAAGGCTTTCTTAATGGAACAACCAAGCTTTTATTCGCCTTGGCATTTAAGAAGCTAACATTAGAAGCCAGAAGTCTGCACTGAACTACTCTTTCAGTGATCTTTTCAACAGCTGTCAACAAGTCTGACCACTCCTACATATGGTCCCATGGAGCTTTGCTGTTTAAGCACCTGGATCTCAAATTTGGGATGGGAATCCTACTCACTGAATCAGTGAGCCTCTGTTTACAAACAGCATCTTGCACAAGATATCCCTCTTTGAAATTTGTATTCATGTTTTGACTTTGGTCAGGGACAGAAAGGGGTTCAAATACTTCTGAATGTCAAATGCACTGCAGCATCCAAACCCAGGTCCATGTACTGCCTTGCTTGCAAACCTATGGGGCAAGAAGCATTGTAACTAAATTTAACACAACAGGGCCGTGGCAGTTTTCTGCAGCTTCTCGACACTGTTGCCTGGAGCAGATACTCAGATCTTGCAAGTCTTTCTCTCTTTCTGTAAAATGGGATGCTTTTTGACCCTCATAAACCAAACATTTCAAAAGACAAGGGGGAACATCTGAAGGTCAAAACCAGATTTTGCACCTCATTAAAAAAAGTAACTTGCTACACTAATTTCCATCAAATTTCAGGCAACTTGCAAAGCTTCTTTAAATTAAGACAAATGTAACAATAGCTCTCCTTAAGTCTGGTTAAGCATCACAGCAGCTAACACATTAAGGTGAAGGTAAACAGGAAAGAAGCGTCAAGCTCATAGCACGGCCTATGAATATAAATAGATCCCACGCAGACCCATTCCTACCAGACCTTTACTTTTAGTTTTCTTACTACGCAGGGCGTTTGAAGAGAAATCCTTGTTTACATGGTGATGACCTTTCACTTTCTTGGCTTACATAGCAAGGACGTGGCCATGAGCATTCCTAAGCTCTTCTTGCCTATTTCATGACAACCAGAGGAACTTGAACTTCAGACGGATACTGCCCGGTCCGATGGGCAGATAAACTTTTATGGTCAGGGTACAGAAACCTCCCGAGGCTGGCAGGCTGCAGGGGAATGCGGTTAGCTACCCTGCTGGTTTAGCACCAGAGAAGGAAGCTCTCCTACAAACAGCTGTACACCCATTTGCTTTTATTTACACCGCTGAGGACGAAACAAGCATCTTACTCGTTGGCGGCGGCATCCCGGAGCCCACCGGCCTGGTGCAGAGCGCTGCGGAAGGGGCCGTCCCTCGCAGCCCCCGGGCCTCCAGCCGCAACACCTGCAAGGCACCGTATAAAGGAAATTAACGAAGCCGGACAAAACTGATCCCCGCGGCACAAGGAGCCCCGGGGGTGCCGGTGCCAGCGCCGGCCCGCGACGCTCACGGCGCATGCGCGAAAACGCTTGAACGGGCTCAGCAGGCGGGACTGCCGTTCTGCCCTGCGCATGCGCATCTCCTCTCCCCCGGGCCCGTTGCGCAGCTGCCGGCCGCCCCGCCTCAGGCGAGGCGGCCGGCAGCTGCGCAACGGGCCCGGGGGAGAGGAGGTGACCGGCCGGCTACGTGCCACCGAGAGAAACCGAGCAACCGCGCAGGGGTAGGGGTGGCCCCAGGAGCTCCTCCCTGCCCCTCTCCCCCCCATCCGGCGCCCACCCTGCCCGTTACCTTGCGGGTCGCCGCCCGGCCGCAGCCCAGCAGCGAGGGAGCGGCCATCTTGGCGTGGGCCGGGACGGTGCTGCGCGAACGGCGGGGCGACTCCGCCCCCCCCCCGCGCCGGTGGGCGGGGCCTAAGCGATGAGGCTCCGCCCCCGTCCGGTGGCGGGCGCCGGTTAATTGTACGCCAGCGGCGTTGGAAGTGAAGTAGCAAGTTTCTGTCTTCTGAGCGGGGCTTGTGAGTTACCGCTTCAAACGCTTAGGGCAGAAAAACCGAGTTATTTTAACACAGAATCACCGCTTTTAAGTTAAGAGCGGCCATTTATATTGTCTGTTATCTGCAGCTTGCGCACCCAGTAATCCTGCGTAATGCGGCTATTGAAGATGACGTCATCATGCTGCCGTGCTCTCTGTTCAGACCGCGCCAGCGGGGCACAACGAAGCTGCCGCCCGAAGCGCGGCCCCATCGACCCCCCCACCACGGCGCCAGGCGGGCCGCATAACCCAAACCCTGACGCGCACGGGAAGGCCTGCGCTACGCCTCAGGGGAGGGCTGCGCGTCCCGGAGGTCCGCCCGCCGCTCATTCCCCTCGGCAGCCCTCCGGCCTCGGGGAAGGCTGCCGCCTCCGCACGGGCGGGAGGCAGGCGGGGCGCCGGGCCCTTCCGGAGGCGGGCGGTGTTTCCCAGCGCCCGCCGTGACCCGCCGCGGGACAGACGCTCCCTCACAGGCTCGCCCCCACCGCGCAGGCGCGGCACAGCCCGTACGTCATTGCCCCGTGTGGTGACGCCTGTCCTGCGCCCGCCGCGGCGCGCACGTGGCGGTGTTGACGCATGGAGGGTGGCGGCGGCAGCGGGGGGCGCAGCCCCGGTCCCCGGCCGGCGCTGGCGCTGCGCGGGGCGCTGATGGCCGCCAGCGGCGGCGGCCGGTTCCTGGCGGCGCGGTACAGGGAGGCTGGGTCAGTGCCGGGCGGGGCGGGGTGGGGTGGGGCCTGCCCTGCCGGCGGGCCGGGGCTGGCGGGGCCGCGGATCCGAGCGGCAGAGGCCGCCCCGCTGCTGGCTGCCTGGGGCTGCCCCGCGGGGGCTCGCTGGGCTCGCTGCACGACCCCTGCGGCTTCCGCAGTGAGTGGCGGGGCCTTCCTGCCGGGGCTGCGCAGCTGGCAGCCGGGGGGAGGTGGTGGGAGCGCGCAGGAGGCTCTGCCTGCTCCTGCCTTTCCGGGAGCCCTGCGTGGCTCAGCGCAGGCCTTTCGGCGTTCCTTGCGTGCGTTTTTTGTTACCGAATATCGTTGTAAAGCTTTTTAGTCGTAACGGTTTTCTGGCGCGATTATGCACCACGAGATACAGTCACTGGTACGTGGACAGCAAGGTAAAGGCCAGTGACAAATACGTTAAGCCTGACGAAAGTAAAATATCATGGTTACTTTGCCAACAGATGACGATTTCCTTTTTTTCAGCATGCGTGCGCAGTCCAAGGTTTTAAACTTGTACTGCATCTGTAGCACTTTGGGAGCCCAATTCACAGGGGTGGTTCCTCGAGATGGGGGTCAGTTGTGCAAATAACCGCAAAATAATAGCATGTTCCAAAAGACTTGACACTCTTCATAGTTAAGCTCATGCTTGTTCTAGTTCCAGTGTTTTTAGTCTGGTTTTTTTCATTTGCAGCGATGACAGTCTCTTCGTGTACGATTGCATCAATGCGGAGAAGACGACCTCGGGAAATAAAGGGTGAGAAAATCTGCTTAGGCAATCTGCTGTTTTCATAGAGGGTGCATCTCCTGAGGTTATGTGGCAGTGAAGATAATAAAAGAAAGTCACAGGATGACTTCTTGATCAGGTGATGGCTAGGTTGTTTTTGTGAACCCTGATAGATATATATGTATGCATGTTTTTGTTTCTGTTTCATCCCAGAGGGGAGACTGTACACCTTTCTCTTTTTTAGAGAAACACCAGTAGTATAATCAGGGATTCTGTATGACTCTTGTCGGTCAAGACATTTACAGAAAAATGCTGCATTTTTTATTAGACCATCTAACACAGTTAGGAAAAAAAACCCCACCAGTTACGTAACTCCTCCTTCAGGTCTATTCTCTAAGTCACGAGATTTCAAAACCCGAAAAAGTATTTTTCTTTGTTTAAATTCAACCACTGGACATTGTTTTACCTGTAGTCAATTTTACTGTTTTCCTCTAAATTTGTATCAAGATCTGCTAGCACAAACCCTAGCGGGTTTTTTTTTTTTAAGGAGGTAATGATACAGGCTTAGACCTTATATCAATTTCCTCTTTCTTGGCTTTATTCTTTGCATTAATGTTCAAGTTGGCTCAACATTTTAAGCACGAATAAAACTTATAGCATTGTACTTTGTTCCTCATGCTCCTTCTTGGTGGTGTGAGAACAGCCTTCTCTTCTTAAATATTTCAGGAACTCTCAAGTTGTGAACTGTTGTTCCCCTTCTCTCTATTAGGCAGGGTGGAAAACCAACAGATAAAGGAAGTGATGACATCCTAGCTTTTGCCTTCTCCCCATCAGGAGATTATTTTGCCTTGACAGATGACAGCAAACGTCTGATTCTGTTCCATACAAAGCCTTCCTGGGAATGTGTTAGTGTGCGGTAAGGAAGCAGGATGTTGCATGTCACTTTGTTATGGAGTTACGGCTGATCAATTTAGAGTTATAAAATAGTAGTACTTGGGATGTTGCCATTTGTTATCGCTAAGCTTCCTCTTTTTTCTTTTTTTTTTTTCCCCCTTGTACTTGCTCAAACAAATTTAATGTTCTTGGGAATTCAAAGATATTTGTCAAGAAGTGATGTGTGATATGCCCCACACCAAGAATGGGAGTGCAGATGTTTATATCATTGGCCAAGGAAAGGATAATCTCTTTTCTTATTCCAGAAGACAGTATTTGCATCTTTAAGAACTGAAACTGTACCCACTTCTAGTGAACACTAAGGTTGAGCCTGAAAGAGCACTACCGAGCAGTTTAGTGAGTGCACTGTCCGTTTCTGTTGATTTGGAGGAGATGATGTTTTGGGGAGTTTGTGAACTCTCTTAGAAGCGTATCTTTAGAGATGCTGCCAACTGTTTCCCTTCTGTAGTATGGCCCTCTTGAGAAAATAGTCTGTAGCTGTCCACCAGAGGTCCTCCAGTTACCAGTTTTGTGCTGCTGCTTGTGACAATTGTCTGTGAGAAAGAGGACCATGAAGGACTTCCTGAGAAAGTACCTCAGCATGTGACGTCTCTGCTTCTGGTGGTTGCTGACAAATGTGAGGCCCAGGTTGCAAAACAAAATGGAGTCTCTGTCAGCTTGGCTGTGTGTGTAGGGTACATGATGGACCTTTGGTGGGTTAACCAATGTTGTAGTGAGTAAGTAATCACCGACAAAACCAGAAATGGCAAATTCTGTTCATTCTGTGTTCTGTCTTCCCTGCTGCCCTGTGCTGTATATCTTGCTTGTAATATGCCATTGGATAATTGTTTGATGTTTCAGTTTTCTGCTAAAAGATCAACTAGGACCACAGCTGGATTTTTTGGGAGTGTCGCTACCTCCTATTAGGAAACTGGGAATACGGGCAAAAGGGGCTCTGCATGAAAAAAAGAATGCCAAAGTTGAGCTATGTAACTTGTGTTGGTGTTTTGTGGCAAGCTGTATAAAAGGTTTCACACAGTGCTAGCTTTTGTAGTCAGCTCATTTCAGACAAGGGGAACTTTTGAATCTTTGTGTTTAGGATCAAAGGCAGTACAATGAACTTGGAGCAAGACTTTTCTTGTTGGCAAGGTAACCTATTTTGAAACTGTGCTGCCTGAGCCTGCAATGTGTTAGTAGGCATTCTTGTCCTATACGTTGGGGTGTTAGGGTGTTCCTTTAAACAGTCACTAAAAAGTATTGGAATTTCTGTCTTCCTACCTGAAGTACAGTATATTGTCCTTTTGCCTCCAGATGGCCACCGAATTTCAGAGTAGGGGAATAGAAATGTCCATTCCCTGTGATCCCCGGTGTCCACAGTCCTGTGTTAACACACAGGACATAGAGGGGTTTGGAAAAGAGGTGTTATGAAAAGAAAAGAATAACAGTAATAACAATAGCTGTTAAGTTGCAGAAGCATTCTCCAGACTAAGTGATTAAGCCTTTTTTGAAACTTGTTTTCTGACATATATGGTCCTTGCATTTATCTGAAAAGGTGTAAGAAAATCATTACCTGGTACACTGGCAACTGGAACTGTAAGATACTGGCAGATGATGAAGGAAAGTCAGAGTTCAAGTTCAGGGCTTTGCCTGGACAAGGTACCTTGAGATTGTGGCTCTCTGACTCTGGATGCAAGGAGGAGGAGTCCTTGAGGCTCACAAGGAGGGGCTTTCTTTTACAGTATGAAGTGGCAACTGGAGAAGTAGTTTCAACACAGTTTTCAGATGTGTTGCTGCAAAGGACTTTTACTAGGAGAGCTCCTACCTCGTCTTCTCTTTTCTATGTGTTTAACTTGTCTTTTTATTATGGAGAGTGCAAGAAAGTCTACCAGCTTTCTTTAGAGTACTGGTAGGCTGCCTAGGCAAAATGCTCAGTTGAGAAAGTACCTAAGCAAAATGCAGGCATGCAGCTTTAATGGTCTCTCCTTTTTTTCTCCCACGCCCCTCAGGTGTTTGCTATTACATGGTTTAGTCATTTAATAGGTCTCAAAAGTACTATTTTGGCCCCATACCCTCCCTGAACATTATTCTCATTGCTGCCATTTCAAGAATGCTGCAGCTGAGAACTTTTTGTCCAGTCTCTTGGTTGGTTTACCTGAGTCTGAATCCAGACTTGCTGAAGCTGCTATCCAGAGCTGTTCAAACTGTGCCGTTTTTCTTTCAGGTCTGTGACCCGGAGATGCACTTCCCTGATTATTACAGCTGCAGAGGATAAGATCCTGGTTGCAGACAAGTCTGGTGATGTCTATTCTTACTCAATAACAGAACCCCAAGCAGATGGAAAACTTGAGCTGGGTCACTTGTCTCTGGTATTGGATGTGGTAAGTATGTGCCTTCGTGTAGTTAGTGTACAAACCTGCATTCCTGCTTGTGTTTGGGTCTTTCATTGTTGCTCTTATCCCAGATTTGGAAGTTCTTTTTTTATATAAATGAAGTATGTGGTCTGGATTTCTTCCTACTGAGTTTGTGTCTGCAGAGTTTGGTAAGGAAACAAGCTTACCAAAGGGTTATCTATTCTGGGAGTGTGAGTGTTCAAAAAGTCTTCATGTTACAGTCACAGAAGACTTGGTGATGGAATGTATATGGGAATTCACCCAGTCTATCATGTCAGTTGAGCTCTTCAATGTGATAAGTTTCTTTCTTTTTAAGACGCAGTGGGACTTCTGCCTGTACTGTTGGAGCTCAGTGGCTTTCACTGGACCCGGTAGCCAGTGTTGCTTGTGACTAACACAAGCGAGAAAGTTACTGTCATAAAGATTTATTCTTCCAGTGTTGGTGGAGAAGCATGGCTTAATGTTTGCACCTGCCATTCAGAGTCAGGAGAAACAGATAGTTTACTGCTTATCTTCTGTTCTCCTGGTTAGCAAGAATTATATTAAAACAAGCATTGAGCTGCTGGGCACTAAAACTCTCCCTTTACCAACAGGCACTGAGTCCTGATGACCGGTATATCCTAACTGCAGACAGAGATGAGAAGATCAGAGTCAGCTTGGCAAAGGCTCCTCATAATATTGTATCCTACTGTCTGGGACATAAAGAGTAAGTTCGTTGTGTGCAAAAGTTATTGTGTGCAGCTCTTCACCTTGCCTCAGTGGATTAAGTGATTGTCTCCTCAAATCATGTTAAACAACAGCTAGGTCTGCGTTAGAATCATAGAATCGTTTGGGTTGGAAGGGACCTAGAGAGGTCACATAGTCCAGGCCCTGCCCTGCAATGAGCAGGGGCATCTTCAGCTAGATCAGGTTGCTCAGAGCCCTGTCCAGCCTGACCTTGAATGTTTCCAGGGATGGGGAACCACGTTACCACCCATGTTACCACCTCTCTGGGCAACCTGTTCCAGTGTTTCGCCACCCTCATCATAAAAAAATTCTTCCTTATATCTAGTCTGAATCTAGTTTAAAAGTTTAAAACCATTACCCCTTGTCCTATTGTGACAGGCCCTATTAGGAAGTCTATCCCCATCTTTCTCATAAGCCCCCTTTAAGTACTGAAAGGCCAAAGGTCTCCCTGGAGCCTTCTCTTCTCCAGACTAAACAACCCCAGTTCTCTCAGTCTTTCCTCATAGGAGAGGTGTTCCATTCCTCTGATCATCTTTGTGGCTCTCCTCTGGGCCCGCTCCAACAGGTCCATGTCTTTCCTGTGCTGAGGACCCCAGAGCTGGACGCAGTACTTCAGGTGGGGTCTCACCAGAGCAGAGTAGAGGGGCAGAATCACCTCCCTCGACCTCCTGGCCACAAGAGACTCCAGAACCTGGAGACTGTTAGTTCAGGATGGAGCCTACCTTAGTCTTAGGAAGGGAAGTCTTAGGAAATCTTTGTAGTTTGAACAGATGCTAATCTAATGGCATCTCAACGCAGAGCTCAGACTTGGAGGTTCTGTGGTAATACAAGAAAACCTAGCTGTATCAATAGGAAAGGTAGAGCACCCTTTTTGCCTGGGCATTAGACTGCAGTGAGCTAGAGGCTGTGAAATGGTCCCATAAAATAGATTCAAGGAATCACACTTCTTAATGTAGTTACCTGGCCTTTCTAGTAGCTGAGAAAAGGGACTTTGTTTTTCTTGAGATGTGTTCTTGCCCATAGCAATAGAACCATTAGGCCAGTGGAAGCATCTGTGGAAGGTGGATCATGGGGGATATCCCTGTAGAAAGATGATGTGCTGCTGTGTTACTAAGTCTAGTAAAATGGAGGGTTCACTGCATAAAAACAGGAAGGATGATCTTTCCTTTCTCCTCCATCCTGAATTGAAGGTCCTTCTAATTACAGTGATCTGAAGAGTGGAAGCCAGCAAAGCAACCTGCTAGCTATACTGATGTGATTCAGATGTGCTCTGACTTGCTAGGAGACTGGTAGTTCTTTTGGTATAGGAATAGGCATTGTCTTCTAGCCAGTTTATCAGGACTTCCTTTACAGCCTACAGGAGGGACTGTACTTTCATTTTTCTTCTCAGTAGTCCTTTTCCCATGAAGAAGACTCAGATGGCAAATAGACTTTTAAAAGACTTTTCCCTCTACGTTTTCCTGCTTAAAATGTCTGTTGGTTGTGGTATTTTTGAAGTCTCTTGACTTTGCCTTCCACCTCTATGTGGTTTTGTGAGCTTTTGGAGGTTTTTTGTTGTTGTCAATTGTTAGGGTTTTTGAGTAGGGTAGGAGGGTTGTGCAAGTTTGGTTTGGTTTTTTTTTGTGGCCACTGCTACGTTTTGAATTCCACAGTGACAAGGTAGTAGAGAAGACGTGACCCTGCATAGGGCAGAGAACGCACATAATTCTGCTTGTCTGGCTGCTGAGTTACTTGGGGATAACAACACCCTTCCAGGCACGTTCTTCCATAAGATGATGCAACATGGTGCAGTCAACTCACTGTATCAGAAACAAGATTTAAAGAAAGACGGTGTGACTGGGGAACTTGAGATATGGGTAGCAACCTATCTGAACTTGTCCACCAAGGTGTTTTAACAGAGCATTTAGGACACATTCATTTGGAGTGTCAGTCTGATTTTAATAACATCATTTGGTAGTCTAACCTGTGTAGAATTGGCATAGTATAAAAGCAAGAGACTACTCGTGTTAAAGATCTAAGTAGTCTTTGATCAGGTCAGTTTCTATAGCATATTTACAGAGCCATGTCTGATGTTTCCACCTACTGTGTACACAGTTGTACTTTCTAATGACTAGAACTTGATGGTCGGAAAGACAATGTTTAAACAGGGGCTGTTGTGTCTGCACAAAGAGTTCATTAGTAGCTGTGGAGTGGAAAGGCACTTAGTGCAAATTGATTGAAATATATTTAAAAAGTCAATATTTAAATTAGGAATGAATAAGCAAAGGATTACATAAAGTAGCTATAATTGTTGTCTTGTTTCACACTCCTGGATTTTCTTCTTTCACGGGGGTGCGTGGCCATTCTTGCTGGATCTGTTATGCCTGCATGCACCTGCCATTATTGCTTTGTCATGAAAGTTTGTACTGCAGTGACCAAATCTCTTCCTTCTACTTTTTTTCCTCTTTCTTGTTTTTAATGGCCTTAAAATTATGCCTGTTTTCAAAAGCAAGACTGTCCCACTCAGGTAATGTTCTGCTTGGGTCACTATGTTTTAAGTTGCTGAGCTCTAAGATAATAACGAACTCCAGAAGTTCAGGTCCTCATTATGCAGCAAAGATAAGTCATGGTAGACACAGCAGTATTACATACTTCGGAAGAACATGGTTTCTAGCTGAATGTGGACACTAGTGGTAAATTGTCACATGCTTGTTTTAAAACTTTGTAAAGATTGCTTTTGAATGATCTCCAACAGTGATGGGAGAGATGTGGTACTCTGAAAGCCAAGTCATCACTGTTGTGTTTTAAAAGCATCTGTTGATGCATGTTTGTAATGTGCAACACAAATTGAGAAAGGGGAACATGCTACCCCAGTAAATCTATCTCTGTTGGTGTTTTTTGGTCTAAATGGCAATGTTCTCAGTCGGGAGGAAGTCAGTAGAATTCCTTGAGTGCAGATGGGGAAATATTTTCTTCTGTTAAGTAGAAAGTCAGTAGTTTGTGTAGTATATATACTATATTAACTACTGCAGACATATTTTTTTTTCCTCTTCCAATTAGCTTGATGTGGAGCATCTGTTTGTTTGTTTATTATAAGGTTCTCTTTAAAATTGGTGTTTTCTCTTACTGTGTGTGTTTAAAGACCAGAGTGTCATGCAAGAGAGTTCAACTTTTGACTGCTTTCTCTTTAGGTTTGTAAGCAAAATACTTGTAATACCCAACTATCCTGATCTGCTGTTGTCAGCTTCTGGGGTATGTATTACAATTTCTTGGAAAAAGTATTTTTCTTGAAAATTTAGACTTTAAAACCATTGTTTGCTTGTGTTTCCCCCAAGTTCTTTGGGATACTTGGAATAATCTCTCATGGTTTACAGCATGCCCTCTCTCTCCCTCATTTCCACCCCCCTCCCCCCCACCCCGTCTCAGCTTTCTGTTCAGTGTTCAGCCATTCTGTTGCTAGATCACAAGAGCCATTTACTGTGCTTATAGCAAGGCAAGCTTCTTATTAAGATCTTTGGGATGGAGAAATCACAAAGTCCTCAGTATTTCTTCATCGTTAACTCTTGCTTTGGAGCACAGACAAACTTTCATCATTGGACTATTAAACAACTTTGAAGTGAATGGGTATTATGCCAGCCTGCCATGGTAATGAGTGTCTTGAGAATGAACGGCCTTAGAATCACAGATTTTTTTTTAGAGCTTTTAAGATGAGAAAATTGTTCCCTCTACACCCTCCCACTTGGTTTCCCCTGTGAGACTTGCTCTGAATTATGTCCTTGTCTGTATGTCCTCATAGTACGTCCAGTGCAAGTGTGTAGAGATTGCAGTGCAGTGCTACACAATGCTTGGATGAGGACTGAAGAAGTGAGTGTTCCCTCCTTTCCCTCCCCCCAGCCCTTTTCTTAAATTGATGGCATCCTGCTGTCATGCCAGACCTGTACAGAGTGAGTAGATGGAGTTGGTCTAAAAGAAGGGAAACAATGTTATTTGTTTCCCAGACTACCAAAACTGCATAGGAAACAAATAATGTTTTCTGTGAAGATCATAGTAATTCTTAGCATTTGGTTTCAGCTTCTGCTCTTGCTTCCCTAAGGCTCTTGTCTCTTGCTCCTCTAATTCTTTAAGCAACTCTAGTAGTGTTAGTGCTGTGTGCGGCTGTATTTAATTCTTAGCAAATGCTCTTTGATGACTCTGTTTTTCCAGAGAGGTGTTTAGCTTCTCTCCAGGAGGTTACTAAATCAAATGAGAATTTGGGTGATAACAAGAGTAGGGGCAGAGAAGGGCAACCTGAAAGAATTGCCATTAAAATGCTGAGCACATGTATTACTGTGCTGTTTGAGACAGACTTGAAATGCACTCCTCCAGCTACCCAATTTCCACTTCAAAAGGAGAATTAAAGTTAGCATGATTGAATAATTTAGAATGGAGGGTAAAAATTATGTTAATTAAAATGTTTTATCTGCAATTTGAGGTCTTAACTAAGTGACTATTTAACAGCTTCTGTGGGAAGCTCTTCAGGGAAATAGGATTTAGCTGAAGGCCATGAGTGGCCTCTCTTTGCCTCAAGTGCTGTTAGTAATAGACTTGTGTCTGCTTCCATCTGTCCAGGACTCCACTCTGAGACTTTGGGAATACAAAAGTGGGGAAGAAGTGTACTGCTGTCATCTAAGTAGCATCTATGGGCATGAGACAACCAAAACTGACCAGGTACGCCCATGTGTGTTAGTACTTTTGCTATCCTCCTGATCCTTGTGAGTCCCAAACATGTTTGTTGCATTTTGTTAGGAGTGCCTCCCTTCTGTTGGTGGGTTTGGAAGTTACGTGAGACCTAGAAACTGTTACAATAGCCTGGGATTTCAGGAGAGGAAGAAAGACCCTGAAATCCATTCTTGTGTCTTGTGTGCATTTCTAAAGAGTGCCAAGCAGTGACCAAAAGAAGCTGTTTGTAATTCTTCCCAAATATAAGTTCTGCACACTGGACAAAGCCTTCACTGGAAAATTTTTCCAAAAACACAGGTGCCTCAGTCTCTTAGCCAGGTATCTTGCAACAGTGGAAAGGTCTTCAAGCATTAAAGTTGCAATTTATCTGATCAGAAAGAAGCTTTGTAACATTTGTAACCAGTCACCTGCAATAGTACTGCCCTGTGGAGTCAAAACACTGGGCTTGTCCCTTTGGGTTATTCTGAAGATGAACAGTGTCCAAAATTAAAACATATGAGTCCTTAGCTTGCAGCCTGTACATGAGTGGTGTCATACGTATGCATTTGGGGTGCTACTGTGATTTGGGATGCTAATCTGATGTGAGCAGTGGTTCTGGTAGTACTTGATCTCTGGTTTTGTTCTTTCTTGTCACGTGGATTGGCCTACAACCTATTAGCAGTGAAACAGCGCTCGTTCTTGTCCCTGCTGTGTACATCGTATTAAGCCGGCTGCTAATCTGTTGGGCCATTTAAGAGTTGTTCATCTTGCCACCCATCCTGCTGGGTGTGTTTTTCATGTGAATCTCTAAAAACACTTCTTTCTCTGAAGACCACAACTGTCTCCCAATTGTTAGGTGACTGGGAAGCCTGTAGCCATGCGTGGCTCTTGAGGCAAATCCACTGCGGAATTTGTATCCAGGCTGAAATTGAATTGAAAAGTTCTGTCTTTGCTCCCTTGTGTTTTGTCATGGTTTTTGTTTGTCGAAGTGTGTTGTGCTTGGCCTCTCCCAGCAGTCAGGAGCCATTCCTGGGGATCTCTCAGAGATTCTTTGCTCTCCCTGTAGGTCTGGCCTGATATTGGTAGTGGTATTCTCAGTTACTGAACTGGGAGTGCAACCCATGGAAGGACCAAGCTCCTAGGGACAGACCTGACAACTCAAGGTTTTTTCTGTGCAGAAGACATCAGCAAGTTTTTCTTTGCGTTGGAGTAATAACATGCAACTTTGTGTCTGTACATAAGGCCAGGAAGGCAACCACTTGCATCACAGCATTCAAAGCTTAGATACTGGAAATCTTGGTTTTGGCCTAGCATTCCTGTTAGCAGGAATTCAGGGTAGTATTTATATGGACAATTTAACCTGCTCCTGAACTTGAAAATATACTTCAAAGCACACCTGAGCCAGAGACCTCTTATACACATTCACAAGGCCTCTGGCTCATTTCAGCTCGAGTCTAGTGCTTGAAATCTTTGAAGTAGCTATTGCTGGTTTTTTTTCACAAGCAAGAAACAGGTGTACCAAATTAGGTGACAAGCCCATCTAGCTGGTATCCTCTTATAGTCTGGGTGCAGCAGGATTTGAGTGAGGAAGGGAGAATTAAGATTGAGGCAAACCTACAAAATTACTTTACCAGGTACAGCCTTCTGGAAATAAGTGGCTCAGGGAGTTTCAAAGCCTAAGTGTTTTATCTTTGTGTTCAAAAGTAGCTAATGAAAGTGCTTTGTTGGAACAACGTGGTTTGATAGAATCTATATCTGTAGTAATGTTGCAAGGCATTTGTTTTGGAGGGAAGAATGGTTTTATTTGAAAATACTTTGCCTTCTAGCTTTATTGGATCATTGAGGACTAGTAAGCAACTAGCTGTGAAGTGGGGAATCCTATTATTAATTTTAAAAATGCTACTTGTTGCTTAGAGTGGCTTAGCATTTAGTAAGATAGCTTGCATGTAAATTAATGGTGCTTGATCTCACACTGAATCCTAACTCCATTGCTTACAAACAAGTTTATAAAAAAATAATATTAAACTATATGATAAACCTTGAATGGATAACAAATTGGATAAACTAACAAATGTTAGAGGAAAAAACCTTGTTGCTGCAAGCAGGAACTAATTTAAAAAAAAATCTTCAACTCTCTTAGAATGTTTTTGAAGGCTTTTGAATGTAATTTAGTAATACTTGCCTTGTCTCCTAACACACCTGATAAAGTCCCTTCCAAGGGATACTCTTTCTGCTGAAGGAGTCTCTCAGTAGAAATTTGGGGCGCCCTTTGATGGTTTGAGGAGTCTCTGTTCAGCTTCTTTACCTTGGTGTGAGTAAGCAATGACAGAAGAGGAAAACCCACAAACTGTGGGTTAATAAATATAACACAGCGGTTAATAAACTGTATTCCTGCAGTATTTTACAGTTCTTCTATCCACTGCCATCTGTGTCTCCTAACGGTGGTCTTGGAAACCTCAGGCTGGCCCGTTTCTTGAATCTCTGAAATTCTGCTTACTGCCCACTCTTACAGGCGTTGTAAAATCGGTCTCCGATGACACTAAATTTGCATGATGCTTGAGGGGTGCAGAACACTCAGTTGACTTGCAGTTTGTACATATTTGGAACAGCGATCAGGCAGTGTCCCAGTGATTACAGGCAGATAAATGACAGATTTAAACCTTAATGTGGTGCATTGCCACCTTTGTGCTGTATTGCTACACAGCTGTCAATATGTACTTTTTTCAGAACAATTACTCTCTCGATGGCCAGCAGGACCAAAGGGGAAAGGAGACTTGTGTTTTGCTGGGATCATAGTGCTAGAAATGCCAGAGATGACGTCTGGTGGTAGTATTTAGTCATGCTGTGCATCCAGGAGTGTCAAAGATCATCTTCACAACCTAGTGTGACATTTATAGTCTGAATTTAAGGGAAAAATCTCTTGAGTCAGCACTTTGTAGGCTGTAACTAGCGTGCTGTCTGCAAATGACTCTGGCAACCAAAGATCAGATGGGGATATAAGTGTTTTGTCTTTTCTTTTGCGTTGCATTTAAATTTTATTGTTGATAACCACTGTGAATGCACTGAAGCTTGAAACGCGACTTGAAGCACAATGATAATGTGCTTCATTATCATTAATGAAGCCACACCAGTAATGGTGGGTCATGTGAGCACATAAACGTGGGCTTATTTTGCTTGGCAGATGATGAATATATGTCTGTTTTGGGAATGTAGGAGTGTTTTTGAGCAGTGTAGCATTGGTTTCAGCTGATGGGTTGCAGATCCTGGGTTCATTTTTCCATTAGAATGGGAGTAATTATCTAATTTTGTAGTGCTATATAAATATTTTTCCTGCTTCGGAGTTTTCACCTCATCTGATCCTCTTGACAGCAGAAGCTTGTTTAAAGTCCAGAACATGAATTGCACAACTCTACCCTAGTGCTCCAGTATATTAATTTTTCATAGGGTCACCTTTTCTCACAGATGACATCAAAAGTTAATTTTAAGGTGTTGGCAGGCTGATAACAGTGTCATATGAATGCTGAAAAAGTTCAGAGAGTATCAAGTGAACATCTGTTTATCACAGACTGCTCTTGTAGTTCTTCAAGTTAACTGATTTCATAGGCTTGTCCTTGAACAAGATACTACTCTGGGGCTTGCATTCACTTTGCTGATTGTTAACTTACCCACACATGGAAAGGAAAGAGCTTGCAAAGAAGATGTGTTTTCTTGTCTCTGTCCAGCTGTGAATAACACTTGGTTCAAATCAAAAAAGCCTCCTCCTCCCTCCCCCAGTGAGGGTGGGGGAGAGCTGCTGCATACTTCAGGTTCACAGAACCCTTTGTCTCTCTGACAAAGCACTCAGCTGTGTAGGTGGGCACTTCCCATCGCTGTGCTTGCCCTATATGTTTGTCATGAGACAGGTAGAGGCAGAGCTTTGTTATTAGAAATAAATATCACAGGCTTGGGGTTTTTTAATCTCCCTCTCTCTCTCTCTCTCTCTTGGCTTGTTCCCTTAAATGTCTAAAGAACCCGTTGGTGGTTTACAATAGGAGCTGTCAGTTCTACTCTAAAGCTGTGGTGTAAATAGCTCCATACTGCAATAAGTACATTTAGATGGATTAGGTAGAGAGAACCTTCCTGATTCAGCCCACTCATCCTACCTGCTATTTGGAACCATAAGCATTTTTTATGTCCATGTTAAATGGGAGTCCTGGGTCCCAATGCTAAATATGGACTAACAACTTCGTATTTCTGCAGAGTAGCAAGAGATTAGTCCTGTCTGTTCCCAAGAGCTCTGAAACATACCATCCTTTTGATAATGGTTTTTATAAAGTGCTCCTCTTCTGTCCAAACAGGCAGTCAAGTATATGACTGAAAAGTGTGTGCATGCTGTTGTTCTTGCTTCCCCCCCATCAGATTGTATCACACAATGGATTTTGTTTTTTTTTCTCATGTGCTGGAGATGCACTGTGTAACCCTGGTTTTCAGCTATATTTATACCATTAATTAACTTTCTTTCCTGCAGTTGGTTTATCTTTTAGTAGTTGCATCATGTACTGTTGACAAAATAGTTAGCTTCTGGTATTAAACTTGCTGACTTGAATGTTTGGAAGCTGTACAGCTTGTTTTGCTTTCCTACATTGATTGCAAAATTCTGAAACAAGCACCCTGACAATGCCTATACATCAGCTCGTACCTCAAAGGGTAAAATCCTGTCGTTACTCCCAAATTCAGCTTAACCTGGTGAACTGGAGGTTCTATCTAGTAACCAGTATCATGTTAGGGAAAGAGGTGAGGGCTGGAAAGTGGGTAAAAGGAAAGAGAACTTGAGGATGCATCTGAATTTACTGAAAGGGTGGTCAAGCATTGGAACAGGCTGCCCAGAGAGGTGGTGGAGTCACCATCCCTGGAGGAGTTCCAAAACCATGTAGACGTGGCACTTTGGGACATGGTTTAGTAGGCATGGAGGTGTTGGGTTGACAGTTGGACTAGATGATCTTAGAGGTCTTTTCCAACCTTAATGATTCTATGAATTCTGCCAGCAGAGTGTCAAGATGTATTTTCTCTGCCCTAAAGGGGATAACTCAGTACTTCTCTAGTAGGAAGGTTTTATTAATCAGAAGTGCTGGTGTTATTGGTACTTGTAAAATATACTTGAGAACCAGCCTTTTGCCTTTGCAGTTTTGCCTTTCACATTATGTAACACATACTTTTGAAAAAGCACCCTAGGGCATCTTCTTGCAGTTTCTCTGCTCCTCCCAAGTTCTTACTTCCCACTCAAGGAGCCTCAAAGCAGTTGTTACATACTTCAAGGAGTGTGGTTTGTGCAGCAAAGGTATTTCTCTGATTGTCTCCCAGATAAAACTATGTATCTTGTAAATTAGGAATGTGGCATGGGTTTTTTGTTGTTGGGGGGTGGGGGGTGGTTGGTTGGTTGGTTGTGGTTTTTTTTTAATGAGGAAAATGGCCTCAGGCAGTTTGCCTTGTTCTTGTTCTTCAGAATGTGCTTTCTGTTAAGCAGTATGGCTTCACCCAGACACCGGTTGAAAACAGAGACAGCGCAGCAAGGATATTAGCTATGCATCACTATCTTCTTTTTTTAACAAACATAACAGCAGCTAATGGCTTGTGTTTATAATCTCTAAGCTGCTAGTGTGATATCTTGGCTGAGCAGGCTTAATGTTGATGTTTTTCCCATTAGCATTACAGGAGAGAATGTTTGAAAGTGGTGTACTTTTCCTTCATCTGTTAGTTTGTCTATTAAGAGTAGTTCACTAAAACCATTACATTTGATCTCTGTTTGGATGGCTGTGAAGGGAGAAGTGTGGAAAACTTCATAAACCAGCAAACACTGGTACGAAAATATACTTGACTGCAGTTTAAAGGTAATTATGTTGCTTAACTTGCTGTAAATTAAGACGTCTGCTAAATTTTAAAGGCTAAGACATGAAATGGAATGTGAATTTTCTGCCCATAAATGGTCCTAACTTACAAAGATGTTTATTTTTCTTTTCCTAATAGAAATACCCTGTGTCAAGAATAACCTACTGCTGTCAAGGCGGTTATATTGCCATTCTGTGTGACTGGTAAGACTAAATGGAATAATGGTTAAAATCGTCACAGCTCCTGCAAAGGCAAGAGCAGCTTTCCCTGTTGGCTGTCCTAACTTTCCCCTAGCCTGCAGTACCTGGTACTGTGGATCTCTGAGCATCCCAGGCATGCCTGTGGCCTCACAGGGAGCCTCCGAGTCCTTATTGTACTTGGTCTGAGTGCACAGGTGAGCGCAAGGGTTACCCAGCTTAGTTAAATTTTGCAGACTTTATGATGCCTTTCCCTCACAGGAGGAAACGCAAGGCTAGGATGCACGAGAGCCCTGCTCAGTGCTCAGGATGTCTCCCTAAATCACTGTGCCTGACCTGTGTGTTTTGGGTCCCATTTTGTTCAGGGTGCTGTGGCGATGGAGCGGCCAAACTTCTGTTACCATATTCTGCTCCTGTCAATGGGTTCAGCCATTCTGTTTAAAACCACAGCATTGCTTCAGTTTAAAACTGTGGAGAGGCTACATTGACTTTTGGGTTCAAATGTACGTGTTTGTGTAAGGAGAGAGTGCTCGGGAGCTGAAGGGCGTAAGCACTGAGGAACCTTACAAATCCAACTGATGGGGAAATGTCTTGTGGGGATGGACAAGCCCTGTTCCCCTCTCTTTCCACAGCACCTTAAGCCTGGCAAGGAAGTTGCCTGACAAAAAAGTTGCCTGTCTGTTCTTCCTGACAAAAGCTTGCCAACAGGAAAGGGGGAGATTGCCAGAGCTGCCTGTACAGAGAAATTGGCAGTCTGTCCCCTCAGTGGACTAGCTCCTCGCCAGAGTGAGGAGCCTTAGCTGCTTCCCATCTCACCTTCTGCATGGGCATCCAAACTGGCCCTGGAAGGGGAAGCCATGTCAGCCAAGGGCTGTGCCCGTGTCACTTAGCCCAGGGGCCGTGCCGTGCTGTGCATCAGGCTTTTATTTCCAGCTCCACAGCCCAGCGTTTCTAAACAGTGCTGTCACGTGGACCTGGTAGGCCACTCAGGAGGGAGCCGCAAGTGTCCTGCCTGGCACACTGGGGACCTGTCCGAGGGAGGTTAGGAAGCTCTGCGTGTAGAGGCTGTGGCTGTTAGAGGAGTGAGTGCTGATGGGAGAGGTGGAGATGAGTGCAGTGTCCTGTTCTTCAGCCATGTCAAGGTTTCCTGTCCCTCTCATTCCCTCCTCCCCTCCCCGGCATGTAATTCCTTTCCTGTTTTTTTTGACTGGTGCTCAGCTACCTGTTCCTTCAAGTGAAGCCCTGTGGGCCAGCATGCTATGGTGCAACACTCCTTATATAAATCCTTAGTAATCTCTATGAAATTCCCTTTACTACCTTTTCTTTCAAAGAAACGACAGCGTTGACTGCTTTTACTTTCATATAACAGTTGAAAAGCCATTTGCCATGTTAGGTATTTACAGCTTCTGCCTCAGATCATGTAAGCAAACTGCACTTGAAGTGCTAGAGTATTTTTTGCAATTCCTAATGACTTTGCTTTGGCTCTGTTTGGAATTAGAGTGGGTGTTTGTAGTTTGCTGTACAAGTGATGGCTGTGGGTGGATTTGGTAATGGTAATTAAGTTTTTCCTCTCAAAAGTATTCCCACAGTCTACATCTTTCAGCTTGATGCCATTGCCCAGAAGCTAGTTTACAGACAGCAGATCTGTTTGAAACATAAAGGTTGGGACATTGCATTTGAGGAAACGGGAGATCTATGGATTTTGCAGGAAGACAATGAAGCTCCTCTTCAATTGTACAGACCATGTGATGGACAGTGGAAGGTAGATACTTTTGTTATGCTAACATCCTGAATGTTTTGTGTTGTCTTGAGGCCATAACAAAAATGGAGTAAACTATGTTCCATGAAAGCTAAATGGCACGCTTCTCTATGTCTTGAGACAGAGTAAAAGTCATAGATACACATCTCATTCTACTTCTCACCTGCGTATAATGCAAAACTGCTCAGAGCTTGTTATGAATACCAGTCTCTTCTCTGGTAAAGCTAACACCTGCCATAGCAGGATCAAGCAGAGTGGTTGTCAGCCGTTGCACTCAGTACTTTAAACCATTGTTTGTGCTTTCTGTATGCTACACTTGATTATTTAAAAAAACCACAGACCAACAAAATCCCTTTGTGGTTTGCTCAGGAACGCTTTCCACACAGCCTTCCCTGTGCCTGCCTCTGAGGGATCCTTTGAGGGACAAGGCATTCTGGGATCATTAAGGGGGATTTTTTTTTCACTGAGAACAGGGAGTCAAATTTGAGGGATGTGCTGTCAAGTTCTCTGTAATAGCCTATTAAACAACTGGAAACTTGCTTGTTATCCTTGTGAGTCCCCAGCTAATTACGGTATAGTTGTGAAGTGGTTTTAAATGAAACTTCTAAGTATGTTCTTTGACCCTTAAGTGTTCCTTGTGATATTCCTTTTCCTCACAGATTAGTAAGTGGGAATCCATTTTCTTTTCCTTCAAGCTGCAAAGCTTCCCCAGCAGAACACATGATCTCAGGCCAGGTTTCTATAGCAGTCCTGGAAAAAAGGAGCCTAAAAGAGGTCATGGAGGGCTTACACTTGCTCTCCTTTCACTGTACTTGTCTGAGAGCTGTTGCATTTTTCAGTGTGCTGTGAAACATGAGATTGTTTATTATTCCCAAAATATCATGCAATGTTCCTTCTTTTCCCAGGCTGTAACTGATGACGAAGGATTACAGAAGATGTCAAAATATCTGCAAGACAACTGGGCAGTGTTTGAAGGTGAGAAATTTGGCCTAAAGGCCCAGAAAATGCAATTTTCACAGCTAAAGCATAAGATTTAGGAGCATGATTAGAGTTCAGGTCAGTTCAGCTGGCTGTTGAAGTAGCTTAATCTTTCAGTTTTCTCAGTTTCATCGCTCCGTCTGGTATGGAAGTTAGTGTAGATCATGAAGTGTGTTCAGGTTACTGTTATGACAAAATGATGTAGGTATTTAGATCTGAATTGTAGCATTATAACTGTTTTACATAGACACCTTATCACAGGGATGTATCTAAGCACCCTATGACAGAGCTGATGGAGTCTGTCTTACTGCTGTGATAGCGAATACTGTTGTTTGTCGTCTTGTCTCTTACTGGGGCGTGACACTTTATCAGAATTACAGTGGAGATAGTAAGAATGGAGTAGCCATGGGAGGAACAGCGTCATTGTAAAGATGGGCCATTCGGGTCCACCTTGGCAAGGCAGATTATGTGGAGCTTGCTGTGGCTGGGGAGTGTGACCCTGGATGGTATCGCAGATGAAATTGATTGGTATCAGGGCTGGTTCATTTTGTTCTTGATTTCTGCCCCATCCCCAGTCTCTGGCAGAAAAATAATACACGGTTTACTAGTTCAGAAGCACCCTATGTTTCCAGGATTTTTTGTATTTAAAAACCACCTAGCTTTATTTAGAAGCTGAAATTATGGCAGTGGTGGCTGCAAGGTAGAGAAGGGTTGTGGTATGTGCTAGTGGATGTCTCATTATGTATTGAGAGTTGATTAATTGAAATTTCTCTGCTGTACTTTTCTGGGAGACTGGGAACCTTCCTTAAAAAGGTGTTACAGTCCCCACTGGTCTTTTGGTCTGTTCTTGGTGGTCATACGTAAAGATGGAAGAGTTGCAGGAATGTGCAGTGTAATGTAAAGTCTCCTTAATATCTAGTATGGTATGGTTTAGGGTGTAGCTGTCATTAAGTTGGTACGGTCTTTGAAATCTAAGAGGAAGTGAAGTACTCCTTTGGAAGGGAGAGTGTTTCCATGTAGATGTTGCAGACTTGATAGTTATAGCCAGGCAGATAATTAGAAGTATGAGGTCTGAGTGAAAATGAGCAACAGAGAAGTAAAAAGAGCAGGCAGGGGAAGAGGTTCTGAGCTAAATTGGCCAGTGTAGCAAATTACTGTGATGCACGGTAGCCGGCTGCATCTGCAGCTGGGAAAGGAGAACTGCTCAGATGACAGCGTCTATTATTGTTAATTAGTAAGGGGAGGCTCACTTGATGAGCACTTATTCCAGTGCATAATTAGTGCTTGAAAAGGTAGTTACTTCTTTTTTAAAAGGTGATCATTATATTGTTTAAACCCAGTCTTAACGCCTGCATATTGTCTTTTTATAAACTTGTTTCACCTGATTGCTGATTCTGTAGGATTTAAGATGCGTAGGTCAATCTTGAAGTACACGTTGAACAGTTTGACATTCTGTTATAATTGATCCCAGAAAAAGATAAAGCAAGATTTAGTACAGACTGATCAAGTAGAGAGTTAGCATGGATATTCAAACTGACAGCATGCAATTTCTCCGAGGGCCAAAGGCCAATAAATTGGTTACTATGTGAGTGCGAGATGCTCAAAAGTAAAAGCATGCGCTTTGCTGAGTACCAGCAAGGGAAAGTTGCTTTGTTTGTCTACCAAGAAGCAAGGGGATACTGTATGTACATTACTGTGGAGGAGCACGCTAGCTTCAGGACCAAACCCTGGCAAATACAGGGTTTCCTTGCATTTGCCCTTTAAGATCAAGAATTTTGGGAAGTGGGAAAAGGTAGGAATACAAAGAGAACTAGAGGTAACTGGCTTTGTCAGGTACCACTCTAACAATTTTTAGAAATGTGGACCTAGCCAGCTTGTTCAGTCTGTATTCTGTACAGAAACAATCTGATTGGGGTTTTTTGGATAGCAGTTAGTTCCCTGTTAAACTCATCTAAACTTACAGTCTTGGAGGTGGTGTGATGAATATGATGCTGAATTCACGGGAGGTGTAACAGAACTATTGGGGTGAATATTCAGAAATGTGTATGCACTGGAGGACATCACTGTTTGAAGTCTACTTCTTTGGGCTTCTTTTAAGTTAATACTCTAGGAGACAAGTCAGTTAAGCACAGTTAGGTAGCATACACCCTTTGCGGTGTGTAGGTCTTGGGGAACAACTCCAATGGGTTATCTAACAATAAGTTGCAACAGCAGTCATTTTAAAAATGGAAGCCTTGAAGTCTGCAAGTGTGCAACATGTACAGAGAGCTGTGTGCCCTCTTTGCTTCAATGTCAGGTGCTTGCCTCTGTGTGAATTTTTTAGCCTAAAAATGGAGGCTATGCTTGGCTGTGTGAATGCAGAACAGATGCTTACCAACACAAATCAGGCTTACACAGTGTAAATGTTGATATTTAATAAAGTGGATGGACTGCAGTAAATGAGTTGAAATGCCACTATCTAGAATTACAGTACAGGAAGTAATTGGTGGGACCGCTAAGGGAATTAACACTTGTGTTGTGTTCTTGCTTTGCCCAATTGCAGGTTTTGTTGGCATAGAGAGCCACTACAGCAGTCTCTACAAGGCTTCATTTGATAACATGGCCGCCTACCTACAGAGGAAAGAGGAAAGGTTACAGCAGCAGAAAAAGAAAAGGGAGGATCTGCAACGTGGTTCGAATGGACAAACAAAAAAGATGAAGACTGAAGAATCATCGCTATGATCCTGTTGTTAGCTTGTAACTTTTGCCTTCCTGAAAGGAACTGATCCAACTGCGCACTGTTTTTAAATATAAAATTAATTATGGAAGAAGACTGGTTTAAACCTTTATTCAGATTCAGGTTTTCAGGTAGCCTGATATGACAATATTCTGCTTGCAGCAGATAATGCATTTACAATATCCCTAAGCTTCTAGCAGCATACAAGTGTTAGCGGTTCAGTCCTAGTAATCTCTAATCCATGATATATGAATATTGGAGATGGTATTTTCCTTGAAACAGGATTTTCTTTTTGCCTACTGTGTTCAGGCTTTCTTCAGGTGGAAGTGCACTCATTAAAGTCGATGTGATTTTTGTTTGTTTGTTTTGTTTATTTTGGTTTGTTTTTAACTTTTTAAAAGGTTTGTTAGTTAATGTAACTAACTTAGTGTAGCTGGCTATGGGAAAGGGAATGTAGCAAAATTCTTGCTGTATATGAAAGGTTTTAGCTGAGACTTCACCATCTCTGTTTTTACCCTTTACCTTCAGTTTAAATGGTAGGGATTCTGCCTAGCTCTTCCAATCCATTGCTTCATACTTGTGGCATATTTCTATAGGAAGAAGTGCAAAAATAGATTTTATACACTGGAAAGTAAAAGTAAAATGTGTCAGTCAACTTTGTGTTACTGGACAGTCCTTCTATTGCAATATGATCCTAGTGTGTCTGTGAGAATGATTTGAGAGGCCTGTGAGCAAAACTTGCGAGTGCATTCTGCTTCTTTCAACAAGGACATTTTCATGTTGCAATTAGCCAAGAAATACATCTTTTCGAAAAGTTATCAGTAAGAGCCTTACAGGATCACTTTTGCTTCATCACAGGGCAGAAGATACGCATTCATCTACCAGATGGCATCATGTCTATATGGAATATAATGTATTTCATAAAAGCAGGTGTAGAAATCTGAACAATCCATTAAAAGTATTCAGAATTAGCTTATGGACCATGAATAGTTCTCTAGGTCTCTTTATGTAGCTGTCCTCTTTGGAGTATCTGGACACTTAAAAATTTTGCACTCAAATTTTAGTTACACTAATGTGTAAGACGTTGTTGAGATGTAGCTTGTTTGGAGAATATCAGGTATTCAGCAGTGAAGCAGCACTTGCTGCTTATGTCTGCTCAGAATTGCAGTCTTGTCCTTATTGTGTGTCCCGGAGGCCATGAGTCTTTCTCGTGCGTTGCATGCATTAGTACAGAGCCAGTCTTTCACCTCCAGGGTCTGATTTCTTTCGGTGATTACTTGTAAGTAAAGAACCTTCTGCTTTGGCAAAGGTCTCTTTGGACAGAAGTTGTGAAGTATCAAGAGTGGTATTTTTAGGTTCATTAAGTGGTATATTAAGGTTCTGCTTAAAAGCCTCAATTCTGTCAGGAGCTGCCTTGGCGTGAGTAAAATGTGACGTCGTTTCTACTATGTGTACAGTTATATGGCATAAGAATGCAGTGTCACATCCACAAAGATTACGGTTTCGTGTCGCAATTCAGCCCTCTGTCCAATACCCACATACCAGGGATCTGAAGCATCTCGTTTGGGTATCACCAAATCAATCGAGTGCTCCTGGATTATGCTGGGTCTTGGACAACGGAGAAGGTGGTAGGTAGGTATGTTTGGGCTTGATGAGGAGTTTTACCCCCTCAGGTACAATAGCCCTTTTATTAGAGAGTCTGCTGAGATAAACAGACCTGACTTTACATAATCTGGAGCAAAGACTTTTGAGCTGATGTGTTTTTCTGTCTTTCAAGAGAGTGCCTGAACCACCAGGCGGGCCTGGTGGAGTGGCTTGCTGGCTTTCATGGCAAAGAGCTGGCCTAGCTTGGAGACCCAGCCCTAGGAGGGGGTTACTGTCTGAGCACCCCAAGTGCCTGAAGGCTGGTGTGCTACGTGCAGTCCTTGCCATTTCCTAGGAGTTGGCTTGGGTAGTTTCTTGATTTGTACTGTTGACTGGTGAGGATCACGTTCTCATACATGCGTTGCCCTCTCTGCTCTGGGAAGGGGATGTCTGTCCTTAGCTACGTTGTATTAGAAGTAATTATTTCTGCAGTGCGTCATTGTATACGTGTACATATGTGATGTCATATAAATGGAGCAAATGCTTTCCTGTATTTAGGTTGGGAATGTGGTAGAAGGCTTAAACTTAGAGCTCAAATGGAGACGTGAGGCCCAGCTGCTCGTTTTGCTGACAATTTGTAGCCTCCCCTTCTGCAGTGGAAGATGTTGAATGTCAGTAATGGAGCTCAACAGCAGGTAGGCAAACTTCCTGGTACTTTGCCTACATCCCATGTTGAATAGAAGCTAGGATTACGAAACCCTGTAATTTCAGTCTTCTAAAGGACAGTTGCACGTGTGAGATGAAATTGTTTGACTGTATCTGGAGCAGTAAATACATCGGTACAACACTGGTGATGAACATTTTTCTTGGTCCTCAAGAAAGGATGAGAAATTGCCATATAAAGTGCTTGATACTATGGCTGGGAATGGTGACTTGGAGACTGAGGTACCTGCTGTATGATGGTGGCTGTTAAAACTTCGTAGTTGTTGTATTCATCTAATTTAAGAGGGGGCTCTAGGGACTGCAGTTGGGGAAGCAATTAAGGAAACTCCAGCCCCAGGGTGTAGCTTTGTGATGGTTCAGGTGAGGAGGTTGGTCGTGCACAGGTTCAGTAGTATGATCTTACCAAAACCAGGCCAGTACTCACACTGCTTGTGCACTAGACAGGACAGGAGGAAAAAGCTCCAGCTAGCCTTTTTGCTGGCTGTTGGTGAAGAAATGATTCTTTACCTAGCATGAAGCCTGCTGATACATGTAGCAAACTGCAAAATTTTTGAACAAATTTGAATCTGTAAGCAGGAGTCTGTATTGGATCATTTCTGCATGTCATGAGGTAATACTGTTTCTGAAGTGGTGGTATGAGCCAAAGGCAGGTCTTTTTTTTTGTGTCATCGAACCATTATTTTCGCCAGGTCATCTGAGATAGTGAGGGCTGGTCCCAAGAATTGCTGCTGAGGCTCTTATCTGAGCGTAGAAGAGTTGTAGCAGGGATGCTGGAGTCTGTGAGCTCGTGGGGCTTTCCTGCAGGGGCTGGCAGGGCAGGTCACCTGTTCTCTGTGACACTCCTGCTCACCACAGAGGTTTCTGCCCAACCCTACCTTCTCTTTAGCAGCTTTGATGTTGAATGTTACGAGTCCGTGTGCATAAACAAAACCATTTACTCATAGAGGAGGAAAATCTTTAGAGGAGGACACTGCTGTCGGTGAGTTGGTCGCAGATCCTAGATGGGGTTTCGGCACGGATGTCGGTATTGTTACACTTCCAAAGGATAAGAGACTGCCATGTTGGCAATTCCTATCCCCGAGGGACATTTTTTCCCAGCTGTTTTCTCAGCACAGGATAGACCTTGGCAGTGATCTTCAGTGGCTGTGGGGTGGTCTTGTGATCTTCACCCTGCCTGCTGTCCTGGAAGAAACCCAAAATTTCTTCCGACACTTGAACTCATGACAGATTGCAGCCTGTGGCAGTGACATGAGATGTAATAGCTGGCAGATGATTCAGACCTGTTTGTTCTTTTTCCTGCAAATTTTCCTTTCCTATTCCATTTAATGTTTCCTTTTCTGCACACAACAGTTCCTGAGCTTAAGCTGTGAGGACGTGTGTGTCTGTGAACCTCTTTGAAGGGGGCTGTGAAAAGTGATCAGAGGAAGGAAACTTGCTGGAAGGTCTAAATCCACTGTAGTGTGCCTACACCTTGAATGGAAAACGGTTAGACACAGGCAAATCATTAAAAAGGAGTGAATACCACTTTACAAAGAGTGAGACAACACTCCTCTCCCTGGTATTTGAACTATTTATTTCTAGTGGTTAAACCTGATGTCGCTTGTGTTTATTTTCTGAGCTTGAACCGAAGTGTGTATGTGTGCCTAGCAAAAGGGGATATGTCAACTAGGGTGTAGTTTTATAGCAGAACTGGGAACCCTCAAACCATTGCGAGGGGTATTTATAGGCCACGTAAGTTTACCCCACACTGCACTATGCTTTTTTGTGGTGATCCTGCCACTCCCCTGCTTCTCTCCTGAGCACTGACAATCCAAGGAGCCTTTAAAAATGCAGGTAAGGAAAAAGTTGAAGCAATACTGAGTTTCTTTTCCTCAGCATTTTAAACCGAAACATATGCTTCCTACCTCATTGCTGGGATTTCACTGAAACCCCTTCAGCAACACGTTGTTGAACAGAGTGATCTTTTATCTTTCATAGCAAGAAGGAATCCTAATCAAACGCAGCCCAGTAGCATGCTTTAGAACAATCCTTACATTTTTAACAAAACTTCGAAAGCAAATTTACTCAGAAAAGTCTGTAAACAAGAATGTACCTTTCCTAAAAAAAAAAAAAAAAAAAATCCCGATACAATACAGTTTCTTTAACCTCAGGCTAATAAAAAGTTGCTGCCAATTTTGATACACTCCAAAGCCTGCTTCAGTTTTCTTTGCTCTTTGCTGAAATATTTCGTACGAATTGCTTTGATCTGAAAAGGAAAAGCCCTAAGGGCTTAACTCTTACTGTTTGTCCCTGCTGCCGTCAGTCCTGGTGATGTGGTGTGAATGAGGCCAGGATGACTCAGCTGAGTGTGGTAGTTCGCAAATGAGAAAAACCAGGCTGGACATGATTTGTCAATAGTTGTAGATGCAGAGGCTGGAAAGAAAAATGTCTAGAGAATTGAACGGCTTTAGAGGACGACAGATCTCGATTTCCAATGTGTTTGCACAAGTTACCGTGCACCTCTGAACACCAGGGTTCTGGAAAGTCCTGCAAGAACTACAAGTAAAGGCTTTTCCACTCCTGAAGTGGCTCAATCCATCAGAGCTCGCCTCCAGATTGAGCTACCCTGGCTATGGGTGCCTCAGAGGCTGGTCCACAGCTGTGAGTAACCATTACGCAGCTGAAGAACGCGTTGTGTGACCTGATGTTTTGTCTTCAAGGCACATCACAGCACCAGCAATGTATTTCTTTTAATAATGGTTTTTTTTCCCCCATCCCTTTTCTGTTAATAGGGATAATGGATGTGTTTGCGCATGCATAGGTTCCTGGGTGCATAACTTGAACATCTGGGAGCAGCTACCCTCCATTTTCTAATTGGTACTTACAGCCTTGAGTCTCAATGACTTTCAGTAAGAGTTTATTGAGGTCCATGGGACTGATGTTCATTGGCTATGGAAGTTAGGTACTGTTGGTTGTTTAATTCAGCTTTTAATTCAAACAGTACATGATAGCTAGGTGGATGTATTAACGCCAGAGAATCAGCACGAAGCAAATATGACATTAACACAGTCATGGAGCCCCCCTGCTCCTATTAACAGCAAGGCTTGAGCTCTCGATGGAAAAGCTTTGTACACTTGTTCACCTGTCTGAGATTGATCTGATTTATATCTGCAAGCATGATATAGAACTTCTGCATGCTGTCCATAGGGATACAAAGAATAATTTAATAGTCTAATCTGGAATGGAAATTTTAATTTTGGACTGTCAGACCTAGTCATATATATATGTCATATATATATATATATATATATATATATATATATATATATATATATATATATATATATATATATATAAAACCCCCAACAAACAAAAAAGCCCAACCATTAGTAGGAGACCCAAAGTGCTTTCTAACAGAAAGTAAGGAGACCCTCACCTTGTATTGTACCCTGCTGTCATCCTTTGGCTTCAACTTCACTTGTACATGGGAAGAGAACAATACCCATTGAACAGCTTGTGGCTCTCGCCCCTCTGGGTCGTGGCGGGAGGAGAAGGGGACAGCCTAGATCCTGTGCGATAGCCAGGGAGCAGTATATGTTGGCACTGCTGAGTTTTCGATGCCGTGTGTTGAAGAAAAGAGTACGGTGTAAGCAAGTAGCTGTTGCTGTTAATCCTTCCTGAAGTGGCTACTGGGGAAAGGCAGTTATGAAAGACAGTACTCAGTGTGAAAAGCACCAATTAAAACATCATTTCAGCATTCCATCTGTGCAGGTTTTTAGGCGCGTAGCTTGATTAACTGCCTTTACAGCTGCGTTGTAACCCACCAGGGTTTTGTGCTTTTAAATAAGAACTGTGTTACTATATTTTCTCATCAGCATGTTGTCAAAATGGCAGCATCCAATATAAATTCTAGTTAGTTTTCTGCAATGCTGGGTGTTTTGGATTTCTCCATTGTCTTTTCCCCTTTATAATTGCAGTATTTCACACTGCAGTGCTTCCTTTACTCTCTAATCTTCCAAAGCTCAAGAAAGGTAGGATGAAACACACCAGCTATTTAAATAAAAACCAACTTTGGTCTGATTTTTTTCCTATTTCCTGGTCTATGCAAGAATTTGTATTATTTATGTACCATTTAGATTTACC
This sequence comes from Ciconia boyciana, assembly GCF_034638445.1. Classification (NCBI taxonomy): domain Eukaryota; kingdom Metazoa; phylum Chordata; class Aves; order Ciconiiformes; family Ciconiidae; genus Ciconia; species Ciconia boyciana. The sequence continues at coordinate 122,121,107 of NC_132934.1, read as the reverse complement.
TGAAATAATAATTCATCATCATATCTAAGGCCAATAGTATTCAGGAAATAAACCAGCCATTAGAAAGTGAAAGCTTCTTATCTTCAAGGAAATAATAATTGTAATAATAAATCACTGTCTTAAGATTTACATGTACTGCATTTCTGGAATACTTTACCAAGAAATTCTGCTTTGTAAACAAGGCAGAACTGTTTTGTGTCAGGCAACTTCTAGTAAGAACAATAAAAATCAACCAGTAGTTCTCAGTTTTCCTTACATTTCTTACGATAGTTCCTTTAAAGAGTAGTTTCTACCTACTTGTTTGAATAGAAAGACATAGGAACTTTTGTCCTTATGTCATAAGACTGAGTTGCCACTGCCTTCATTAAAAAACAAAAAAGCTCTCTGAAAACCAAAACCAACCAAACAAAAACCCCACAGCCAAATTTAGGACAAAAGACCCCAGGGTTCCCCCTCTGCTCAGTGTAAAGCCAACTATATAAGAGTTTAAATTGCCTGTCAAAAATAGTCATATCAAATCAGGCTCTGTCCCTTCCCTACACTGCATGGTACAGCCAGGAGGAAGGTTCAGCCGTTCTTTGTTCTGGTTCTGGTTTTGTAACCCAGCACGGGTAGGATCTACAGTAAAAAGAAATAAAAATAAAACAATTCTCCTGACTATTTCCCCTTTGCAGCTATAGAGAGAGTCCTCTGCATAGAAGGTTAATGGCTTAAAACGCAAAGCGCTCGTTGGTCAGATGCAGCAGCTTGTGGGGTATAGCAGCTCCATTTGGACGTGTCAGGTACCAGCATGGGAAAGCTGCTACTGCATTCCTGTTAATAAGCAATGGGTATATTTAGGAAGGCACTGAAAGTGTCTTGAATAAATCAAAAAGCAAGAGGCTTTTTCACCTTGTCTGCTTTTTTTCTACTTGCTGGGAAGCCCAACAGACTGCAGCATTATCTAGATAGCATAGGGGAAATCCATGCATGAATTAATAACTACTACTGTGATTCTTAGGAGGTTCCCAGTTGACTTATTGCCCTGTGGCCTCACGTGGAGCTTTGCTGGCACCACGTAGGGAGTGCCCTGCCTCCCTCCTTGCCTGCCCCATGCCACCCTGCCCTGGCACCTGTCTTTCCCCACGCTGGTACAGAGATGGCAAAACTGGGGGACCCAGTCTGTGGCTGGGCCTCCCGCTACATCCCCTTCTGGGAACACGCGGCACAGCAAGAGCTGCTTCGTGCCTGCTGGGGGCTGCAGGACTGCATGAGCCGTCAGAGCCCTATTTCCAGCTCTTCCTCTGGCCTGATGTGTCTTCTCCTCTGCTCAATTCCCCTTTGTGCATGCTGCTTGTGCTTTGGTGCAGCGCCTGGTGCTCCTGCTCCGATCTGGGTTCTGACATCTCGTATCACACTAACAGAAGTGACAAGTATCAGGCTCTCCCCGCGGCTGTCACTGGCATAATACGTCTTGCTGAGCAAGGTCTGAACCAAACAGTTCAGTAACGAGAAACAGAGAATTCGCTCTCCTGTTAGGACTTTCTGGGAAGTACCGTTGCCCCTTCCCATTCCCACACTCATCCTTCGTTGCTTGGTGAGAGATGCCACGTCTTTCTTCCACAGGCACAGTCAGGCCTGCATACCTTGTGTGCATCTCAGCTCTTTCTGTAATTGTCACTGAGAATCCAGTTGATCTTACTTGCCTGAGAAAAATTAACGTGTGCAAAGCCTATTGGTCAGCCTATTTAAAAACTGTGATTTTTTAAAAAATAAGCTATTTTTTAAAATAGATCCGATCAAAGTTGCAAGAGACAAAGAAAGGGTAAGGAAATGGTGTTCCCTGCGAAGCAATGAGTGGCATTGCAAGTCTGGCTGCTGCTTCATTCCTGAGTGGGAGATGTTAGGGCTGAGAAAGGTATTTCACCACTTGGACGTTCAGTCCTTTGTGCTGCCCTGGGGAACGGGGTGGTGGTGAGAGTGCTACCCACTGCCCTTGCTGGTCAGTTCCCCTTCCTAACAGCAGGCCTGCAGGAGTGAGCCTGGCAAAGGCAAACACACCGAGACATGCTGACAAGCTGAGGGAGCTGCCTGCGGCTGGCTGTCATGAGGACACAGAGAGAAGGAATTGTGACGGTGTTTCTAGCTTGCTTTTGCCGTCTTTTCCTGCTCCTGAGCAACAGGCAGGTGAGGCAGCTGGGCAGATAGTGTCACTGAGGCTGGGAGCTGATCCCACCCTGGCCACCTCTAAGCCATGGAGGACTTTGGCGGAAGCAGGTGCCAGAAAAGCCAACTTGCACTCAGGCTTTACTGGCAGCGCTGGTCCACCCAGTTCGCAGCGGCGTGCTATCTAAAGCTGCACAGCCACTACCCACACCCAGCTTGCATTGGGCGGGCTCCCCGCTGGGACAGAGCAAGCTCCTATCTGCCTGCAACGTATCCTGTAGACTCAGCCCAGTCTGCTCTGGCTGAATGAGGTCCCTCAGGGCCTCAAACCAAAGGGAGTTTAGTCCTAGGGAGCACTGACCCCTTGTTTTTAGCCCTGGCAGGAGGAAAGCCAGCTCCTCTTGGAAGAGACACAGCTGCACCACCCTTGCGGCGGGTGGTACTTTACTGAGCCCTTACTCACCCACGACCACGAGGGGGTAAAGTGTGTGAGCATGACCCTGCGATGACATTTCTGCCCTGCTCCCTGGGCAGTAGTAGGCACTGATTTCCAGCTCACATGCTTGTGGTTAGCCAAGTACACCAGGAAAAGTCTTTCCTGGGGAGGGTAAAGGCAGCCTGGTTTTTGCCACAGCGTGCTTTGCTTTGTCCCACTTGTGAGATTAATGGGCTCTTTGCACTTAACCAAGCTGAGCGCGGTGTTCCCAGCTCAGCTCATCCACTTACAATAAAATAATGTAATTCAGGAGGAAAGCATATCTAAATTATCCTCATTTAAAATCAACAGATAAGCTGAACATGCAGGAGTAACAGGAGGGCCAGCAAGATCTCAGGGAGGAAGGGAACGTCTCTCTGGATCCAAGCTTTCAGCCAAGCTCCTCTGAGAAGTGAACAGATCAGCTCTGTACAGAGTTATCTAGCAGGCTCCTGTCCAGGTGCAAAGGAGCTGCATCAGCCCCTGCATGCTCTACCGTGCCTTGGATTGGTGCAATCAGCAAATCTTTCCTGAACGACAGCAGAAGAAACATGCTGTGACCATCACTGCCACAAGCCAAGCAAGAAACTTCAGCTGAAAAAATGCAAATGGATTTGCACTGGCAACTTCATTTTGGAGAAATGTAATTAGTGTTTTACTGATTGGGTTCTGCATCCCTCTGACTTTCCTGACTTCTCTCTCAGATCTCCTGGTGACCAAAGATCACACCAGCACTGTGTTCACACACAGAGGTTAATGAGTAGGACCTACGTGAGGAATGAGGGTGGGAAGAGGAGTCTGCTGTTGCTGCAGAACATTCAGCATTATCAGAGCGCTGCCGTCATCTGCTCACTCATCCTAGGGCGTGTATTGCAAAAAGCTTTGTTCCTTCCTCTTACCATTTGAATTCATTTATGTCCCATTTTGGATTATGTGGTCAACTCCTTGAGATAGAAACTGTATTTCTCTTAACATTTGCAGGCTGCCCAGCAATTCGGGGCTACCACGGTGTGAAGTCTTTTTCCAGCAGAAAGTAATATGTGGGATTAGAAGTGAAAAGAGAATTAATGACATCTACTCTAACTTCTCCTAAGAAGGGGAGACACCCGTTTCCATTTTATCCTTACAGATGTCTGTTTCCTGGTGGAACATGGTTGTCTCTGGAGAAAGCTGGATGAATTTTAAACTGAGAGGCTTCTAGTGAAATGTCACTGTTTTACGTACCCATGTGGATAACCACTGTAGAAGTGCCCTTATTAAAGCTAGACCGAAGAAGCAGTGTTTAGATTTGGTAGATACAGTCTAAGATTTGAGGTCAGGGTTGCAACTGAGCCAAGCCCCTCTGGGACAATTCGCATCGGGGACCCTCACTAGGATCTGTGATTGCTGTAAAATTGCCAGCTGGTTAATCTCAACTTGATCTAGAGGAAGAAAATACTGGAAAAAATTCACGGTAGTCTCAGTGTTGAGAGGGTAAGCATTGGCTCTGTCTTTAACTGTTGTGGTTTTAGTGGCCGTGCAGCTTGCTTGCCTTTCTGGGGAACTGTGCTTGTGGGGCTGCTCAAAGCTGGAGCCTATGGATGGCTGATGAACATTACTTATGGAATCGTATTCCTGGCAGAGACGTTTGAAGTGATCGGGGGCTTTTACAGGCATATGATAGTTACAAAAGTTGTTTATTGCCAGAACCATGTAGTCACTGAGAACAGTGGCTATTATCTTTCCCACCCTGCTAATGTCTTAAGAATCAGAAAATGTACAAATTTTGCCTAATTTTCATCTCTGATCCTCCCTTGGCAGTTCTTTAATGCAATGGTTGTGCAGTTGGAAGTGAGGAGATGGATGTGGGTGTCATCCAAGGGATTTCCATGTGGTTTGCCAAAGGATAAGGAAACGGCCTGCTTGGTGCAGCACGCTTCCAAAGATGGAGAGTCCTTTCAAATGAGTAGTCCCCTTCACCTGTGAAAAGACAGACATAATTAATATTCTTCTAGGGTGTTTTGAACAGTTAAGTACCAGCATGAAAAAAAATGTCAGGCTCCTATATGTTTCCTTGTTATTATGCTGCTTTTGCATACATAAGAATACATTTGGATGGGCTAAAAAAGGGTTCTTAATGGAGCAGAGCAGGTAATAATATAATTCTGAAAAAATGAGAAACTGGAGAAGATAGAAGGTTTCAGATTTGGACAACGTGGGAAATGGATGGAGCTGATGCAAGCTAATGAATCCGTATTTGGGCAGAAGAAGGTGTAATCATGTCTGATGTAACCACCACAGCCATCACGTAGCATAAAACGGTACACCTGTTAGGCCTGCGCATCTGCCAGTCTTGCATGCACTGAATGCTTAATTGGAATTTTGTCTAATGAGGCCAGTATGCAAATTTGTATGCAAATCTAACTGCCAAACCTACTTTGTTAAATGCTGCATTGCAACTTGAAAAACACACCAACAGCATGAAGGCATTTAACTCTTGTGTCCAGGTGATCAGTGCTTATTTTCTGCGCTGGTTACTTGGCAGTAGTGTCCAGCACTTAGTGAGGGCCAGCACAGTCCTCAGTTTTGTTCTTTACACGCAAAGCCCAGGTAAGAGGTGCCAATGTCCTATCTCCCTCTGGCTTCGCAGTGCCAGCTCTTACCTCCACTGCCATGGGAGGTGCATGTTGTGTGGACCCCATGCAACAGGAGGTCCTCAGCAGGGACTCCACTGCCCTTCCCAAGTCTGATACCCCCTGAGGGTCTCAGCAGCACCGGCAGAGCAGATGTGTGCGGCCTCAAACCTGGGACCCCTTCCTCCTCCAGGAAGGCTGGGGGTGAAGTTGGGGCCGTGGGATGTGGATTTTGGGAGTGCCAAGTCTGGTCTTCCTTTTGCTATAGCTGCATCCCTGCTGCAGGGGCTAACCCTGCCCTGGCAGCTGCCAGCTTCCCTACGTGTTAGTGCTGCGTGTTAGTGCTACGTGTTAGTGCACAGCACGGTCACAGCTGTGCTGCCATCCTTAGCAGTGTCACGCCTTGGTCATTGCCATGTCTACCACCCAAAAAAGGGCGAGCTGTGCTACTGTGGTGCTTTAAGGCGGCTGGCCTTGCTGGGAGCACAGACTGGAGCTTCCCTTCTTGTAGACCAAAATGCTGCTGCTGTGTGCTGAGGGAAACTGTAAAAGGGTTTGGCTGCTGATCACCCTCTAACGCCTACCGTGATCCCTCCTCCTCTGGGCAAGGAAGGAGTGGGGAGCCCCACAGCACAGAACATCCGTGGCTACGCTGCCAGTCACCTGGCGGTAAAAATACAGCAACAGTTGGGTTGGTAGAGTAAGGGTAGCATGTGCCCACATACCCAGGGCTAATCCAGGCACTTTTATCTCCTCTTGATTATCTGGCTTGTTTACAGAGAAGGTGATTTTCCAGGCAACTAGTCGAAGGCACCTGCCCGCAGCTTCAGGAAGACTGCAGTGGGTAAAGGTGCATTCAGAGGGCGAATTCTGATATAACTTACGGTGGTGAAACTTAACTTTTTACTGAGGTCTAAACAAGGCGGGGCTCAGAAAAAAAAAATAATTAAAAAAAATCAAGCAAACCCCATCTGGGAAACAGACTTTGATTTTGACCCCCCTGCATGGAGAGCAAATCCTCCCATGCAACGCAGCACAGGTTTCACCTCTTTTTTGAAAGAATGTCCCAGGGGTTGTTATTCTCTTTTACAGTCTGCAAACACCATTCTTACTCTGCAGACTTTGAGTTCCTCTTGTAAGTCACGCTACCGAACCCGTCTCCGTGTGCAATGTGTCTTTCAAGATGATTATTGTCTCCCTAGTTAAATTTTAACAACTGGGATGAGAAAAGACCTTTGTCCTAGAGATAAATTCAGAGGTGTTATAAGGTTATTGCACTGGAAATAATGGATTTAATCTCAGTTTTGAAAAAAGTAAGCCTCCTGAGTTAGACTGCCTGAGTTGATGTTTAAAAGGAAGAGCTCTACAATACTAATTGGTACAAACTTTTTATATTAATCAGCTTGTAACCTTTTCAATTTAATTTTATGTATTTTCATGCAAAAGACGCATGTTGAGCCTTGATTCTGTAGAACACTTAAATGAAGCTATATGAATGCCTGTAATTCAGTGCAGTTCAAAACTGGGGGTGCACTATCTGAGCGTTCACAAGTCTCTCCTTAGTCTAGACAGTTAAAGAAACACATAAATAACATAAGATGTAGGCATAGGAATGCATTTTTGCTGCTTTTTAAATGTACTTGCCAGGGGATGAAGCTTGATGACCTGTCGTAGCCCTGTCTCTCATGAAGGTGCTTAGCACTGTGCAGTGGCTGGGCAGCAGCTGATGCTTTCTGCATGGGTGGAAATGGCAACATGAAGCACAGGTCAATGAACAAATCACCAGACAGGATGAATAAATGAAATGGCCGGTAGGACAAAATGAAACACTAAGTAAAGGGGAGATTCCTGTACTTTTTGTCCACCGAAGTCCTACAAACCAGAAATGAAATTGTCATTTATGACAGGCACATCGCCCTGGTGAACTTTCTGAAGTACACGGTGTTTTAGACTTGTTATCCTATAACCTTTGGGAACATATTTCTTCAGCTCTTCCCCAAGATAAGCAGCTATCTCCCTGCAGCCGAACCCTGCCGGCCAGCCCCGGCGGCACCGTGCGAGTCCGGGTGCCCTGAACGGTGCCAGCAAGCGGTGGAGGGACAGCTGCCGGTGGGGGAGGAAGCACCAAACTCCTGGTGCGAGTGGGGTTTGGGCCCGCCAGTGCCTGTCCCAGGCTCTTCCCCGCTTTCTGGGGTGCACCGGCCTCCTCTCGGGTGCGAGGCAGTTGCCCGCTGCCCGCACAGCTCCCCGGCCTGGCCCCTGCCATCCTCCACAGGGCCCCAGGGCGCCGGAGGAGGGATCCCAGCCACGGCCACGAGCCCCTCTGGTGTCACCGGTGGGCTGAAGTCAAACTGGGAAGGTTGTTTCAAAGCAGGGCAAGGAAACATGGTGGAAAACATTTCTAATAGGGACGTTGGAGAAACCTGGAGAAAAGGAGGCTGAGGGGAGACCTTATCGCTCTCTACAACTGCCTGAAAGGAGGTTGTATGAGGTGGGGGTCGGTCTCTTCTCCCAGGTAACAAGTGATAGGACAAGAGGAAATGGCCTCAAGTTGCGCCAGGGGAGGTTTAGACTGGATATTAGGAAATTTTACTTCACTGAAAGGGTTATCAAGCATTGGAACAGGCTGCCCAGGGAAGTGGTTGAGTCACCATCCCTGGAGGTATTTAAAAGATGTTTGGATGAGGTGCTTAGGGACATGGTGTGGTGGTGGTCTTGGCAATGTTAGGTTTATGGTTGGACTCGATGATCTTAAAGGTCTTTTCCAACCTATACGATTCTGTGATTCTGTGATTCTGTTGTGGGTTCATTTTGTTTCAAGGATAACTTTGCCTGCAATTAATAACATTTTTTGAAAGGGAAACCGTAGCTCAAGAAGGAAGCAACACATAAGCATTGCTCTGAATGTTCATTTCATTTAGCTGAGGATTTTTTAGTAAAGAAAATGAAATTACAAGCTTTCAAGTTAGTGCAGAAATTCGGGGGGGAGGGGAAGGAAGGACTTTGTTCATCAAACCGAAAAATCTGTTATTCCTGTAACTTTTATTCCCGAAGCTGTGAGGCTGTCAGAGGCTTTTCCCACCGCTCCCCTCCTTCCCTTCGTTTACGAACCCGGGTGGCTGCGGGGGCAGACATGGCTGAGGGGCCAGCAGCCGAGAAAATCCCATGGCGGCCTGGAGGTGCTCTGCTCCCTCTTTCCCCACCGCTTCATCCCCTGGGGGCTGCTGGGGCGCCTTGACACCGGTGGTGGGTCAGGACCTCTACCAGGGCCGGCGGCCTGCGGTCCCCGGGGAGTTCGGTCCCTGTGGCGAGAGCTGCGCTGCCGCTGCCCCCACGCTGTCTGGGCTGCTGCTGAGCCGCCCTGCATGGCGTGGGCACCGGCTCTGCCTCACCGCACGCTTTCCGGAGCCACCGGCCCACTTGTAGGCTACGTTTATAATTAAACTACAAGAAGGGATTTCAGCCTCCGGTGCCATTTTACGTGGCCTGAAACGTGAAGGCCTGACAAGGCGGCTTTTGTGTGAGCGAAAGCCTGGCCGATCCCCAGGCACTGGCTGCGGGGGTACACAAACATAGCCGCTACGTTTCCAGCACGCAGATTTGAAAAGAAGACAAGCGCTGCAAGGCCAGATGCAAAAGTGCTTGAAAAAAAACCCCATCCAGCCCAAAAAAGAAGCTCCTCTTCAAAAAGCAACCTCAGCCAGCTTCCCTGATATGAAGCTGGAAGGAACAGAACGGCCTCAGAGCCAACGTCCCGTTCGTGTGGCCTCCGCTTTGCCAGTCATTTGCATTTACGCTGAAGCCCTTGCCATGCTGGCTGCTGAGGGCGGTTGTGGCTGGGCACAAGAGCCACAGCGGACAGAGCCCAGTGTGTCCATCACCAACAGTCCTTTGTGGGGCGACATTTTTACCTCTTGGATGTGGGGAACATGGGAGTCAGGCAGCAGATGAACAGCTGGAGACACCATGCCAGGAGCGAGCCATGCACAGCTAAACATTAAACCTAGCTGGGAAATCCTGAAAAAAACTCCATAATATCTGAGGCTGAAGAATTATAAGGGGATGCTATGTCCCCATACCACGTGGTGACCTGGCTGTCCATCCCTCGAACTCAGTGTGCTCTCCTGTTTTAGGCCAGGCCAGGGACAGGTCTGGATCTGCCTTTCCACTGAGATGCATGTGTATCTAATGGTTTATAGCTTAGTTGTCCATAAACAAGCCCATTAGGTAGGGGTGCTTTAGAACATCCTTGTGTGCTATGGCATGGCTGCAGCTCTCCGGTGGCACGAGCGCTGTGGGACGAGCTGGAGAGGCATCTGGCTTGCAGGGGTTAACCAGGGGAGCTATTAACTCAGCATGCTAGAAGGCATGGCCTGGGCACATAGATCTGAGGAGGATTTATATGTTTTCGTGTTGATTTTCTTGTTGTGTTTTTCAGCCTGGCGTGTGTCCCAGCTGTCCAGAGCCCAGAACACCAGCAGCGGGCTGAGGGCAAGCTCTTTTTGTCTAGGAAGAAATAGAGCTGCTCCAAGTCCCTGTCACCTTGGGGCTTCCTTTAGGGCAGAGGATCTGCCGGGTCTGTCAGCCAGGCAGGAAGTGTGCTTCCACACAGTTTGGAAAACGGAGATATTTTCCTCAGAGACATTATGGTAAACGTTGTCTGTGACAAGACTAGTTTACACTCTCCCAACCCTCCTGGTTCTAAGTTTGTCTTGCAACACAGCCAAGAGCAGTATTAATAAAAATGTCTACAGATAGCCATTTTGTGTGTGTGCATGTGCCTGAGTACACCTGTAATTCCTGATTACATGCCAAAATAGTCAGAAAGCTTTTTTTTGGTGCATGTGAGATAGTGAGAAGTATGTCTTCTTACCAGCAAAGAGCCAGATCTACTACAACATGATCACGAAGAAAGAGATGTTTGACTCATTGGTTACAGCTTCTTCATTTATGAGAACATCTAATAAGTTTTTTGGCTAGAAGTTTCTATGAAGTAATATTTTCTGAAAATAGTAACTCTTGGTTCTTGCAGTGAGGAGCACTTCACATCTGAATACCACAAGGTGCTTTACAGAGGTGGGTCTCTGTCTGAAAGGAGAGGGAAGCCCTGGCTTGGTGACTCGCCCCAGGTGGTATCTGAAGCCAGTGGCAGAGCTAGGTTTATTATTAAGACTTACTGGTTTCTTGTGCTATCATAGCACCCACACACAGACCAGCACTCCAATACGCCAGTTTTTCAGAGTACAACTTTACCCCTGCCTAGGCACTCCCCTGGAGAGCTGAGAGAAAGGAGAGATCACCCACTGCACTGCTATGTTGCCTAGAAAAGCAGCATCCAAGCAGCTTTAAACACACTTTAGAAAGCCTTTGCTTCACTTCGCCGGCGCTGAACAGCCTTAATTGCAAGGGTGCTGCATGGCAGAGGGTTGTGCGTACAGAGGGGTGGCTCAGGAGGGCAGGACCTGCCTGGTGTCCTCTGGACCACAGCCTGGAGCTGGCATGTGCCTGATTCCAGAGCAACCTCTTGGAAAGTAATTTTTTTACATTGGGAGTCAGAGCAGCAGCTGGATGGTCCTACATCAGAGCTGTCCTTTCACATAAAACATCCTTCTTGCAGGCTGGGGCTGAGTGCTCCTTGTCACTAACAGGCATGTCGCCATGTTTTATACCCTGCCTTGCAACAGGGAAATCAAGGAGATGATAGTGTGGGAAAGAGGTAAATATGGGGAGACTTTACCTTAGTAGGGTAGGGGATTTGCCCCACTGTGTCTGCTCTCTCACAGAAACCTTCACAACAAAACAGAACAATATGCTAGGAGGGTAAAAAGAAGTGTGTATGCTTTTAATACCGCTAACCAGACAGAAAGGTAAGACTTGTTCTTCAGGTGTTTCCTGGTGGAAGGGGCAGTTTGCAGTAAAAGCCCACTGTTTAAACAGGAAAACTGAATACTGCCTGACAGTGCTTCTCCTGATGGGCTCATACTCCGCACCAGCACTCTGCTTCGCTCCCATATGGAACAGATGCTGTTATTATTGCTGCTCAGAGGCAGCACTGAGATTAACAATTTCCAGTACAGATACTTCTTTGGCATTACATAACCTGGATATTTAACACACACTAAATTTTCATTGCAAATTGGCTGCTGTGGGGGTATTCACATTCTTAAAAAGCTGTTTCCTTCCCAAGACATGCAGTTAGTTATACTATAGCCTTAGTCTGAGCCGATTATGAAAGCCATACTAAAAAATGAAGTGAGTATGGGACTGTGGGATCTCATTGTTTTAAAAAAATAAGAAGTAAAATCCCAGGGCTCACCATTAGTTTTCCAAGCTAAACAGCATGGAATAGTTATAAACTTTGATCACAAGAATAGGGTAGCAATGTAAGGCTGGGATGTATGTGGCACTGTCGTGATGCTCAAAAGATGCATGTAACAGATCATATAAAGTTCTTTGTAAGGCACCTACCATAAGGCGAAACAACACTACTGAGATATAATAGTCACTCTTATTCATTGGATTAGGGAGAGAAAAGATTAAATCACACTTGAGACATCTGTCTGGCTGCATCAAAAAACTTCGTTTTCATGCTAAGTGTACTTCTAAAATGTCACCCTGAAAATGAGTGACATTTTAATGGGCTGATTGCCAGGATTCTCAAATCAGTTAATCTGCATATGAATCACAGCATCAAATATTATGGAAAAAGTATAAGAAACTAGAATTATGAGAGAACGCCTTGTATTCCCTTTGGTTAAACATACGTTGGGAGGATTGTCTTTTAGAAATCTAATATTACAAAGGCAAATGAGATTACAAAATGCTGTGGTATGCCCATTTATACCAATAGCTGGTTGTGATTACATGTGGTCTTTTTTACAGCTGTCTATGAATAGCAGCCTGGACGTTGCCTGCTCTGTCAATTAGCCGCACAGCATGTTACAGCATCATGACAGTCACTAGTGCAGCCCTGAGGACGAGTTGCATTCCCTTCTCCACATTTCTGATGCAGCTCCAATAAAGTCAGCAGGATTTCACCAACATCTTCTGATCATCTCTCTCCACTAAACAGTTTTCAGGTTGCTCTTAAAAATGATGGAGCCAAAACAAGCACCAAGGGCTGAGAAAATCTTTCCAACTGAAGCAAAACTTCCTATCAGGATCTAACTCTTAAACAGTTTTAGTGGGAGGAGGGTGCAGTCAAATTCCTACAGCAGGTTTTCTCATCTAATGTAACTAGCTCAATGCAGGACTTGGCATACCCTAAACAATTGTTTATAGCTCCTGCACAGCTCAACTGCTTTGGGAGCTGATTTGTGACAGAAATCCGTTTGAATGGAGATGGTAAATTTGATTTACTTGTGAAAAATAAGTGAAGAATTCCACAGCAGAACAATCTGGGTCACAGTGTACTTTGGATTATAAGATTTAGTACAGAAAAAAGGCCCAAACCACATAATTCAGATCCAACTTTCAAGCATCAAAAGTCTGAGGTTAATCAAAACTAGGGTTTAGTTCATCCATTCATGAAGATGCCTGTGTAGGTTGAAGCTGACCCTGTGCTTGGATCTTCCCGTCTCCCTTGGGGTCCCCCAGGACTGTTCAAATCCAGGGATCAGACCCTTTTCCAGTTTGCAGCAGAAAGCCCAAAACCACACACAGAGAAAGCTGTTTAAAGGAGAAGGCAGCTTGGGTAGAAAGAGGTACCAGCAGAGAGAACTAGCTGTGGGTCTGTCCTGGGTCTCTGGAAATGTGCAAGCAGGAATAGGGTAGAGGGATGGATGTTTCAAGGTAATATTGATCTCCCTCAGAGACTGGAGAGTAGCTGAAGTAATACAGTTTTGTGCAAAAGAAAGAGACCAAACATGGGAAATGGCACTGGGGGAGAAACAAGACTTAAGCTCAGAATTAATGTGCAGAAACAACAGGAGAATAAATCTGAATTTCCAGAGCAGGAGGCAGGGTTTGTTGTTCAGTGGTGAGCTTGGTACTAGACACCTGACAGAGAGGCTTGAGCTTCCTAAGGTGTTTCCTGGGTCATGGGGGGAAAGATTTGCCCCCACCTGCACATCTCTTTTTTAAAAACAAGCTAAGACAACGCCTGTGGCTTTGGACTTTGCAGAGGCATAGCACTAGTGTTACCCTTATTGCTAACACACCTAGCAAAGTGGATGGGGCAGCCTCGGGAACTGAGCCAAGGAGGCCCGGAACAACATGCATGATGCTTTGCTGGCTGCATGCCTACGGCTGCCAGCGGGGGGATGCTAGCAAGCCAGGGTGCATGCGAATCACTGGTCTCAGCAGCCATGCCGTGATAGGAACTGATCCTGTCTGCTGAAACCCCCAGGGAGGGTGACCTTTCCCCAGTGGGAGAAACCAGGAGCAGGTGAGCAGCGTGGCCGTGGCTCACCTCTCATGGGCACAAGGAAGGGGGATTTCTTCTGGCCTCCCCTTTGGTGAGGTGGTGCACAGGAGTTGATCACAGTATTGCCTGCTGTCCATTTGCACGACTGCAACTCCAGGCAGAGCTTGGCTCCCAACCTTTACAAAGTCATCAAGGGAAGTGAAGCTCTTTCGGTATTGTGCTTATGATGCAAGTATACCACAAAAAATGTATCTAAAGCTTCCCCTCTTAAGGAGAACCGACTCTGCCTTCTCCTTTACAGCCCCTTACCTTGTATTCATTATGAAGGCATTTGTCTTTAGGAACAGAGACAGTTCTCAGGTGAACACATATGCAAAAGAAAACAAGTACAACACTCATTTCTGTAGAAGAATATATTATTTAGCAGATCAGTTTAAAAGTTTTTAAAAAAAATCTGTACATCTTTGAAGGTTTTTCTTGTTGTTGCTTTTTGCATCCATGAGGATAAAAATATGCTTGCACAGTGGTTTCAGCTTTGTGCTCCCTTCTTTGCTTGTGCTGAAGCATCCCATGATGTCTAGCTGTATCAGGCCACAAAGAGAACCTGCAAACTCACTAAGGTTTCTTCTAATTTCTTCTAGTGTAGAAAACAAAAAAAATTGCATCCACTATGCTGGGCTTCTGAATGTACTGTGAACACTATAAAATTCAGAGAATAATACAGAGAAATGTGTCATTAGGGCCTACTAGGCAAACAAGAGTATATGCCAGGACCCCTGTCAGAATATAAGCTATGCTGTAATTAGCATACTGCTGTACACATATATATAGTACCTTGACTAAACCAACTTTTTCTTTTGTTTTTGGATGCCAGTGGATCATTTTCCAGAAAAGGCTCCTTAGCTAAACTCTGCTTTGTCTCTACAGACTGTGGTCAGCGCGGTCACCAAAAAGGCAAATCTGCTGATGATCTGAGCCGTGCTGCACCCTGTGCAACGTCCACAGGGGAAGCCCTGCTGGGGGGGCTGCGGTGGGCATGCCAGAGTGAGGGAGGCCTTGGTGCCCGATGGCAGCAACACCTGTGCGAGCAGGCTGCAGGCTGTAGACAAGGCGCCTGGGCAGGCAGACAGGCAGGCAGGGCATCCCTGCCTGCCACCTCTCTGCGTACATCGTCCCATTTGGATTTTGACGTAGCCACCATGTCTGTTTGGCAAATACAGTATTTCTCAAAACCAGAATAACCTTAGGGCTTATGTTTTGCTCAAAGTCTTTTTCGTCTCACTTTTCGGTACTGCCGGTGGTCAAACTTTCACTTTTCTTTTTCTGCAACTGAAATGAAGAGCAAAGCAGGATTAATACCCCTGACTCACACAGTGCTGCTTTCCACTGCTGCTGCAAGTCGAACGCTCATCTCTCCACAAGGCATGTGTGACATTTCTTGGGAAATAATAAGCAAGCATGGTATATCACAGGCACTGTTTAATCCAAACAGTGGATATATGTTCTGAGTAAACAGCAGTCAGTGTTTCTCGTCATCTGCCATGCTAAGCTCTAGGATTATTAACTAACTCCTCTTGTTTCAAGATATTTCCAAATTCAGGCAGCTCCTATTTTCCTAAGACCTCTTGTGCCAATATACCATAATTAAATCTCCATCAGTTTGCATAAAATTTCTGTTTTCACAGCTTCTCTAAGCCAGAAGTAAAGTCTCAGCTCAACTTGAAAGATGAATAGGACTCAAAGTCTGGCAGTCATATCTGAGTTCTTCTTCCCTCCTTTGAGAAATGCTCCACTCTAAACTGAAGAATGCCTAAAAGACTTTCTTCTCCTTTATAACTTAGTGCCATCAAAGCATGTGCTCTTTGATTAACCAGCCTTCGTATTTGTGCTGCTGAAGGGCTTTTCCTCCAAAGCACTTGGGAGGAGGTGGGAGCTACACCAGACAGCTGCTATTCCCCTCATCCAGCCAAGGATGATCAAGTGAATGAACCTTCATTTCCCACATAGCAAATAATATCAGCCCAACTAGTGCTCCAGGGTACTTCCCAATTTATTTTAATGACAGAGTGACTGATAGTATCCTGTCTACCTGATACATTTGTTCATGTCAGGAAACCCCTACACTGCAATGCCATTTGGGCTGATTTTATCATCTGCCTTGGCAGGGAAAAGAAGCACTCGAAGAACTGTGCAAGGAAGGCGTGCAGGCTCAGTGTCACAGGCTGCAGGGTGCTGCGGGAGCCGGGCCAGCACACCAGCTGCTGCGCTGCGGGTGTGGGGCACCTGCTCCCAGGGCCCGGCCTCCGTGTCTGCCCTGTCAGGCTCCTGAGGCACCGCAGATGTGGCTGGAGAGACCAAATGTGGTTACATGAATATCCTACCTCCCCTAAGCCTTACATGTCAAAACTCTGTAATGTCCCCTAAGCCTTACATGTCAAAACTCTGTCTTACATGACACTCTGTAAATGGAGGTCCCCGCTCAGCCTGGACCATCAAATAGCTGTATTGGTTGTGTGTTTAATCCTACTGGATGCTGTGTGTATGAGAGTAATTCCTCATAAAATTTCAGGCGCGTCCTTGATGACAGACATGTCAGTAGAAGTTTCTTCCCAGAAAACAAACTTACGCATTGGTGGTGCAGTGTCTTGAACTACCCCACCCCAGAACATTTTGCAGCATTCTAGCCCAGGCTTACTCCTTCCCAGGGGAATGTAGCTCCTTCCTGGGAGAGGGGTTTGCTAACACACTCCCCTCAGGTGGTTATCTCTGGGTTTTTTTCTCCAGGTCCCTCTCTTGCAAGCAGCTCCCTTCCCACGGCCACGCTTGTGTCACGCCTGGTGGACTCTGCAAGGGCACGTTCTTGCACACACTTACTGCTTGTACTACACCCTTTCTCCAGCCAGGTCTAATGAATGTGTTTCTCATGATAATAATTATGCCATAAGTATTCCTACTGTTTTGGAATTAAACTGCTATGAAATTATAATGTTTGGCTTAATCATAACGTTTGCTTTATCAAGGAGATGTTTAGAGCTTACCTCTTTCATAGCATCATCTATCTGTTTTAATTCCTCATAGTGGTCCCTGGATTCCCAAAGGGGCTGGAGCATCACCTCCTCCACTTCTGGAAATAGCTAGGTGAAAACAAGAGAGAGAATATCAACATTTCCTTTTGTATTTGTTAACCTGTACATGCTAGAAATGGGCTGAAAGTTGGAATGTGAACTGTACATCCCCGTTTCCCTGGATAACTAAGCACCTGTTGGAGCAAATGCTGAAGCTCCGCATGCCCCCACTTCTGCTTCTGGCTTTGGGTGACTTACCTTTGTTACTGTTTCGAACATGGGGATGAGAACGAACTTCAGGAAGCCGATTTGTGCTGTTGGCTTGGTCACTTTATCACGGTCCATGAATGGTGCCACTGGAAGCCCCTCAGATTTTTCTCGGTCGCTCTGGAACAAATCCAGAGTTAATAAATATTAATCTCAGCTAGAAGCCTGTGAGGAGAGTGATGTACCAAGTAGATCACTAGCTAAAGAGCAGTAGCCTTCAAATACAGATCTCAGTGGTGTCTGAAGATAGCACAAAATAGCAATATGCTTCCCTCAGGCCAATGTATCCTGCTTTGTTGAGAGCAAGCATCTGAATAAAGAGAACTCTGTTCAGTTACATCTGCACAGTACTGGCATGAAAGCGTTCACCTCCAGGCTTACAGGACAATGAGGCCACCTGGTTCCCTTTGCAAACCCATGGGACTTGTGAGGTAAAATGTTTCTGAGCATTCAGAAAGGTGGTAATGGCTTTTGCTGCTCTGGAAGAGAAGGAATAGGTCTTTGATTTCCTCATCATTCTCCAGAGAGTGATTATTTTCGGGTATTCAACCAGAAATTACATATCCTTCTTTACTAATGATTAAAACTAGTTCTGGCTAGCTGGGTCAATGGAGAACAGTTCCATTGACTGCAATGAGTTTACCAAGCTACCTACTTGACCACGTAACTCACTGTTTCTACGTGGGTTCATGTGCAAGGAAGTCACAGCCTGTGCATGCAAAAAAGATATCCTGTAGCAGACTTTATCTCTCAATTATTGGGTCTTTAGGCGCATAGTGCTTTTGCTGGGTGGCCAAAACGGTGAGGCATACAGATACTGTAATTTTGAGTAAAAAGCTGCAGATGCAGTGAGCAAGGAGTGTTTCTGACACGTCATCTGAGGTGTCTGTCTCTTGTGAGAAGCCCTCCTCAGCATGCACCCTATCAAGGTGTAGACAAAACACACAAGAAAGCTCTGGCATCTCCTCCTCAGAGCACTGCAGCTGTGTGTCTCTGGAGATCCCACTGCTGCAGCACGTACACACTGCTCGGGAGCCCGTGTGCTGGAGGCACCTGTGGGCTGCTCTTCCAGGGATCCTTTTTTAAGCAATCAGAAACTCTGTCCAGCTGAGAATCCAGTGAGGAGCAATGGTCTGGGGAGCTTAAAGTCTGACTTTGCACACCTCAGCAAGTTGTCTGCTTTCTCTTTAGGCAAATATTCACACAGAGTGGAGATTATCTAAACTAGTTCCTGTGTGATATTTGATATCGTTTACTTGACAACTTTCTCTTGCCACTGCTTTTGCCCTTTTGGCTCAAAAATAATTTCTATGTCAAACAAACTAGCAAGGCAGCCACTTTACAGAGAACAAGCTTCAGTCTCCTAGCATTAGAATTTCTAGGTTGCTATTGTCTTTCATCTGCAAATTACAGTCAATTGCATTCACTTGCTTTCTGAACAGCTTTTCTTGCTGACATCCTTCTCCCGCTTTCTGTAAAAGAAGCCTTTCCGTCCTAGAGCTAGACTGGGCTGTCAGACAGCAGAGCACCTGAGGTGGGATTCAGGAAGAGCAGCAATTTGTGCAACTGCAGCTCTCCCTCATTCTTACCTGCATAAAATATTCCTCTAGTAAGCAATCTACCCAGGGCTCTGCTACTTCCATCGGGCGGACTTCATTGGAGATATCACAGCATTTTATCAGTACCATCTTCAGCTGAAAGAGGATAATACTTCAATACTGTAGTCTTATTGCCAGCCCTTTTTCCCCTGTCCAAAACCTGTATCTTTACAATGCAATGGGAGGCAATGTCTTCAAACAGAAAGGGCAGTTTTAGGATTAAATCAGAGGTCTTAAATGATCTGGCTTCTTTTCCACTCTCTCAGTTACCCTGTGTAAATTACTCATCCCCTCTCTGCCTCGGTTTCCCTGTCTGTAGCACTGGGATGTGCCACAGTGGGACGTGCGCTTATCTGCTGCATGAAGAGATTCAGCTGCAAATGACCATGAAGTTGTTTGTGGAGCACTCAGTGGCAGCTGAGGACAGGCTTCCCTGGACGTCAGACAACTGGATTAGGAAGTACAGGAGACTAGAATTTGTACTCTTGTGGATACTTTTTGCCCCACAGTAATGGACAGTAAGAATTTCTACCCTGACAGATTAAATATATATTTTTTTTCTTGATGGGACTCCAGGATTTCTAAAGCTGGAATAATCTATTTTATACAGAGCACTTCCAAATGTTAATTCTTTTTAGTGGGGCAGAGGATGTAGGAAGGATTTGGTTTTGATAATGTATATTGAATCTTTGTTTTTAAACAAACAAATGTTAATCTACAAGCTTTCATACCATGCACAGAAAAATAATAATCTACAAAACATCCTTACACAGGTCATGTGTTCTTCATTTGAGTAATCAAAATTTTCCATTTTTTCCTTGAAAGAGTCCAGTATTTCTGCATGTCTTGCCATGTCTGTAGCCAGGATTAACGTAATTATCCCCTAGCAAAGAAAACATGTTCACATATTAACTTGACATTCTTTACAAAGCCTACTATTGCAGAGCAAACTAGGGTCTTTCTTACATACAAAAAGCCTCAGATGCATTACATTGTTAACACTGAAAGGGGAAGTTTCTGACTTGAAACTGCCAAGCAAACTGGAAGAGGGTTATAAAGGGTTCATGGTATATGAAGATCATGGTTGGACTGATCTGTAACACCAGTGTGATATTCCAGAGGCATTGAGGTTTTTCCTTTCTGATTGACTAAATGTGCAAAAACAAACTGTACAACAGGATGTTAAAAGCCACACTCTGTTTGCCAAGATCCACTTTTGGCTCCTTGGAAAGCACTACAGGTTTTACTGCTGACTCTTGGTGGCCCTAGGAAGAGACAAAGATCGGTACATGTGGATGTCCTCTGTGCTCATCTTCCTTGGATTAAGGGCTTTGAAATATCTAGATGCAGCCAATGTGTTAGGAGCTCTGTATCCTGCTGCTAGGCAGAGTTTATGATGGGAAAACGTGGTTAATTTGAAGTTGCGGGTTTTCATACAGATCTATCCATTTTGGGTCCATGCCTGCTTCCCATGTGCTGGCAGAATCAGTAATGTCAACCAGACCAGTATCTGAGCCCTTACATTAGTCTGCTTTTTCACTTGGTGCGTAGGGAAGGTGTAATGTGGAAACGAAGACTTAATTTTGGCCCTTAGTGCTCTAATGGGAATTGTAGCATCGTTCACTGTCTCAGAGATAACTGTGATGACTCCCAGTCCACCAGAGCCTCTTCCAACAGTACAAGTGCTCTGCTGTTGTAAATCTTTTCCCATTTTGAAGCCCCTTTCAAAATTAATACAATGTTCTCTTAAAGCATAAACTTCTGCCATGAGAGCTTAATCCTTTCCCAGTCAGAGCTAATTGGCTCCTTCAATAATATAAATATCTACCCCCAAAATGTCATAGGCTTTAATAGTCAGGATGTACTCATTATTTCTCAGCAAGACATTCCAGGGAGTGCTGCTGTGGAAATTTTCCAAGAATCCCTCTTGGATCCTTCCAGGGTCAGGGGCTTTTTCAGTCCTGCCCTCTAGGGAGAATGATTCACTCGCATTGTACGGCAGGGAAGTCTGTGTGTGCTTACATCTTCAGGAACAGTTTGTACGACACAGATGGGAGCAGCATTCATACCTGTCTTATCTGTTTGAATTGGTCCTGGTTGACGTTGGAGAAAATGTTGTATTCTGGCTGGGAAATGATCTGGAAAGCCACGGCACAGTGGTGGTTCTCCAGTGGGGAGATGTCATTGTAGCGTACCGCAAGCTCAGTTCGTGCATTTATCTGATAGCTGATGTGAAGAAAAACAATGAGAACTCCTGCAGATGCACACCAGCTGCTCTAAACCATGCTGCTTACTTTTATTTACATTCTTTTCAATACTTATTCAATTAGCTGCAGTTTGTTTTTTGATTGTTAATACTAAATCAGAATTTTAGAGAAGATAGATATTACTTTAATATCATCTCAGGCACTATTCCCCTGTAGCTTTTTTTTTTTTTATTTTACCAAGTTTCTGTAGCTTAAAATGACATAGAACAAACATGGAAGGAACTGTCTGGGCTTCATTCAACCCCCACTAATGTAAACAGAGAGATTCTCACTGATCCCAGTCAGCATTGGGTTCTGCCCTTATTTAACGAATGGCTACAAATAAATTAGATTCTCTTGCTCTCTTTTTCACACACACATACATGCACACAAAAGTGTCCATGGGTCAACAGTTCTAATTTCCTCACATTATAATAAATAGAATAATATGCACTTCATGATTTATAATTATGAAATAATTCGTAAGTTAAATCACCCTTTGCATTTTAGTGTAATTATTCCATTTCAGTCAATGGAGCTATAATCATTTATGCCATCTCTCTCAGCTGTAAAACATTTTACCTTGTTTTCTCAGGAGTGGGGGAAAGTGTTGGAATAGAAATCTGAAAAAGCATTTT
This sequence comes from Ciconia boyciana, assembly GCF_034638445.1. Classification (NCBI taxonomy): domain Eukaryota; kingdom Metazoa; phylum Chordata; class Aves; order Ciconiiformes; family Ciconiidae; genus Ciconia; species Ciconia boyciana. The sequence goes on along the minus strand of NC_132934.1, from coordinate 122,099,696 downwards.
CCTTACAGAGCCAAGGACAGCTGGCAACCCCAACCCAGACCTGAGTTTTCTGCATGAAGCTCTACCTTGGCCCACGTGTGAGTGAACAGCAGGGCCTGGGGAGAAGGTTGTGGCCAGCTCAAGCTGTGAGAAGGAAAACCTAATCTACCAAAAATGCCAGCTGGTATTACCTTCCCAATAAGTTTTAAGGGAAGAGAAAGCAAGAGACAGACTTACGTATTGTTATAGCCTGGATGGTCCAAGTCATGGCATACTGCTGCAGTCATGAGAATCAAGATGTCAATTTGGGAAAATTTCTCCTGTAAAATACAAAACATTAATGTCATATTACGATTTCTACTTCTCCTATCCCCATAAATGAAAAGAAGTGAAAAAACCACCCACATTTACTTTTTAGAGAAATGCAAATCTGAGCAAAACGAAGTATTTTTCCATAGATCAATTTACTTCAGTCAAGAAAGAGAATTCTGCCTTCCCTTCCAGTAAAAATGACTCAGATTTGCCTTTGTTGCATTAAATAACAGCAGCTCAGAGGAGGCAATTTGTTTGAAACTTGCTATTACTGCAGAGATCATATAAAAGCACTGAGATATTAGTGCAGTCTCTTACAAGTAATTTGAGCATCCTGATTAGTTAAGGGAGGGCTGCAGTTGCCATTGCATTCTGCATTAACTAAAGTTATGAAAAGAGTGAGAAAAATTAAGTGTTGTGTTCCCACAGCTTCTGAATAGGATGAACTTCCATTAAAGCAAGTTTTCTTTCATACTCTTATTGGCAAGAAAATAGACTTAGGTCAGAAACTGAGATGTTTAACTATGGAGAAGAAAGGGGTTTTTTAACTGAATAAAATCTGGTTTGTACAGAAATGAAATTAATATATAAACACAGGTTATCCAGTCAATGAAAATAAATGATGCCTATCGTTTTGGACAAAGTACAGTCGAACGTGAATCTTGCCTACAGTACATGCAAGGCATTATTTGCAGTAGCTCGCCCAGGTGCAAGCACACATTTGGAGAAAACCTCTTGTGGGAACATTTTGTGTCACAGATGAAGACCATATCCACAGACATATTCACATATTCACATATTCAGTAGGCTTTTGGATCTGATTCATAGATGTTTCATGCTATCAGAGTGTCAAAAGATCTTCAGTGTACAAAATGGGGATATTCAGGAGGTGAAAGTAGCTTCCCAGCAGCCTCAGAAAGCTGTGTCGGTGCTTGGGGTCTAGGATGGGATGGCTGAGCGGGCAGCCAGAGATGGCAATGCAACACCTCTCCTCCTCTCCCCAGGTACTGAACAAGTGCAGCTACTGCAAAGCTCATCACTTGCTAGCAAGCTGGTGGCCTGTTTTGCAAGAAAAGTGGCACAGGTGTTGCAGTGCTCAGTGGATGAACATGTGCCCCATGATGGAAATGGAGTGATACTATTGAGGTGGGGGGCATACCTGGAGGCTGCAGAGTGAGATCATGCTGTACATCATCTGGGTCACGCAGAAGCAGTGCCGGAAATTATGAAAGGGGTTGTTTCTGTAATTGTCATGAATACACAGCTGCAGGAGAGGGAATGAAGCAGTCAGAGAGAGGAGAGCTCTTTCTTTATAATGTGCTTCCCAGCCTCTGTGGAAGCACTGTATATCCCTGCAGGAGTCCTATGGAGCCCAGTATTATGTTCTGCTAGGACAGTGACAGCATAAGGCCCTCTGACACTCTCTGTCTTCCTGGGGGAGGGTGAGAGATTACTGCCTTTCAAGAATTTGTCAGCAGGTAAAGCTCATAGCAACTTCTCTCTCATACTAGCTAGCAATGGGTAAACATCCCAGCACAGCTACAAGCGCACGTCAGTCTTGAGATAGGACTCTGTGGTCTCACCCTGAATTTGCATTTCAAAACCGTGCGGTGTTTAAATGGTGACTTTGGGCTGTGTAAAGAACTGAAAGTACAGCCCCCATTTCCCCTCTCTCACTGAATGCAAATAGCAGCTTTGAAATCTTCAAGGATGAAATGTAGTTGTTATTTCATTTGCAAATGCTCAGAGGTGGCACTTCAGGATGTGTTGCTTGGCCAAGTGAAGATGTGAATGCACACACACTAGCATACCTGTGTGGATTTCCTACGCTAGGCAGCATGGAAGAGATTTAGCCATATAGGCATATGGGACTGATTTTTGTGTGTTTTAACTTTCTACAGATGCTGGCTACGTGCCCTCAATACAAATGCAAGCTAAAGCGTGCCTTTCCATGTGTTCTCGCTACTGTCAGCCGGGCTAGCTGAGTGAAGCTGGCACAGCTGGGTTAACACATGCCACAGTCATTCTTCCAATGCACTGGGTAGCCTTTGGTATCCTGTCCTGCACAAAACAGCCAAGCATCGGCAGCACTGCTGGACCCCTTCTGCTGAATCCTCCGTAGCCTGGACGCTAGAGAGCCCTTATGCACGTGCTTCGATTACTGAGCCTGAATTAATGACATGGATGGAATTCATGTCCCCTTCTCCAGCTAAATAGTGAATTTACTTAAAGGGTCCTCAAGATCCCATCAGGATCAAACCCTTCAACCTAGGACTTGACTTCTAGGAAGGCTCAGAGCTCTGGATGAGGTCAAGAGAACTGTGGGTTTTCAATGCTTATTCAATATTTGGGGGCTTCATTGCAAAAGCTATTCAGATTATTCTGCGGCAAGGACTTTGTAAAATGAATAACTAATGGCACAATATGGTTGACAGCCAGGCTCACAGGTGGTGGGCAGTATTTCACAGCCTCCACATGGACACCGTGGTCATACTCAGGCACTGTACAACACTGCAGAGATGTAATGTATACATCCAGCAGTGGAGCCCAGGGCATCCCAGGGGACTCCTGATTCAGCACTGAAGGGCTAGAGTGACTGGGTGGTATTAGTCATCCTTTCCTCCCCTTTCTGGAACATTTCTGTAGCCAGTGGATGTGGGAGCAAGAAAGCAACCGTATGCATGAAGTGGCTTTTTCTCACCCACTTAAGTTCAAACTGGTGCCCATACTGTGCCTGGAGACGTATCATAGTTTGAAGCAGAGCCCTTTGGGCTTTTTTAAATAATCTTTCTTTTTGTGAAGCTAGTGTTTAAGAAAGGAAATCTCACCCTGTCCTACCTCTGTAGGAAATAAATAATAAACTACCCTCGTTGTTCAGAATGAGGCTGTCTTAAATGCTAGTGGTAACAAATTACTTGGAGATACAAGCTAACAGCAAGCTGCCTGCAGTAATGCACGTGGGTGGCATGTTGATGTGTGTTGACATATCACCTTGTTTCCCATGTTTTCAGGCTGTGAGACAGGAAGAGGAAATTTTCTGTTTTATCTACTCTGTGCTAGCCTTGATTGTGTTGGGTTTCATCCTACCCCTTCTGTTCAGCTGCTTTCTAAGGTCAACAATGCCGAGCTTTTCATCTGCCATCTTCGGGGAGAGATTTCCTAGGTCTCGATCATTTTTTAATATCTCCTTTAATGTAGTCATACCATTTTTCTAAAAAGACTTAACCAGCCCTAGGCGTAAATTCCAGGTAAGCCTTATGCCTTCTAGGGAGACATGGTAACATCGGTCCATTTTATCCCTTACTCCAGTCTCTGATCAGCCTAATGCCTTGTTAGCTTCAGCCAGCAGCAGCACACCAAGCAGTGACAGTCACTGCCCTGCGTACGATGGTGCCCAGGTGCTTTTTGCTCATGCTGTACTTTGTGATATGATGAATCCAGTGTTTTTCTTTGTGTTTTCTAACTACCTTCTGAATTTGTGGAATTTGTTCAGGCCTTTCTGGGAGTCTACATCAATCATGTAAAACAGTTCCTTCTATTCTGTCCATACTCTTCAGGTAATTAGAAGAGATTAGTGAGATATAATTCTTCACTACAGGAATCATATGAAACATCTGTATAATGAACTTCACATCATGATGTTTTAAATTATTGTTTCAATCAACTTTTCAGGTAGAGATGTAAGTTTTACTAACCATAATTCTTCAGGGTATCCCTAGATCCTTTTTAAACAATGAATAAAATATTTACTGTTCTACGGTCCTCTAGGAATAGGATGGGGTTTTCTGAGAAAGCCAACATATTCTTCAGCTTTTTAGCAAATTCTTTCTTATGCTCTCCTTGGACCTGATAACTTACTGATTTTTAAATACTCCAGTGTTTCTTCTTTAGACATCTTAGTTTTGGTATGATCTCATCTTTATCATGTCTTGCATATCTGCAACATTCTCAACATTAAAGACCAAGGCAAAGAAAGCTATTTAACTTCTCAGCAATTCCTTTTCCTTTCTGCCTTGCTCTTTTACTCCCTGTGATTTAGGACATCTAATGATTATTGCACAGACTGGCTTTTTTTGGCCATATCTGAAGACACTCGTCTTGTCTCCATTTACAGTAGGTACCAAGAGCATTCACTAGAAATGAACTGCTTTCCATACCAGAAAGCTCAGCAAACAAATGTAAAACAGTTTAAAAATGTCATCTGTTACCACAAGAATGAAAACATTTGCTGAAGTACTTAAAATTTAAGAATTTGTATAGATTGACTGCTTTCAGTGGGATTACTCATGTGAGTCAAGTTAATTCCATGACTAAATGTTTTGTTTATTGATTTTTGAATTTGAAAAATTGCAAATATCAGGAATTTTAAATACTTACCAACCACCTCTTTAACGTGATAGGATTGATGTTGAAGTCTTTTACCAAGCCAAGATCATGGTACATATGTTCCAAACAACTCAGCATCTACAGCCAGGAACAGATAGGTTATTGGCTTGGTAAATATCACTTTACTTTATGCTACATTGCAGAGTGAATTTTCTCCTTGCAAGCATCGAATAATTGCAGAGCCCTCTTGTTAAGATGAAAGAAAGATGTTAAAAGATTGCATGATTAAAGACAGTGCAAGAGGGAAGACAGAGAGGTTCTGAAAGCTTTTTGAAGTAGACAGATTGCTGTCGACTTCATAGGTTTTGTGCAGGGCTTTGAATCACACCAGCTCTCTTTAGTAATTGTGATTCATGCATATCATAGCAATTCCTTCTCACAGAAAAGTATTGCCATTTTTCTAATTCAACTGGGATATGTTCTAACACTCAGTGAAATCAGTGGGAATTTTTCCACTGACTTGAAAGGCCTTAGCTGTACAGAAATGGATCAGGCCCTAGTTGTATGGAACACGACAGCAGAAATTGGGACCCCTAAAGAAACATTTAGTCTAGATATGTGTCAATATCTTCTTTCTTTATGACTTCTTATGAGTTCCTAGCTCCACTATCTTAACTCGTATTTCTCGTTTAACAAAAGACGTCCCATCATAACCCTACAAAATTGCAGCAGGTTTGTGACCATCCACTCCCGTAAACTGTAACTATGAATCCCAATAGCTGAAATGCAAAGGCTGGCTGCTCTTTTGAGACAACATCTGCTCTGAGGTAGGAAGGGGGATGCAGATAGTTTAGCACTACCACTCCTGGTTAATCGTCTGGGTTTGAAAATACTGCAAAAGAAAGGTATTGATAATCTGATGTGTCTGGGCACTTAACAGCTGCCACCAGTCAGAAATGAACAGATTTCCAGGAGTTCAGGAGTTTATGTATCTGCATTCCCATTTCTGAAGGCAAAATCTGCAGGGGATGAAATGTAGCCATTATATTAGCAGATGCAGTTCTTAGACTGTAGACTGATCCAGGGGTTTTAACATGATGAGTGTAATGTCACAAATATGGCCTTGGAGACATTTTTAGTTAGGTTTCTGTTATTTAGGCTCTTAAAAACTCTCCAGAAAAATTATTTCATCTAATGAAACTTTATATTTATCCAGGGAATATACATAGTTCATGCAGTAACAAGGGGGCTGGTTTTGAGTCATCCGAACAGGAAGAAAGAGACTTTCCTGCAAGACTTGAGGGACAATGTCACGAGCTGAATTGTGCTCAGATCACATGGACAGCATTCTGCTGTAGACCACCTCGTCTTGTTCCTAGTCCCTGAGGTAGAATATATGTTTTGCAATAGTTTCAGAAAAGACTTTCTGAGACAATAAACTTGATCCAAAAGGGCTTAATTACCCTCAGAAATGCCTATCTCTCTCCAGCTGTTGCCAAGAGAGCTTTGGGCGAGTGGCAGGGTGACTCTGAGTCCCAAAGCTCCTGCCCCTGAACACATGAGAATCTCAGTTTTCATTTTTAGCTTTCTTGGTCAACAGCAAAAGCTTGAATATTGGACTCTTCTAAGGCTTGAAAGTGAGTGGGCATTTGAGAAAGAGAACTCAAGCTTGCTGCATAGCTCTGTTTACTGAGATGGTGCAGAGCACTTTATTAATTTGCTGACAGAAGATGACGGTTTATAACCTGCCTGCCCCACACTGAGCACGTGAGCAAATGCTCATTGCTAAACAAGCATTGACAGAATTGAAATATTCTCTGTAAACATAAACCAGAGCTAAAAGGGTGAGATAAACCCATATGGTGCTTGGCTCACTAGAGTTTGTGTGGTATCTTATCTCTGAGCAGCACTCCTCCTTGCAGGGCATGTCTAATCTCCGCACCCTCTTGTTAGCCTCGTTCATGCCACTATATAGTGTTTCCTAGTACTCTGAATGAGTTACTGTGCTGAAATACTATGCCTCAGCACACAAGAATCTGTGGATAGTGGTTTTTGTCTCTCCCTATTCTTTCTTAATAGTCAGAACAACAATGAGCCAACAGAGCCAGGTCCACCTGGCAGGTCCTAATCCTCTCTTGCTGAAAAGGCCTGAGAGGCATTCAAAAGCTGGGGGCAAGCCATTTTGTCTGAGCAGTTGTATGGCCATGGTACAGAGAAAAGGGGCTGGAGAAGGAGCAGTAAGTGTGGAGCACCAGCCTCAGCTTGGCACGGACCGCGCAAGGGAAGCTCTGCCAGCCTCCGTGAATGGGAGATGGACCTAAAGCCACCAGAGAGTCCTTCTGTTATTCTACCAGCCAGATGAAATATCCTCAAGGGAATATGCTGTTCCTGTGGGTGCGGTATAGGGTGTTTTTCCTTGTCATGTTGATCTACAGGTGCTGAGCCAGAATGACTCTTGTATGCACAACATCTGACCGAGAAGGTAATTAAGGTGATTGATTGCTGCTGGGGGTGCTGCTAGAACTACCCAATCTTTCCCTTGGGAAAAACCCAACACTAAAACCCTAGTTTAGTCCTGCCCTCCCTTACATTTTTCCTAGAGATTTGCTCGTATTTGCTTAATCCAGTTTTACATTATATTACAAGCCGGCCATTACAGAAACATCCTTCTCCTTCATGTTTCTGCAGAGGTTTACACATGGGCCTTCCAGAACCTTCTGCAATAGAAGTGGCGAACAAAGAATAATACTAATAGCAATAAGAAAAATAAGAAAATGAAGCAATAAGAAAATACTAGCAGGCCATGCATGCAGTTTTGCAACCTCTTCAGAATACACCGCAGAAAAACCCTTGCCTAAAAGGCTGTGAATCAATGCATGCACCTCTGCCTGGCTTCACACAGCAGCATGCAGCTTCATTGATTTGAGCAGAGTTATTGATGATGTGCTTAAGCATACACTTTGCTAGGGATCGATTTGTTCAGATAGAATGGCACGAGAGAACTCATGTGGCAGTAATGATAGTGCACTGGTTGTTGAGGGACATTACTAGGAAGATATTAAAGAAAAAATAAAGAAGGATCAGGTTATGATAATCAGCATAATCTATCTGGCATCTGTAGAGAAAAAGTACCATATTCTGGTGTCATATAGAAAAAAAAAATAGAGATTAAGGGGCAGAAAAGGGGAAAAACCCTGCAGACCATCTCAAAGGGCTCTTCTGGCCTTGTTGGCTCTCAGAAAGAGTGCTAACCCAGCTAACATGGCATCCTTACCTCGTTGGGGTCCCACAGCCAGACGTCAAAGGTTGGTTTCCGAAGCGCTTCTATAGTCTCCTGGGACAGCATGTACTGCAGACAAAAAGGCAGTCAGTGTAAGTGACAGTCCCCTGCCCCCGCGTGGGACCTGCTGTTGGCATGTCCCTGGGACTCCTGGCGTCCCATTAATGTGGGGTTTAGCTGTATTTCCCAAGGACAGAGCAACTGATCTCTCCCTCTGCCTGCCCAACTCTTCTTTCCCTCCCCACCGGCTGCTCATGGTCACCCCAGGATGCCCACGCCTGGTGGGCAGCTCACTGCCTGCCACAGCACCAGCTGGCAGGCTGCTGATCAGTGGAGGTGCTTAAGGAGCAGGGAGGTGGAGGGTTTGGGAGAAAAGGGAGGAGAGTGGAGGTGTTATGGATGGGGTTGCAGGTAGATCCAGCAAGGGAATGTAAGAGACGCAGGGCACAGATCCATCCCCGGCTGGACCGATTCTGCTGCCTGCAGAGCATCAGCAACATCCAGTGCAGCCAGTCATGGCTGGATGGTGTGGAGTGTCTATGCTTATAGTGTTAAATTAGCTGGTGGGTATGATACTTTCAGATGATTTATGCTCTCATTTTGAGTCTTTTTTTAAGAATGCCCACATTTTCAAATTGGTTGTCAGCCTGCAAGATTCAAGTGATTTTTTATCGTTACGCTTAGAGGCTTAAAACAAAATCAAGCTCATCAGCCAGTTGTGATTTGTATACAAAATGAAAAAAAAAGGAATGTGGAGCATTAAAACACCAGGGGAGATCTGGACTCTACTGAATCATATTTTCGAGACTCTATTGATCAGAGTCTTTCCGGGACACAAAAACCTTGTAGCTTTAATTGGCCCTTTTACCATGGCTGTCTCTAATTAGTTTGGGCTTACTGTACTGAGCAGGTGAATGAAATTTTCTGAGCCACCAAATTGTTGATACTTAATCCAAAGAAGAATAACACTGAAGATTAATTTTCCTTCTTGAGAAGGCAATGATTTTTGCATTTGCCTATATAATGTGCATGTAATATGAAGTTCTGCAAGAAATCTGTGAATTAGCAATACAGATTTGTTATTTGATAACAGTGTTGTAATGACATCTTCTTTCAGTGTACTCATCACTTCCTAGCCTCACTGATGTTGGACAAATCCAGCACTTGACAACTGATAACAAATTTTGCAAATCTGACAAACAGAACCCAAACCTGAAACCAAAACTCCTATGAGCTTTGGTCTAGGGACAACACAGACTACCAGTTTACTCTGCAGTCAGTCAGTACAGCTCTTCGTTGCACTTGTTGTTAATTCAAGATCCTAATATCATAGCAGTAGATCAAAAGTTGATCTGACAGATATACGTATCAAGGGAAAAAATAATTTTTAGAACTGATAAATTTTGCGAAAATGTGTTAGTGTCAGGAGCACAAGCCTCTTGGGCAAAAGTTAATTAAAAGAAATGTAAGTCTCATGTTGTCTACTTCAGAGACCTAGAGATTGCTTTTGCTAGGCAGAGCAGAAACAGCAGAACTTACGATTTGTTGCTCTGTAAGGCCCTGAAGACAAATATGCCAGAATGTATGTCTGTATCATACACCTGCATCACACTGGACCACGTGAACTTGAGAGCAGCTCAGCCAGCTTTGATGTGTGCAGGCAAATGCCCACTGTTAAATTTTGATTTGCACGTGTGTGAGCTGGTGTTTTGTCAAGGTGTGAGCTGGGCACTGAGCAGACATAACCTGGTAGCTTTGAATAATTCCTGTGGGCAAAGACTGTCGGTGCTAGGACCAAAGATCCTGTGTTTCATAGTTTCAGCCTCATTCATCACTGTGGATTTGTACTTGTACTTGCCCAGTAGACATTTTTCTTCAAGCATTACTGTTTTCTCTAGCAAATACACTAACTCATTTTCACAGGGACAATGAATCATTCTGGAGAGAATCCAATGTCACATTTTCTCTTTGTTTCCCTAGGTGAAGCATCTCCATAAATTACTTTTTAAATTAAAATAATCCACTAAGATAAAACAAGCAGCAGCACTATTTTCAATTAGAGTACAACGTTATAGGCTATTTTTGATTGTTTGCTATGAGCATGGAGAATAAACAAATATAATTAGACATAAGAGCGTTAAATGTTGACGAATGCAAAATGTTCATTAACATTTCAAACACTAATGAGCTTTCATGTATTAAAGACTACTGAGGATGCACCTTTAAGTCACCGCAGGCAATGACAGCGTTTTCCATCAGCTTCCAGGGATTTTGGGTAAGGCCCTGGGTTTAGAATAACTAGGAGGTCGATGGCTAGGGAATCATGCATTATAAACCAGCACTTGTCAGGATGACAAGTGCGTGGTAGGATTCTGGGAAGAGCAAGCATTGTGTGGTACCTTTGGGTAGGATGGTACATCCCGCCGGGGAGTCGGCCTCTTGTTTTCATCCAAAAAGCTGTACTTGCAGGGACAGTTAGTCCTGAAATGAAATATTTGGCTCTTAACATTGTGGGAACAGAACCACAGTGCCTCAAAAAATGCCAGAAGTACTCTGGTCTCTCTGTAGGCATCACTCGGAGAATTAGTCCACTCCCCAGCTTCTCCCTTTCTAATGTAGTGTTGCTCAAATGTTTTAAAAGTGTGAAATCCTCTTTAGGATTTTCTCCCCTTGTGCAACACCCTTGTTGCCCATTCTCCATCTATTTGAATTCAAGTGAAGTGTGTCTGTCTTCAGACAAGTATCCACGGATACCAATCACTTCTATTTAAACCAAGTAACTTTTCTTTTAGTGAGCAGCTTGCTATCTGTGGCAAGCATAGTTGTCCGAGGACAGCAGAGCCCTGCCTGGGACCACGCTGAGTATGGACACTGGCACGCCTGTGCTTATTTACTAGTGTAGCCACCCACTGAGCCCATGGCTTATTGCAGCCCTGCTCCAGGGCTCGGTAAAAGCTTGGGTAAGACCATCCATTTTGATGGCATGACCATCTTGCCTGCTGCCCTTCAGGTGGGACAACAGCAGTGAGGCACAGGCTCAGCAGACACAGTCTGCTTGGCTCCACGGTCCTGGAGGAAGGGAGTCGCTGCCAGCAATTACAGGTAATTAACACTTGCCTAGTTATTAACACCAGCGCCCACTGCCAGTTATCTACTCTTCCTTCCTCTGCATGCGGAAGAGCCAAGATGATGTTATCCCATCTAAGCAGAGGACCATGACGGCAGGAGGTGCACACCAGCCTTACGGCCTTTGCAGAACATCTAGGTTGCTGCATTGCAGTGCGAGAGCAGTTTCTTGCCTTACAGCCACAGGGGGCACAATAAAACTAAGAGCTCTGTGGTATCACCCACAGCAATTGTGACACTTTAATTCAACACGTTTCCCAGGTAGTTGGTCACATGGACTTTAATAACTCTCATGTGGTGTTGATCTGCTTGCATTTTGCATTTATCCCTGTAGTCCTAACATTTGGATTATCCTTTCTCATTTTTAAAGCCTCCTGCCAAATGAAGCTAAAAGAAACCCCCCAAATAAGCCAACCAAAGTATTCCATTAACTCCATTTGTCCCTTTTTAAATTATTTTGCATATTCTGTATTGTGTCTCTTTTTAGTGCTTCTCTTCTCTGTTGAGAATTGGTCCGGGTCTCTTTTCTTTTCTCCTCTTAACATTATCTGCTATCATTTCTGATGGTCTTGTCTGAATCCTTTGAAAGTTATGTCATCTTACAGTTCATGGTGGTCAGCTGGCTTCAACCAGCTGCCTTTTCCTGCCCTGTTTAAGGAGATTCTCAGTTAATCTCTCTTAATCGTTTCTAAAGCTGTTTCCTCAAAACACCATTGTGAGGGGTAGGATAGTAGGATAAAAATAGTGAGAATGGGGCATTCCTTGCCCTAATTGGAACTGGCTGCCAGGGTTAGCTGAGGGTCAGCCAACTATCTGTAATTCCCAGCTGTAGTAAGACATTGAAGCCTTCATCCTACCACACTGGGGAACACACCAGAGCAAGGATGCATCAGACCTTTACAAATGTAAAACTGTATCTGCAAATGATCATGATTTTAAATGGCACTATAATGTTATTAGCATCTTCCAGCGGTGAGCGCAAAAAGCAGACTAGCAAAAAAAGCCATTTGAGGGGATGCAAGGGGGGCTGCTTTGCTCTTCTGAAGAGGAGAGATGCACAATTCACTGTGCGTGATTACTTTTATAAACTTAGCTGTTCGTGCTTACTCTGTTGTTTGGTAATGTAACAGCGAATGTAAGAATATGTAAACATACAAGAATACAGCTGTGTACACTGTGATATTATTGAAGGAAAAATATGCACTCATACATACTTATATACATTAATTAAATTTAGATGTGATCTCTAATTGCAACTGTAATGCATTATCTAGCAAATGACATTGCACAAGGGATGACAAGTCTGAATAGCAGCAAAACCATTTCCATTTTTCCTGGGGTGCCTCTGTCCCCCCCACAGCATGCACGTAGCTCACGCCAATGGGAGAGAGCTTGCTCAGCCGCTCAGGGGTGAAGCACCCCTAGGCTGGGTTCACCGCAGGCTAGTGGCATGGGTCCTGCGGAGCCATGCACCCTCAGGAACAGCGAGCCACAGTTCATTCTTCAGCAGCTCCTGGTGGGGTCCTTCTTAATGGCCAGCCACCAAGGAGCATCCTCTCCTCACTCTTACAGCAAAAAGAGGTGACTTGTAACCACCCCCGGTTATACACTGAACCTGGCCGCATCTAGCTGCTGCTTTGAGACCCAAGCCCTTAGGGTACAGATAATCATGGGCTGAATTTTGTGCAAGGAGGAGGAGCTTTGGTGCAGCCGGGAGGAGGAAGAACCAGCTCAAGGCAACCAAGAAGAGCCATGACAGGTAGCTTCCACATCGATACAGCACAAAGTGAAGCCGAGCAGAGTAAGTTAGGCTCCTGCTTCAGCTAAAGCAGCTATGCAGTGCAAGCTCAGAGCAAGCTAGCTAGGGTGTCTGTGCCCAGCACTACCTGCTGCTGAGCACTGGACCCGTTTTTACCACACCTTTCCAGCATCACGCTCCATGCTGGTCTCTGGCTTTCGCCGGCTGTCATATCCCACTAGAAGCCCTCGGCAAAGACAACACCTCAGCTGGAGCCGGCTGCACTGGGCAGATGCAGCACTCCCCATTCCTGTTTTTCTTGTTAACAGATTGCTGTTTATACTACAAAATATAGATTATAAGGTGACAAGGTCTGGGACAGGAATGAGTCATGGCTGCTGCTGGGACAGTCTCGTACTTCCTGATGCATGTGGTGGCAACTGGGTGAACGTGAAGTTGCCATAACTTCTTTTTTTGGTTTTAATTCCCTATCTGCCTGTGTGTCACTATGCTCGTAAATGCAGCTCTCCCAGCTCCCACAACAGTAGAGGAAAAGTAAAGACACATGCATGGGCACACACGTTATTCACTTCACACCTGGCACAAATCGGCATACGTGTTTTTGTGTTTGCTGCCAATCTGAGCTCTGATTTTTCTAATGAGAATTCCTCACACACCTGAACAAAAAATGATGCAAGCCCCAGGGCAAACTGTAGTCCATCCTACTGGTATAAATCTGGAGCAGATCTGAGGTTAATAATGTTACTCTGCATTTATGCTAGTATGACAGCTGAATTTGGCCTTAGACTTAATAAGAATATATTAACACCGTGCCTCCTGACATATGCAGATAGCAAAATTTATAAAAGCGAGTGATTATAAAGCCTAATTCTTTTAGCAAATCTCCCATTGCCTTCCATAGGAAATAGCATTCATTAAAGGTCAGAGAATTTTACCCCAAATTAAGAAAAAGAGAGAGGCTGTCAAGATAGCATAGTTACATTTGCTGAGAAAAATCCCCTTCACCCACACTTTGAGCAACGCGATATATCCCTCTTCAGCAACCTTCCCAGAAGTATTCATAATCTCACAGCGATGATTTGTCTGTCCTAACGGGGTATTTCAGTGACATGGGGCAGACTTTCCAGCTGAGAACGCGTACTGTACAAAATGCAATTTTTTCTGCCATTGTTTTAATTACAGCGAAAGCAAGCTTCACAATCAGAGTGAGCGTTTGAATTAGAAGTAAATTCCCAATTTCTTGTTGAAATTGAAATGGATGTTTTATAATAGCATGAGATCATAATTAGAAGAGCTGCTACATATTTATTTGATATTTTCCCAGAATATATTGGAGCTGATTCGAGCGTTAGCTGGTTCCCAACCAAACACCGCACTTTGCAGAAGTTCTTTTCCCTTTCCCTCTCTCCTAGTAAATCTAGATGAAGAATTCCCATTCTGTATGGTGAAAAATAACTCTCTGTTGCAAGACCTTTTTCTCTATTCCCACGGCCCGAGCTATTTTAACAGATGAATGGCTATAGATCTTCAAATGTTAAATTAAAGCCACTGTCCTTAATGGTTATTGGTTCCCTTGCTCCTTTACTTCTAAGCCCAGAAGGTAACTCAATTCTGCGGAAATGTTGCATTAGGGTTTGAAACCAGATGCTTATTTCTTTGGTCAGGTCCAAAGCAGAACTTACCTGCTGCTTCTTGCTGCCATTTCCTCCCGCATCTTTTTAATGTCGCTCTTGCATTTCTCAATCTCCACTACTTTCAGACCTTCCACTGTCAACAAAGGAAAACAACAGGGGTGTTACCATGGCGAAAGTTGAAGGATCTCGTTTCCCAATTGTGCAAAATTTCAAAGGGCTTTAACAGTGGGGTTATCCAGTGAGCCAGCAAGCGCTTACAGTCTGCCCCGGTTCTCACATATGCAGGTGTTGCCAAAGCGATATATCTTGAAAACCCATAGGAATTCTCTGCTGCCAATTTTAGATAATAGCTACAGTATTTTAATTCACAGAACGGCTATAATGTCTCAGCTTTTCCACAATTGTTAGCAGCAGTCAGCTGTTCTGGTGCCTTCACTTCTCTGCTGTAGAACACGAATCAAAGGAAATCCTGAGCGAAAAAAACCCTCCCGTGATGGGATGATAAGTGCAGCTAGGCAAACATGTCCCGGTAGGATTAGAATTCCCATTAGGATAAAAAGTTTTAATTTGAAAGTTCACACAGAGTTTTAAGGAGCTCTGAGAGGCATTGCTAGATACAGAGAAACCAAAGTGAGAATGCAGGAGAGAGAGAGAAATGTTGAAAAGTTTTGCTCTAATGATTGATTTCTTTTTTTTTTTAGGTATTGAAGATCTGTCACTTTTTACCAATCAATTTTGTAATCAAAGGCTATTTCTGCATGTGGCACAAAAAATCCTATATTCCCCTTCTGTATGTAATTATGACAGCCACAAGGCAAAAAGTTTGATTGCCTGTTTATGCAGCAATGCACTTCACTCCACATAGCCGTGAGAACCTAACGCACTGCACGTATGAGAATATTCTCCCTTTTCTTTCCCTCTCGTTGAACTATCGGCGTGCTCAAGGACATAATGCAGCACCATCTATTAAGTACATGTCATTCATATGCAATCATTTCACAGCTCATTTGTTTACTGAACTCATTGTTTGCATGGACAAGCTGTGGTTCAGGGAACTCAAGGGAATGTGCAATCGTACAATCAGTATTCAGTCCATTTCTTAGAAAATAATAGTCAAAATCACACTTATCTGGAGCGTAGAATCTAAGTGATAAAAACCTGCCTTGGAAGGGCACACACAACTCTGTAGATAAGCAGAGACCTCAGTTTTGTTTTCTTTATGCTAGTAAAAACAAAGATTGCTGTTGGAACTGGGAAAGCAGAAAAACAGACGTGTACGAACCGAGTCCAAAATGCCACATACTAGGAGAGGAAAGGGAGAGGGGTTTGATTTATGCTTGATTACAGGGATACCCTCCACTTAAAAATGCCATTTCCAGATTAATGTTTTTTTTGTCTAGCATTTTTACAAGTAATTTCTTTGGGTGATCACAATGTGATGATACAGGCAAGATGCTGTCCTGCTTATTCAATACCTTCATCCTGGATATCTGGTTGCACTTTTTTGGGTACTTGGTTCAACTGCTGATGATCAGCTGCAGCTGACCTGCAGGCCCTGCGCTGCTATGTACCACCTCGGTGCATTCATCCGAGAGAAGTTCATGGGTAGCCCATTTGCCAAGTTGTCTAAAAGGTGGCCAGTGCCTATTTGAAGCAGTAGAGGCAAAGCAGAGTTATCAGACTGACAGGGTAGTGGGGCAGGCAACTGCAGAGAGAAGAGGAGTTATGGTGCAAAATGGCAGCCCTGAGCATTTTTTCATATTGCGTCTCTTTAGTTTTCTTCCAAAACCTCTCCAGGGTAGCAGAGAATTTACATAATTATTTTCTTAAGGTAGATGTGAGATGCTTACAAACTGTAAAGGGTTTTTGCCAGCTTCCTTAGTCATGTGTGGGCTGCTGTGCAAACACTGGAGCAGAGTAAGTCAAGCCACAGGACAAAGCTTTCTCAGCACTTGCCCTGCGTGGATGCATTTTCCAAGGGGAAGTCACAAGCTTTAGATGGGATTTAAAAATCAGTTAAAAGATTTGGCTCCTTGAAAACACATTTCTGTGATGTGGTCTCTAGACAGTAATGGGAAGGACGCTGAGAACATTTTTTGTGAGGTGCAGATGTGGTGCTGTCATGAGCACTTATCCCCCCCCACACACACCCCCTCTGGGGAAGAAATCCTGGAGATCACATGTGAAAGTGGTGGAAAAGGGATCTCCGAAGGAGGTAGGAGAAAAGGCAAAACAAAAGCACAATTCTTTTCACATTTGGCTCACAAATGATAAATGGCCTTGTCATGTGCACTGATTAAGGGCCTATTATATTATTCTGCAGCACGAAATACCTTCTGAAAAGACCCTGTGCTGTCTAAAGAAATCCTTGGGCTGAATCCAGCACTGAAACACAGCTCTTAAAGCAACCTCTGGGAGCCCAGCTCAAGTAGGGAGATCAGACACTCCCTTGCCCTCACAGTTTTGCTTTTTAAACATGAAAGCCTGGGATTATTTCAAAATTATGTGGATTTGGCTCTGTTGCAAATTCTGGAAGTCCAATTTCGAGCAGATGGGTGCACTTGTAGACAGGCAACCCAGGGCGCTCCTTCCCACAGGCTGAGGCTGCTGGAGATGGGATCGCAAGCGCTCAGGCAGAATGGCAGCAGATTGCTACATCTGCTGCTATTTCCATCAGCGGCGAGACCCACTTACAGAAAGAACCTTCATCTGGGGACCCGTGAATTCAGTTCACCTGCACGGCACGGCAAATCTGGGTCTGCTGCCTTCCCTAAACCAGCAATAAAGTGCCGGAGAGTGCAAACGCACAACTCTTCGCCACTGGCAGCAGCATGCAAATCCTTGTAATCTCCCTCCACCGCAGTGGGCTGCCAGTGCTGAAAGGCAGCATGTGCGCAGGGTGCAGCCGGGGGTCCCAGGGGTCATCGGGGAGAGCCAGTGGCCAAAAGCGGCCCGTGGCTCGCTGGGGTAGTTTCTCTCCTGGGCTGTCAAGGGGATAGGAAGACCCACAGGAACGCTTGCCTTGTTTGCTCTAGTCCATGGCACTTAGCCCTGAGGACTGGAGCTGGTCGGAAGTTTCACAGAAAATGCAGAGCGAGTGAGCTAATTTTTCTTTTTCTTTCTTTCCTTTCTTTTTTTTTTCTTTTGGACAAAAGAATAAATCAGAGGAGCCTGGGGTAAACTGCAGCCAAGCAGACTGGGAGGGATTGCTACCCGGGCTCCTTGCAGAGGTCTGTGCTGGGGGTAGGCACGCCGCAGGGTCACCCCTCCGTGGGCGTCACCAGAGGCCTCCCACCGCACCGGGAGCCTGCTGCTGGGGTGGCCTCTGGGAGAGGTTCTCCTGCAGCCGCTCTTTGAACAAGGACATTTTTTCCTCTCCCTGCTGACAAAGGCGTCAGTCTCGCTGAGCAGCTGCGGGGTCAAGGTAGCTTCTGGTTGGGGGAAATTTCAAGAAAACAACTTCTTCCATGAACAAGAAACTTTTTTTTTTCCAGCCAGCTCTAGGGAGAAAGTGCTTGCTGCAGCTGTGATGCCGGGGAAGACTCTGCCCGCTCCTGACTTAAATGCTGCGTATCAGCGAGGATGTGGCCTTGGGTGTCAAAATGGTGCTGTGCAACAGTGCCTTACTCATACCCCTTCTCTGCCATTCTGGGGTCTGTGTTCTGCATAGTAGACTGAAAAACAATAAGTCAGATGCTGCATGGGGGGAAAAAAACCCCAAAAAACAGAAAAGGAGCTCTTTGACCAGATGAACTTAACTTGGTTGTTGCACGCTAACTGAATATGGTTGTGTTACTGTTAACACACCAAACAAGCAAGGAAAGTGATGCTGCCTAGTAGTCTGCCAGGCAATATGGCCAGCAAGGGGTGAACCCCTGTGTTTGCAGCCCAGAAGTTACTGCCTCGTGAGACAACGAGACGTAGCCTCCGGCTGTATTTCAGTACATGCTACGCCGCCTATTCATGGACGCTTCGGTGTTCAGGCTGTATTTGTGCTGCAGGTGTAGCACGCACGTGTAGCACGCACGTGTAGCACGCACGCATGCTGCGGGGAAAGGCCTCACCCCATTTCAGGCCCTTTCCCGGCAGAGGCAGGTGTGCGACATGACACTTAGCAGAAATCCAGTCAGGTCTCAGCGCTGGCGCTGGGCCTCGGTCAGCAGTGAGGACCGACTCGACTGCTTAATAGGTAGTAAATGCACTTCTGAAAGGAGAAAGTCTCTCTGCAAGACAACATGTTTGACCCGTGCAAATATCTGACTTAAAGTAGAAGGAAAGCAGCTGTGGTACCCTCCTGTAATTAATTACAACATGCAGCAGCGAGCGCTGGGGCCCAGGTGTGTGTGGGGTGTTTTGCAGGGAGTGCCCGTGCAGAGGCATGGGGGGGTCACCGCTGGGTGCAGGGGAGGTGATGGGGGGACGGGGCTGGGGCACGAGGGGATGTGGGAGGGCAGGCCGGGGGGCTTGGAGGTGGGCGACGGGGAGGTGGGCGGTGGAGACCCTCTGCCGCGGGGACATGGTAGCAGGAGGACGTGGCCGCGGGCCCAAAGCTCGGCGGGCGGCTCGATAGCCCCTCCAAGGGGAGCCCGCTGGGGCGCTCCGGATGCCTGCGAAGCCAGGCGTCCCTCCCCGGCCTCGCCCCGCCAGTCAGTGCCACCACGGGCTCCCGCCTTCCCCGCGCCTCACCCTGGGCCGGCCTGCGGCCTTTCGGGCTGGAGGCCGGCCACATTATGAGCGACTGGAGGGGCTGTGAGGAGTGGGACGGAGTGGGGGTACAAAGCGGGCAGCGAGGCGGGGGGCTTCTGAGGCACCGGTTCCCACTGTGATAAGAATACAGGGACACTCACATTCAACCTTTTTCTCCAGCATTGCCAAGTGATTAGCTACTTCCGTTTTCAGCTCATTGATTTTAAAAACCCTGAAAAGAAAACCCTCATGTATTAATGTTATACATTTAGTGCCGTACCTACCCTAGGTGCAAAGGACTTTTGCTAGAAATGTCTACATTTTTCAGAGGACTTATCAGTCCAACAGCGGTTGCCGTAAGGGAAAGAAAATTTTCCATGGAAATGCTAAAATTTGGGCGGAAAATACACCCGCGTTTAATTGTCAGAAAAATTAACAACAAATTATTTTGTTATGGCCCTGGGAATGTACTGTGGCTCTGCAACACTTCATCACCCCCTCTCTCCACAGTGACTTGTTATTGTACCCCCTAGGGAAGCAGAGTTAAATTGATAATGCTTCGCCTAACAGCAGTATCGTGGTGTCTGCACACTCTGAAGCCCTCCTCCTTTTCAGTTATGCTGGTGATTTGCTGAGCTGTGGTGGGATTGCTCTGTCTTATGGAAAACAGCTGGAATAAATTAAACAGCTCTACAGATGTTCAGAAATCCTCTCGGAGGAGAGACATGTTTGGGTGATAAAGGGAAAAATGAAACAAATCAGATGATTTGACTGTTTAGCGAAGAAGCATTTTTTTTGCTTCCAAAGAGGGCAGGAGCACAATAAGAACATTTATATTTAATACTTGATCTCCTTTTCAGATCAAAGATAATAACCAAAATTGCTTTTGCTTTAAGATACTGTATTGCTGTCAGCAGGAAATCACATGTGTACCTGGCCTAAATTTGGCAGGAAGAGTGGGTTTTGAAAGAAATCTTAAATGCCCCTCTGCCTCTTGTGAAAATTTCACTTCAGGCTGATAAAAGAAATAGCATTTTAAATTAATAATGATGTTCAGCTTCTTACCTTGAGAACTGCTCAGCAATCTGTCCCAATAAATTCTGGAACAATTCTTCTTTCTCTGAAAAAAACAGGAGGGAGACATAACAGAAAATGACAGAGGAAAGAAGACACCCTCAATCCCCCTGCGAAGGCGTGTCCCCAGACCTCCAGCTCTGATGATGAGGCATTTAGCCAAAAAGTCGTTCTGGTCCTTTGAACAGTGACAGCATTTGGGAATGACTCCTCGTCCCACCTGCCTTCCTCTGCCTGCAGATTACAGTCAAGGTTTCGCAGAAGTTTTTTTAGGGGGTGCTGGGTCTCTGAGAGGTGGCTTGTTTTAAGTCAGCACTCTCTGGAAAGGAGACCCCTTTCATATTTCTTGGGTGGGACACCCAGAATCGCCGTCCGGTTTTGAAAGGTCTGGCTCACAAGGACTGCCTCTACTCCATCAGTGCACTGTGCCAGAGTGTCCACGAACAACACAACAGCTTATGAACACAAGAAAACCCAGCTTGCCTTTCAGATTTATGCTGGCACATTCTCCTGGAGACCAATTTTTTGGTGCAAATTCATAAGGATCGTACTGCTATGCATAAACTTCAGGCAAACGTGAGATGCCAAAGTGACTGTACTTGCAGAATAAGGTCCGCCCTTCCTGGTTCGTGGGATGGACACAGCAGGGCACAAGGTTCCCAACCCCTTTTCCCTTGAGAACATAACTTGGACAGAGCCACTGCAGGGATCCCGTGGGGATCCCATCGCTGCCTGAGCTGCTGCAGCAGTGGCCGCACTGGGAGCACTCGCGCCAGTAGCTCCCCGCCTCCGAATGCCAACTCCGGTGCTCGGTGCTTCAGCTGGCTTGGGAAAGTCAGCCTGGTGAAGCCCCAGCCCCTTCCTGAGACCATCACAGGACTGCAATCACTAACGCAGGGAAAAGCAAATGAGTCTTTAAAACAAGACCCTAGATTTCGAGGGACAGTACACTTTAGGAAGGAAGAAGAGGTATGATAGCAATGTTTTCCCATCTTTCAGTCTGTCCACACTGTATTCACACAGACGGGAAGCATAAATCACCTTTGCTGAGCTGTGAGCTGCTCCCACTTTCCCCCACCAAGCTAATTTAAACTGCACTGTGCTGCAGTCATTCTCATGTCTGCAATGTGGATGTACTCTGAGTTTCTCATGCTGAAGCAGCAGAAACATTACATGCTCTCATAGACATGCTGCAGATTACAGAACACCCTATGTAGAAATACCCCAAAGGCATTTCTGGAGGTACTTCTTGCACTTGCCTGAGGGAGCATGATGCCTCATGAGTGGAATCACCCAGGCAAAACACATCAGACAGAAATACAGCCCAGCATTTACAATGTATTTCTAAATAATAGCTCTTGTACCTGTTGAAAGGATTTGCAATTCCTCAGGTATCAGAGGTGTCAGAAATACTTGTCAAGAGCATTCACTATTCTGGTCAAAACAATTTTGTTGTTACCCCTGTGTCTCTAAACTGGAGCAAGCACTCGGTGCTCTGAAAGTCTCAGATCTAATTCCCTCTTTTCTTTTTGCTGCGATCCGACTCCCACTGGAGTGGCTAGCAGAGCAAATGAAGAGATTAGTTCTTTTCACAGAGACCCATTTTTCAGTTTTCTCTTAAAACCCATTTGAAAACCCAAGCGCTGAAACAAAGCAAACGCTGCATTCTATTTAAGACAGGAGGAAAGCTTACCGTATGCAGCACCTGGGATGGTACCCGAGTCCAACAGTGAGAATAAGCAGAGAAACCCGTGTCCTCTCACTTCGGTGCCGCTCAGCTCTCTGACAGTGGCTGTAGCATGCCAGAGACTGACAAGTTCCCTATAAACACCGTTCCAGTAAAAAAAAAAACAATCTTACTTTCACTCCCTCCCCCTGTCAAAACTCACTTGGAGTACTAGGACATTCTCATCCAGGGAACAGTCAGCTGCAATCTGATGTTTATAGATGTAATAAAAGACTTTCAAAATGAAGATGTATGTTTTTATAACCCTAGGGTGCAGTAAAGATATATGACTAAGAGTGGCAGTTCGTCTCATCTTAAAGAGACAAAGATCCATTTCTTTGCCCTGTTCCTTTCCAAGGGGAAGACCTCTGCTAACCACTGATTCTGAAGAAAATGAGACATCGTGCCAGCTTGCCCACTCCTTTGTAAAACAGGAAGGCAAGGTGTTCTTTTACTCCCTTCATTACCCTCTGTCATCTTTTTTTTTATAACTCTGGGCAGGGCTGATATCCCAGGTGCATGCAGCTACCTTTTCCCTCAGTTGCTTCATTTGTTTTGCTGTGATTCCCTCTGGGAAAAGGAAATCCTACTGCATGTAGCATGGGCAGATGCAATCCGTGCACATTGCTGAGGGTCACCAGCTCCTGCCTGCAGTAACCTGAAAGCCAACAGCAACCCTCGTCTCAGCTCACCCCCCGCCAGCACCGTGAATGTGCAAGGTTTGCAAATGCAGGTGTTCAGCAAGTCAGATTTTTGCACAATACGCAGGGTGTTTTAGAGCTGACAAATGAAGATTAGAAAAACCCCCTCCAGAAGATGCTGCAAGAGCATAATGCCGGGCAGGGGAGGCCAGCTCAGGCCTCCCCGGGCTTCCCACGGCCCATTCCCGCGCTCGCTGTGGGCACAGGGACTTCGGCTCCTCGCCTGCTGGCCCCTGCCCAGCTCAGCAGGGAGCTTGGCTGGGGCATCACAGAGCAAGGAGCCATTTTGCCCTCCCTCCCGGCAGCCCTGTCTCCAGCAGGTCTGGGCACAAAACAGGTGCAGGGGAATATGACAGCAGAACTTTTTCCTGCAGGTCCTGCCGTGGCCAGATCGCCTGCCTGGCCGTGAGCACGCACCTTCCCTGCCAGACAGGGACTAGGTACACGCTGGGGCAGCTCAGGTTATGAGTGCACTGGCACAGATGGCTTATAACCCACTGGCATGGACCCTTGGCTTCACACTGCCCTGCTTGGCAGTGACTCTTCCTCTCCTGCCTTACACACTGGGATCATGGCCAGGGAGCCACCTCCATCCTCCTGCCCTCCCTGGCTCCCCTCGCCATCCTGCCAGCCTCAACAAGGTGCAAGCAGGGAGTGTGTGGGGTTGTGGGGATGGGTTGTTTTCCCCCCATCTTTTCTGCTGTGGCCAAGCAAGGCTGTGAGGACGTGAGCGTCTGCCTTTCCCTGCCAGTGTCAGGCTGGCAAATTCTTGCCACATGGTCTTTCTCACATGTGCTGTACCTCTGCCTCGGGCTCCTGTTTGTATTTCCCTTTCTGTGGTTTGTTTGAATCTGGGCAGTCAAAGGAATTTAAAAAAACAAACAGCCAAGTGGACAAAAGCCTCAGGAAGGGATGTGCTTCAAGTCCAAACCCACGTCCATGAGTCATGTCATATTAAGCACCAAATTCGCTTGACAGCTCAGGTTAATTTCAGCTACCGCATGCAAGTCTCTGCTTATGTGAGTAATCCCAAAGCAGTTGATCAGTTGCCCCCATCCCGATGCACGCATCCAGGTGGAATGTGTGTACGTGTACGGAGCAGCAGGCAGGAGAGTTTTTTTCTCTCGCAGTCTCTGCCTTTTCCCTCTTGCCTGAGCTGCAAGCGTGAATATGCCTCCAAAAGGAGAAGAGAGAGATCGCAGCATAATAAGATTTAGACACAGTGACAAATTTCTGTCACTTTACCAACAGCAATCTGCACAAGATCTTGTGTATTTAATCATTCAGGGGAAAAAAGCAGTCCCTAGAGACCTCTGGTGCAGCTGTACACGTCGTTGGTGGGCTCAGCAGCGGGCAAGACAGGGCTAGCACCGATTCAGACGTGGGCCTTCCAGCAGGAAGCTACACAGGTCTTGGTCAAGCTAGCTCTCCTGCTGCAAGCCGATAACCCTGGAGAGAGACTGTGGGTTTTCCTCTGTGCAAGTGCTAGATAGCTTGTTAGTTGAAAAGGCAAATAGCTGAAGAGCAAGTGAAGTGGGAGGCGAAGACGCTGCCTACAGCCTCAGCCTGGGCAAGCGGCTCTGACGCTGGCGGGGTTCCCTGGCGCTGAGGCTGCTGAGCAAGGGGTGGCAGGTGGCGAGCTCTCCCCGCGTGCTGGCCTCCATCCCCATCGGGCACTGCTCTCTTTGGGTTTCCTTGCCCGTTTCCCCAGGGATGAGGGGATGCT
This sequence comes from Ciconia boyciana, assembly GCF_034638445.1. NCBI lineage: Eukaryota > Metazoa > Chordata > Aves > Ciconiiformes > Ciconiidae > Ciconia > Ciconia boyciana. Next base: position 122,075,367 of record NC_132934.1, on the reverse strand, counting down.
TGTGTTGAAGGACCCACCAGAACAAGCTGGAGACAGAGGTGCAGAGAGAGCAGAGTCTGAGCCGGCACATGTCATGCTTTTTCAGGTCACATCCCTGGTGAGATCTTTAAGGGCTCATTCAGCTGCCTGTGTGCTTTGCTACCCTAACTTTGGAGCAGTAGGAAAGCCCCTCTGCATGTTTACCCCCCCAGTTTAGGACCGTGGTGGATCAGGCTTACTTGAGCTCCACAATAGCTCCTTTCTCTGCACTATCAGAAACGTAACAGACCTCAATTTTGTTTCTCAAAGAGTGTGCTGCTAGTAGGATTTGTTAATTTAATTGTCAAGTCCAGCAATATTGCAGAGTGCCTGAACCTTACTAATTACAGCCACAACACACCCATCGGTTTGTGAGTTTTGAGCCCGTTCCACTGCGAGGACGCAGACCAGAGCCTTTCCGCTGTCGGGAGAGAGAAGATGCCCGTTTGATGGGCTTGGGAGTTTAAACACCCCGGAGAAAAGGAAGGGTTTGGTACTGGGGGTTTGATGCTCTGCTCGGATAGCTGCCCGCCTTCTGGTCTGGGGCTGCGGGAGGAGGGACAGCACGTGATGCAGTGGTCCCACAGGCTCAGAGCTGGCCAGCTGGGCCCCCGCCTTTGCCTTGCAGACAGCTGACCCCACAGTGATACAGCAATTGCTGCTGCATCCAACGGACACTCACTGGAATAATAATTTTTTTAATTCCAGCCCCATGACTATGGCCAGGAAATGAAGAACGGTTTCTTAGCAGAACTCCGGTGGATATCTCCTCTGCTGGATAAAAGCCACTGCTTATATTTTCCTCCCAAAGGATCGTATTTTCCAGTCCCACCTTTTACAGTCTTTGTTCCACTGAAGTGCGCGTCACTCTTTTCCAGCTGCCTGGGATACTGCTGAAAAGAGGTGCATTACCTTCCACTGCTGTGAAAATTGGGGTGACCCCTTTTTTGGCATGTATTTGGATGAGTTGCTTTGGGAAGCAGAATCACGCAGGCAGAGTTGTTTAAGAAGTGAAGACTAGAACAGAGCTGTTTTTTTTCTTTTAATGAAGAGGAACAATTTCCCACTCTGTTTATTCTTCCTACTCTCAGCAAAATGTCAGGAATGCTTGAGATTAATGACAACCCATGTGAAAGAGAAACAGATACCAAGGAACATTAGTTCCATCACACTCAGTTCAACTTTCCTCCTCTTTCCATAGCAGATTCTGTCTTATGCTGTGGCAACCTACTGCCAGAATTTTTCTTGCCCTTTTCCAGCCCTGCCAGCCGTGTTCACTGGTCTTTCTCCACCTTGGGGCAAATGGCTATTGGTTACCCACGCCAGCTGGTACACAGAGACACACGCTCCAGTTAAGACCCCACCTTTTCTCATCTGATAATGCAAATAGTGTACTCCTGGACCAGAAGAGCGATGCTGTTCCAGCAGAGTTTGTACGATAAGGAGACAGCTTCTTTTCCCTTAGCAGTCACGTGCGTCCCTTGGCTTTGACTACCTCCTTCTGGCAACAGCGGCAATCACTGGCATGGGACCTGTTTACGGCTTGTAACAAATCTTACTCTGATAAAGTTCTTCCTTGCATCCTAGCTTCTTTGTTCTTTTTGCTCTCTGTTCATCTTTGCTGTCTGCATGCACAAGCTCCCTGCTGTTGCCTCTCTGTCCCCCCGGCACATCCTCCTACACTGCCTTGCTGTGCCCTTTTCCTACAGATGTTTCTGCCGCAGCAGACGTGGGTACCTCAGAGAGTAGCTTTGGTTCCCTCCGCATCCCCATCTAAAAAAAGGCAGTGCTGTGAGACACTGTGTTTTCTTGTGTAACACAGGAGCTTAAGCAAGAAGAGGTGGGACCTACAATAAGCATTAGCAAGAAGATGAGGTGGGAACAGCAAAACTGCCTTGCCCCTAATCCAAGAGCCTCACCCATTCCTGCGAACTGCCTTTTCCCAGCCCCAGGCTTTCTGGATCCCTCCTGTTCTTCCTGTGCAGTCTATGTTTCCAAGATAATCTTAACCTCTTGCCCCTTGTCTCTCCTATCTTCTCATTTTACTGCTCCAAACTGTGTCCCCAGCTGACATCTCCTACCCTCCTGCTGCCTCAGCGGCCAGCCACTTATAGCTCCACAGCATACAGGCTAGGGCTCTTGCTCAGGCTGCCTCGGAGCGAGTGGCAAGGAGATACTGCAGTTGCACAGATGAGAGAGACCGTGAGCCAGATGCTCTACAGGAGTTGCCCCAGGCAAATGCTCTGCTCCAGTGTCTGAGAGCTACTGGCCTGAGCATGACATCGGCAGGCAAAGAGAAATGGTAGAAGTGCCACTTCAGTCCTGCCTGTGCAGTACAACAGCGCTGTGTGCTGAGGAATGTGTTCCAGATGTGTTCTTTCATTCAGGCCTTCTTTAATCTTGTCAGGTGTATTTAAATATTTATTACACTTAGAGCTACCGTGCCCACAACAGAAATTATGCTCTCTCCTCAGCCATTTGGAAATAACATGGGGTTCAAATGTTGTGCTCAGCTTTCCAGCAGAGCTTTGCTGAGCGATGAACAAGTTTAACAAAACACTGCAGGACAGGCTTTCAAACATCGTCTGCGTTGCCTGAAAAAACCACTGTTCCATGTGAGGCTTTCCCCAGGACATCAGTGGTGCTGAGTCAGACCAGAGCTACGCACTGTGAAAGTCCCCTGGACCCAGCCATTCCACCTCACCCTCAGATACTTTGAAATCTGGGGACTTTTTTTTAGCTTTCTGCCAGAACACTGTGATTGAACACTTCATATTGTGCCGTAGCTACAGCCATGACACCGTCATCTTTCTTTCTTGCATCATAGCCACATAATTTCTATGTGCAAGTGTTCACAAATTCAGCTTTAGTAAATTCAGTTCAAAAGGGTCGTTTTACCTGAGAGCTGCCCTGTGGCAACAGGTATCACTTTGTATGGAGACCTGGAAGAGTCAGAGAGGGTTGATGTTAGCAACACTCAGAAAGCAGTTTGTATTTCACATTTGACAGCAAACAGCGTGGGATGGGAACAGATGTTCTACATTAAACACTTAAAAGCGGTATTTTTTCCTCAGACAATTACTCCTACTTTAATAATATGCAAAAATCTTCAAAACCAGCAGGCATTAGTGCTATAAGCCAGCATGCAATTCCTGCTGTCATCTCCCTCCCTCCAGGCAGCTGCTCACCTCCCACTGCACACAAAAGGCATCTGCAGGCAACCACCACCCCTTCCCTTGGGCTTGACCCCATTTTTGAAGAGCGGGTTGCAGCGAGGTTTACCTCTCTGAGTTTGCAGGCATTGTCGGATCAATGGATACCATACAATTGTCTGCCGTCAAAAGGGAGATTGTTGTGTTCCTGAAAAGCATGTTTCAAAGAGGTTTATTTGACCTAGAAATGCTGGCTGAAATTCTGTGCTGCTGCATACAGTCCATAGCCATCTTCTCTCCTGCAGCACTCCTGGCCTGGCCTGGCACTGTCTTGGACCCATTTTACCTTGGTGCAGAAAGAATCAAAGCACAGGATGGGGTAGGCTTGATGCTTCACCCATTTCTTATGATTTCTTATGAGGCTTCACCCATTTCTCTTGATGCTTACCAGAGATGTTTCTGGCAAAACGTTAAGTGTGATCATCTTTGATCTCAGAGCAGACTTTGGTCCCTGCTAACCCATGTATTCTGTCAACTCCTCAAATAATAATTTCTGTTAAAAAGCTATGTTTTGTGATACATTGACTCGGCAGCTATGTATTGACTCATACTATACAAATGACTGTGCTAGGTGTGATCTCATAGGCTCAAATGTAAACCTTAGAGGTTTACTCTGGCTCCAGGAGCCTGGTTGAGATGAACAGTTCTTTGGAAGTCTTCTGATAAAAATAAAATGACAAATACGCAGTGAACACCATGCTGATGAATGACTGAAACTGCTAAACAAAGTTTCCGGGGTGATGGAGTGGAAGTATCTGACATCATAGGCAAATGGGAGTTACTAACCTCTCCAGTGTCAAATGGGAGGAAATACCCAGGATAAACAGGCAAAGGGCATTAATTCTGTCAAGCAGTTTATGCAAATTCTGAGTCAATATAGACAATTTTATCTTTCAATCCCCAGAGCTGGAGTCATGCAATAAACCCATGATTAAAGGACTGGCTTATTTTCTCCTGTGCTTTTTCTCTGTTGTAAACCTGTATGTACGAAGGTAAAGACTATGGCTTATTGCATGCTGCTGTGCATCTGGCCTGCGCTGCTCAAGGCCCACATGCAGACTGCAGATGCCCCCTTCTAGATGTGACTAAGGAGCTTCCCCGCCCTGCACCACCGCCCTGAACAGGCAGTGCAGAAGTGGCTGGGTGCTACACCGTGTCACCCTCCACCACACGGTGTCCTCTCCCACCTCGACACATACCAACACCCAGCCCTGGATCCCTCACAACACAGAGATTTAAGTTGGATGCTGTTCTCTAGGTGGAGGGTAAGAGAAACAAACCCTAGAGGAAATTACAGCAGGAGAGATGCATGGACTTTGCAGGACAACATAAATTAGGAAATACTTGGCTTGGGCAATGGATTTGGGGATACTTATATTCTATAAAACAGTTCTGCTGGGATACTTTGTGTTGGAATATCCCATACCTGCGATTAGATTGTACTGTGTCTAAATATAAAGCTTATCACCTAGTGGCAATGCTGCTCATTGGCCCTAAGTTCTTCCCTAAAAAACAGGTTCTAAACATCTTGTTGCGTTTCACTTGATATGGGCAAAAATGTAGTGCTGGGGGATAACGGCTAGGCGCACACAACCCATGCGCACTCAGGGCTGGGCTTCTGCACTTGCTTTTATTTTTTTAGACTATGTCTCTTCTGTTCCACTCTATTCCACTCTGTTCCTCAGGCGCAGCTGGCACTGAGGTGACTCAATGCCTGCCTGAGCTTCGTGCACTTTTCCAGCTGGTGCTCTCTGGGTTGTCCCAATTTCTTCTTCCAGTAGACTGGAATGAGAGAGAAGCCTGAATAGCAGGTAAATACATCATTTGGGGTCTGTCTTTAAATTGTCCCCAG